>NC_091174.1:11990812-12058312 GCF_040958095.1 Procambarus clarkii
AGTGGCGCTGCCCAATAAACTCGCCCCTCGGGGCAAAATTAAAAAAAATTTAATCACAACCAATAAACATATTACCAAACATTCTGAGAGATAAACATATACATTTCCTCCTTTACACAAGTAGTATGGTACCAGACGTACACACAAATACTTTTATGACCTAGGTCATGATTGAGTAAAGATATACAGGTTTTGTACAGTGGATGAGATTATGAGTGAAAAACCCTGGCTTGGGTTCGCAAGCGAGTCTCTCTTTCATTTTTGCCAGCATCACTACGGCTGAAACACCGCAAAAATATTTAATTTGGTGATAAAAACAGAAATGATCTATATATGCACGGAGCTCAGCCTCGCTAAATTTAATGCCTGTCATTCAGCTCACTCATGCGTGCAATGAAGGCCATTGAGATGAGTGATATGGAGATCTGGATCGCTAGTGAATGTGATCGCTTGTAACATCACATCACAAGTTACAGCCCCGCTCCTGTGCCAGGTAAGTCCACTACGGGATCACCATAGCCCGTGCTACTTAGAACTGTTTGTTCCTGGTAGCTGAATTTATAACATCAACAAGCCCGGCCCGAGGCCAGGCTTGACTTGTGAGAGCTTGGTCCACCAGGCTGTTGCTTGGAGCGGCCCGCAGGCCAGGCTTGACTTGTGAGAGCTTGGTCCACCAGGCTGTTGCTTGGAGCGGCCCGCAGGCCAGGCTTGACTTGTGAGAGCTTGGTCCACCAGGCTGTTGCTTGGAGCGGCCTGCAGGCCCACATGCAAGACTGTACAAAACATCACGAAACACAAAAATCCGCTCAAACAAACCCTCCATTATCCATAATGTTCGTGACATTTGAAAGGAAATAAAAACCGGTTTAGTGAGTCATAAAAATCTATAATTACAAAAAGCCGGGAGAAGCAGTTTGACAATTGATAATCTCTCCGGGAAACTTGCATCATTACGTCATGTCTCTCTAAATCACATCCAACAAGAATAAAAAGTCGCTTGATAATTTTTACCTTTAATGCAATCTGGGGTTTTTGACCCGTGTGGCTCACACTGGATTTACTGAGGGTGGAAAAGCTCAGCTGCAAGAGTTCAGACAACACACTGCAGGTGTGTTGTAATCCAGTGTTGGACACGTGTTAGTAATCCACCTCCCTCCTACAGGCGCTGGAGGTCACATGTGACAGGTGTTAGTAATCCACCTCCCCTGACAGCTGGGTGGACAGCGCTTCGGATTCGTAGTCCTGAGGTTCCGGGTTCGATCCCCGGTGGAGGCGGAATCATCTCAAGATAACCCCTGTACAATGGATACAGTAAAAATCAAGAACTAACAGAAAACACAATTACAAATCACATCTCTTCATAGCAGCAAAACATGATCTGAGAGTTACGATGCCAGACGACCAGACGTTCAGCGAGCACAACAACACAAACGTGGCAACAGGCAAGGAAACTCACTCTATCCTCTCATCAGCACAGGTAAAATGATTGTTAATCCAGTCGCCAAACCACCAGTCTGTGAATAACAACACGACTCACAACAGATGACGTTCGAAATTTCCTTCACAAACACCCCTTGTTCGAACCGCATGTACCTGGTTGATACCTGGTTGATGGGGTTCTGGGAGTTCTTCTACTCTCCAAGCCCGGCCCGAGGCCAGGCTTGACTTGTGAGAGTTTGGTCCACCAGGCTGTTGCTTGGAGCGGCCCGCAGGTCCACATACCCACCACAGCCCGGTTGGTCCGGCACTTCTCTTAGAAAACAGTCCAGTTTTCTCTTGAAGATGTCCACGGTTGTTCCGGCAATATTTCTTATGCTCGCTGGGAGGACGTTGAACAACCGCGGACCTCTGATGTTTATACAATGTTCTCTGATTGTGCCTATGGCACGCCTCTAAATGCTTCACCCAGGCACTGAAAATACAAATAATTGCCAGCAGAACCAAAGCCCCTAACCTAACCAAGGCCTAACTATGCAACAAAAGTATATGTCCAGAAATAGAGTAGCAGAAGGTTGCTTACTCAAGTAGAAGTTGCCCAACCTGAACGTGTGGTGATGAAGGGGGAACTATACAACAGAGAGGCAGAGCCCAGGAGTTAAAGCTCATCCTCCCACTATCACAATTATCTCTGTACACTACAGGTATGGAAAATGAACGACGATGCGTCAGAATTTAATATTTTCTCGAAAAATAAAAGGCCAGTCCCAGCATTGAAGACCTGAATAAAAAAAAAAAGCTGAATACAGTGTCGAAAAGGACTTTTTAAAGCGCCTTTTCTACACCATCAGTCAACTCATAAAGAGAAATATTTTTGTTTAGTCCACCTTTGTTAAACTTTTTCTTGTACAGACATAATCTATGTTACGAAATGACGAGTCATAAAAGTGCTATTTTGGTTCTATATATATACAGTATTTTTGTATGTCTCGTATGCGATACCAGGTCAATAAATTTATGTATAAAATGTTAATACTACTAATATGGTTATTAGAGAAATATGATGAGATAATTATAATGACAATAATAAAAATAACAGTAATAAGAAAAATAATAATATTTAAAAAATAATAAATAATAATAATTAAAAAGTAAATAATAATAATTAAAAACAATTAAAAATAATAATAAATAATAATAATTGCAATAACTTCTATAATAGGAGACATAACATTCACTGATAACAACAAAGAAATGAGCCATTTAACATACGCCATATTTCATCAAGAAGTTATGTAGGCCAATCAAAACTAAGCACCTTAAGTCTGTATCGCTTTCTAATGGTCGCCTTGTCGCATCTGTCAGCGAGGGAAGAGGTGGTGAGAGGAGAATATTGGTGGTGAGTGACAAATGTCTGGTGAACACACACACACACACACACACACACACACACACACACACACACACACACACACACACACACACACACACACACACACACACGTGTGTGTGTGTGTGAGCATAATGCGGCAACTCATTAACATGGGCAAGGAATTACCTAACGGACAGGTGTCAGAGAGTGACAGTGAAGGACGAGGAGTCGGACTGGTGTAGAGTAACAAGCGGGGTGCCTCAAGGCTCGGTCCTGGGTCCCATACTATTTATGTAAACGACTGAATTGAGTCTTATACGTCAATGTTTGCAGATACTGGAAAACTAATGAGGAGGATTGGTACACATGAGGAGTGTAAGAGTCTCCAGGATGACGTACTTACTTAGTTGTGCTTGCGGGGGTTGAGCTCTGGCTCTTTGGTCCCGCCTCTCAACTGTCAATCAACAGGTGTACAGATTCCTGAGCCTACTGGGCTCTATCATATCTACATTTGAAACTGTGTATGGAATCGGCCTCCACCACATCAGGGTGAACAGGTTGGAGAGCTGGTCCAAGAAATGGCTCCTAGAGTTCAACACCAGCAAGTGTAAGGTGATGGAAATGGAATCAGGAGCCAGGAAACCGAAAAGCCGATACATGATGAAGAGAAACTACTTCCCTATAACTACTAGAGAAAAAGACCTGGGAGTGGACATAACACCAAACCTAACTCCAGAGACTCATATAAATATAATAACATCAGCCGCATACTCTACTCTGGCAAAAGTCAGAACATCCTTCAGAAACCTGAATAAAGAGACTTTTAGATCACTGTATACCGCCTGTGTGAGGCCAGTCGTAGAGTATGCCGAAAAAAAACGCTCATGGAGCCCGAATCTTAATAAAAAACACATTAGGAAGCTCGAACAAGTGCAGAAGTTTGCAACGAGACTCGTCCCACAGTTGCGAGGGATGAGGTAGGAAGACAGACTGAAGGAACTAAACCGGACGACGTTAGAAAGGAGGAGGGACGGGGGGAGGGGAGGCGAGGGTACATGATACAGACGTATAAAATACTTAGAGGGATTGACTGGGTGGAAACAGAGGAAATGTTTACACTGAATAACAATAGAACAAGGGGGCACGGATGGAAACTTGAGACTCAGATGTGTCATAGAGATGTTAGAAAGTTTTCCTTTAGCATAAGGGTAGTGAATAAATGGAATGATCTAAATGAGCAGGTTGTGGAGGCAAACTCCACAACCTGCAAATAGGTCAGACGTCGTTGCATAAGAGAACCAACGGCTAGAAATGCGGCTTCCAAGAGCTAGAGCTCGATCCTGCAGGCACAAATAAGTGAGTACACACACACACACACATAATTCGAAATAGTTTTAAAATGAAATATAACAAAAACGAATGAAAAACATCACTGCATTGAACAAATGATGGAGGAAAGGCGGGGGATTAAGAGCAGATACACAAACTAAACTAATAACAATCCGGTAAAAGTGTGACTGTGGAATGCTGGCAAAAGAAGTGCACTCATCCCACTCACGGACTTGTGGACTTGCAGGGAGTGACACAGCTGTGAGGCCAGTAACACTACCCTCTCCCTACGTGTACAGCACCAAAGACAGGGGCTGTGGTCATTACTCTAAACGGTGAGATGCCCTTAATTACTACGGCCAGCACACCTGGTGTTCTCAAATTTTCTGTCTGACTGTTGTTTGTGAATATCATTCTAACACATTTATAGTGTTATACTTGCTTAGTAAAGCAGAATTACCCGAGAGTAGACTGTAGCGGCTAATAGTTGTGGCCCTAGACAAAACTAGGGCCAGAAGTGCACATTAAAATAATAATGTGTACCTTAATACCAATGTTTGGAAAACTTTCAGGAGAGACAAAATAAGTCTTTAATTATTACATACAACTGTTGAGTATGCAGCTCCGGCAGGGAATGTCATCTTGAAAAAGTATAAATAAAAACTTATGTACATCCAAAGAAGTGAACCAACGCTTTTTCTTGCACTTTAGAGATTGAAATTCTGAGGAAATTGGGCTCGTCAATCTTAAGGAATTAAGGAACAGGGGGACACATGTTAACGACAAATAACATTCTAAATTAAATTATCTAAGTAGAAAAATAGGATTTAGCAGACGGATATAATATAGAGAGAAATGAGTCACAGAGATATAAAAAAAAAACTTGCTAAGTGTAACTATTATAAATAAATGGAATGATTAATATGAAGAAATTATTAAGCTACGTCAATACACGACAAGAACAAAAAACATAATGATTGCAATAAATACATCGAAAGGCGAGGCTTAAGAGCTCATGTTCGACTTTTTAAGCAGATCTAAGTCACTATATCTAGGCAAGTCCACGTTAACAAATTCCATATAATTCGTGTTTTATTTTTACCAAGAAAATTGTGGACTGGGGCGAGATATAAGGAAACTTTACGTCGACAGTTAAGCGACCATGATTTTATCCATGGGAAGGATAACATTTATATAACACACGGAAACCATCTCGCTCTCGTTATCCAGTCTGAAGAACAACAAAATCGGTACCCAGAAAATAATAAGTATGCACACTGATATCACAATAACGCGATGCATCAAATGAACAAATCAACAAGGGCCGTGATGAGGATTCGAACCTGCGTCCGGGAGCATCCCAGACGCTATCTTCTTGAGATGAGGTTATCTTGAGATTATTTCGGGGCTTTTTAGTGTCCCCGCGGGCCGGTCCTCGATCAGGCCTCCACCCCCAGAAAGCAGCCCGTGACAGCTGACTATCTCCCAGGTATCTATTTTACTGTTAGGTAACAAGGGCATAGGGTGAAAGAAACTCTGCCCATTGTTTCTCGCCGGCGCCTGGGAACGAACCCAGAACCACAGGATCACAAGCCCAGCGTGCTGTCCGCTCGGCCGACCGGCTCCCTCATGTTGCTGCCTTAATCGATTAGCTCAGTCGATTAAGGCAGCGTCTGGGATGCTCTTGAACGCAGGTTCGAATCCTCGTCACGGCCCTTGTGGATTTGTTCATATTAAGTATGAATTTAAGAGTAATATAATCTAATCAGAATATTTTGTTCAACTATATGTATATTTTTTTCTAAGAGGTTTATTATAAACGCTTAACACTCCAGGGTTTATAATGAGATTTATTATGTATTGTGTTTTATAAGGACAGAATATGGCATTATGTTTAATAATGACAAGAAATAAGGTTTTAATAATATTTATGAATGTTTTTGTAATACCTTTAAAAGCTTTTATATAATTTTAAACAAATTACATTTCGTGGTGTTTTAAAAGCATGTTTTTGTGTATCTATAATTGTTACATTGTGTAGTGTGTTGGGAGGATAGGTGGGCATGCCTGGTGACGGGTGGTGATAGCTCCCTGGTGACGGGTGGTGACAGCTCCCTGGTGACGGGTGGTGACGGGTGGTGACAGCTCCCTGGTGACGGGTGGTGACGGGTGGTGACAGTTCCCTGGTGACGGGTGGTGATAGAGGTGATGGTGGTATTGTTGGTGCTGTTGGTGGTGGGTCTAGTGGTGTGCTTCTGGTGATGCTGGTGCCCGCAGGAGCTAGAGGTGTGGTGGCAGGTGTGGAGGGCTCTAGAGGTCCGAGGGAGCAGTGGTACAGGTAGCCGCCAGCGTGAGTTAACAAGGTGTCAGGTGCAACCCAGACTACACCTTACACGCTGGAGACTGTGGCAGGGAGACCAGGCAGGGTGACCATCAGAGGAGGGAGAGACCAGGGGAGAGACACCTGGTAGGGAGACCAACAAGGTAGGTAACCTATCTTGAGACACCTACCCAGGTGAGAGAGAGGAGGTACAGTAAGACAGAGAATACAATGTGCGGTACAAAACAGGGGTTTAACTTCTCCATTTATGATGTCAGACGACGTCTCGCTATCTTGCATTCTGAATGTGATAACAAATCCCCAGACAATTTTACACATTTGTAGAAAAATTATGGTGTTTTTTGTATTTATTGTATGCTATTAGTAGGCAAAGAACCTGACTTAATGAATACATAATATAACGTTTATTGCTCAGTATACCAATCACCTGGTATGCTCAGTATACCAGTCACCTGGTATGCTCAGTATACCAGTCACCTGGTATGCTCAGTATACCAGTCACCTGGTATGCTCAGTATACCAGTCACCTGGTATGCTCAGTATACCAGTCACCTGGTATGCTCAGTATACCAGTCACCTGGTATGCTCAGTATACCAGTCACCTGGTATGCTCAGCATATCAATCATTCCCCACAGTAAAATAACAGACCTCTCCACTTTTCCTCTTGCATAACAGTTATATTAAAGACATACTGAGGTGCTCTATATAAGTCCTCTGTAAGCGAGTCTCACAGTAGGAAGCTGTAGTATAGATAAACCTACTTATAACGGACCTTCATTCCCACCACATAATACTTCAACACTGCTGCCCTGGTGGTCCTGCAACACTGCTGCCCTGGTGGTCCTCCAACACTGCTGCCTTGGTGGTCCTGCAACACTGCTGCCCTGGTGGTCCTCCAACACTGCTGCCCTGGTGGTCCTGCAACACTGCTGCCCTGGTGGTCCTGCAACACTGCTGCCCTGATGGTCCTCCAACACTGCTGCCCTGGTGGTCCTGCAACACTGCTGCCCTGGTGGTCCTGCAACACTGCTGCCCTGGTGGTCCTCCAACACTGCTGCCCTGGTGGTCCTGCAACACTGCTGCTCTGGTGGTCCTCCAACACTGCTGCCCTGGTGGTCCTGCAACACTGCTGCTCTGGTGGTCCTGCAACACTGCTGCCCTGGTGGTCCTGCAACACTGCTGCCCTGATGGTCCTGCAACACTGCTGCCCTGGTGGTCCTGCAACACTGCTGCCCTGGTGGTCCTGCAACACTGCTGCCCTGGTGGTCCTGCAACACTGCTGCTCTGGTGGTCCTGCAACACTGCTGCCTTGGTGGTCCTGCAACACTGCTGCCCTGGTGGTCCTGCAACACTGCTGCCCTGGTGGTCCTCCAACACTGCTGCTCTGGTGGTCCTCCAACACTGCTGCTCTGGTGGTCCTGCAACACTGCTGCCCTGGTGGTCCTCCAACACTGCTGCCCTGGTGGTCCTGCAACACTGCTGCCCTGGTGGTCCTGCAACACTGCTGCTCTGGTGGTCCTGCAACACTGCTGCCCTGGTGGTCCTCCAACACTGCTGCCCTGGTGGTCCTGCAACACTGCTGCCCTGGTGGTCCTGCAACACTGCTGCCCTGGTGGTCCTGCAACACTGCTGCCCTGGTGGTCCTGCAACACTGCTGCTCTGGTGGTCCTGCAACACTGCTGCCTTGGTGGTCCTGCAACACTGCTGCCCTGGTGGTCCTGCAACACTGCTGCTCTGGTGGTCCTGCAACACTGCTGCTCTGGTGGTCCTGCAACACTGCTGCCTTGGTGGTCCTGCAACACTGCTGCCCTGGTGGTCCTGCAACACTGCTGCTCTGGTGGTCCTCCAACACTGCTGCCCTGGTGGTCCTGCAACACTGCTGCTCTGGTGGTCCTCCAACACTGCTGCTCTGGTGGTCCTGCAACACTGCTGCTCTGGTGGTCCTCCAACACTGCTGCCCTGGTGGTCCTGCAACACTGCTGCTCTGGTGGTCCTGCAACACTGCTGCCCTGGTGGTCCTGCAACACTGCTGCTCTGGTGGTCCTGCAACACTGCTGCCCTGGTGGTCCTCCAACACTGCTGCCCTGGTGGTCCTGCAACACTGCTGCCCTGGTGGTCCTGCAACACTGCTGCCCTGGTGGTCCTGCAACACTGCTGCCCTGGTGGTCCTGCAACACTGCTGCCCTGGTGGTCCTCCAACACTGCTGCCCTGGTGGTCCTGCAACACTGCTGCCCTGGTGGTCCTGCAACACTGCTGCCCTGGTGGTCCTGCAACACTGCTGCCCTGGTGGTCCTGCAACACTGCTGCTCTGGTGGTCCTGCAACACTGCTGCCTTGGTGGTCCTGCAACACTGCTGCCCTGGTGGTCCTGCAACACTGCTGCTCTGGTGGTCCTGCAACACTGCTGCCCTGGTGGTCCTGCAACACTGCTGCTCTGGTGGTCCTCCAACACTGCTGCCCTGGTGGTCCTGCAACACTGCTGCTCTGGTGGTCCTGCAACACTGCTGCCCTGGTGGTCCTGCAACACTGCTGCCCTGGTGGTCCTCCAACACTGCTGCCCTGGTGGTCCTGCAACACTGCTGCTCTGATGGTCCTCCAACACTGCTGCCCTGGTGGTCCTGCAACACTGCTGCTCTGGTGGTCCTCCAACACTGCTGCCCTGGTGGTCCTGCAACACTGCTGCTCTGGTGGTCCTGCAACACTGCTGCCCTGGTGGTCCTGCAACACTGCTGCTCTGGTGGTCCTCCAACACTGCTGCCCTGGTGGTCCTGCAACACTGCTGCTCTGGTGGTCCTCCAACACTGCTGCTCTGGTGGTCCTGCAACACTGCTGCCCTGGTGGTCCTGCAACACTGCTGCCCTGGTGGTCCTCCAACACTGCTGCCCTGGTGGTCCTGCAACACTGCTGCTCTGGTGGTCCTCCAACACTGCTGCCCTGGTGGTCCTGCAACACTGCTGCCCTGGTGGTCCTGCAACACTGCTGCCCTGGTGGTCCTGCAACACTGCTGCTCTGGTGGTCCTCCAACACTGCTGCCCTGGTGGTCCTGCAACACTGCTGCCCTGGTGGTCCTGCAACACTGCTGCCCTGGTGGTCCTGCAACACTGCTGCTCTGATGGTCCTCCAACACTGCTGCCCTGGTGGTCCTGCAACACTGCTGCCCTGGTGGTCCTGCAACACTGCTGCTCTGGTGGTCCTGCAACACTGCTGCTCTGGTGGTCCTGCAACACTGCTGCCCTGGTGGTCCTGCAACACTGCTGCCCTGGTGGTCCTGCAACACTGCTGCTCTGGTGGTCCTCCAACACTGCTGCCCTGGTGGTCCTGCAACACTGCTGCCCTGGTGGTCCTGCAACACTGCTGCTCTGATGGTCCTCCAACACTGCTGCCCTGGTGGTCCTGCAACACTGCTGCCCTGGTGGTCCTGCAACACTGCTTCCCTGGTGGTCCTGCAACACTGCTGCTCTGATGGTCCTCCAACACTGCTGCCCTGATGGTCCTCCAACACTGCTGCCCTGGTGGTCCTCCAACACTGCTGCCCTGGTGGTCCTGCAACACTGCTGCTCTGGTGGTCCTCCATCACTGCTGCCCTGGTGGTCCTCCAACACTGCTGCCCTGGTGGTCCTGCAACACTGCTGCTCTGGTGGTCCTCCAACACTGCTGCCCTGGTGGTCCTCCAACACTGCTGCCTTGGTGGTCCTGCAACACTGCTGCCCTGGTGGTCCTCCAACACTGCTGCTCTGGTGGTCCTCCAACACTGCTGCCCTGGTGGTCCTGCAACACTGCTGCTCTGGTGGTCCTGCAACACTGCTGCCCTGATGGTCCTCCAAAGCATGTAAAGGTCACAACACAAAGGTCACAACACTGACTGGTAATGACCCGGCATCACATATATTACACACGTGACTTGCTCTTAGAACGGTTATGATGGGGAATACCCAAGTCATTTATACACACCTGTGAGACACGTGCTTGAGCACATATTTATACACACCTGTGAGACACGTGCTTGAGCACATATTTATACACACCTGTGAGACACATGCTTGAACACACATGGCGCAGTCGTGGGCTTCGTGACGATAACTTCACTACACGTTATCACTCCCTGATGCTACACATGCTATATGTAAGATATCATACCGCTTGTTCGAAATATATTACCCAACCAACACACATGTAAGGGAAGGAAACAATCAGGAGAAAACGCCAAGCCATTAGACCATATAGCTCTCGGAAGGGATAAGGATTTGGGATGGGACGGGAGGGAAGGAATGGTGCCCAACCACTTCGACGGTCGGGGATTGAACGCCGACCTGCATGAAGCCAGACCGTCGCACTACCGTCCAGCCCAAGTGGTTGGACACCTCATCAAGTGTTGACACGTCACTACACTTGGCCCAGGTGCAAGGTCACTACACTCTGATTGATTGATGAAGATTAAGCAACCCTAGAGGTGGCACGGGCATGAATAGCCCCGTAATGGTACTCTGTAATACCGAGGGAGATATTTCAGCATCACGTCACCAGCTGCTGGATTACGGGATATTCATGCCCGTGCCACCTCTTGGGTGACCACGGGAGACATCTCCCGTCACGCAGAGTGCAGTCGCACCTCAACAGATCTCCAGTATCAGCTCTTGATACTGGTAATGGCTCAAAAGGGCCACCACTTACGGGCTATTCATGCCCGTGCCACCTTTTGGGTGGTTTAATCTTCATCAATCAATCAATCTTGGGTGACTTAATCTTCATCAATCAACCAATCAATCAATCAGCATGATGCAGACAGACCACTGAGGCTACCAATCACAGCAGAAGCTGAGCCTTAGACCTGCCTTTCACAATCTCGTCTCTATATACTTAAGCTTCTCTAGCAGGATCCTGCGAGTATTAACACCCACACAATCCATCGCTTCTGTCTGGCCGGCATCACTCTTGTTCATTATTGTGGCATGATGTCCCTCATTGTAATGGCTAGTTACTTGTCTCAGTCGCAGGCACTCCAACATGGCCTCCTGCCACCGCCACCAATATACCTCACCCTCACGCCATCTATTACCGACTCTCTCCTCCCTTATAGATCTTTACTTAATGTTATCAAGCATTCTGATTATCTAAATACCTACTGTAAAAGCGTAGGTTATCCCTCGGTTATTAAGAAACTAGTGGACTGTCCAAATGGACGCGACCAATCCTAAGCTGCTCATGAATAGCAATTCAGGTCGAGCAGTTCACCAGGGCAGTAATTCCGCGCACGTTGATTAGAAGTCTAATTACTGAGCCAGCTGGCCTCATTACCATTCCGCTCTAGCATGTGAATAATTCATTAAGGGTATTTACACCTCTCAATTTGGCCCTGCAAGACCTCACTGCGGTATTCAAATGCTCATTAAAGAGCTCAGATCCATTAAGAAATATTATAAAAGCCAATATAAATATACTTGGAATTTTCAACAATAATAAAACGTCTAAAATATTCAGACTTTTAACAACATAAGTCCTTCACGCAAACACCAACAGTCCTGTGGGTCCAACAAATACGATATATGACAGCGATGAGTAGTGAAATCTGCTAAAACTTGGTTATCCATTGTACGAATACAGTTGGAAATATTCCATGATGCCGTCCGTGTCTGCACGAAACATTTTGCTACGAATACAAGTCATCATTACTATACGAGTGTCAGGTAAGCCTTCACTCACACCTCTTAAGAATACCACCGAGGCACCTCATCTAAATAATCGTGTGTTTAATAACTACAACATTAAGTCTTCATAATCTTAAGATCACAATCTTCAGGCCGCTCTCACAATTTGCCACAATGCAAAAAATTGAAACTGTTTTGCCTAACCAGAAACGTACGAACCCAAGCATCCCACCTAACCTATCTAGACCGATTTACAGAAGGCGTAAATTTTACGGTGTCTTAATGTTTCATAATAAGGTTAAGTTTTAACGGATTGGTCGGTTCCGTTAAAAATGCGACGTGGTAGGCAACAGAACAGTTTACATGCAACGGGGATACCCATGCAACAGCTGTATGCGATGCTAGAAAGAAAAAAATAGTGAAATAATTTGAAGTGTGTGTCATCTTGACGGAGTTCCTGGCGGGCATGACAGCTGCCAGGCGCTCCAGGGAGACGGGTTCACCAGGGTATACTAACAAGGGACATGACCAAATGAACTGGTTCACCAGCAGTGAAGCAGTGAACCTCGACACCACCTGCCAAGCTACTCTACCCTCTCACCTAAGCCACAGCTGGACACCCATATGACAGTTACAATTTCTAGCAGTGCAGGCTGGTCAAGAGGTTATCTTGAGGTGTCAGAGGCCCAGATCAGGTACAGAAAAATAGCATAACAGTGCTATTTTAACAAACCAAAATCATGGAAAACTCAGATCGCAAATAACGAAGTAAAGCAATGAAATCTGGCAACAAAACCCCACATTAACTCTTAAAGAATGATGATAGATGGAGTAACAGGCGAGACTTTCACTTTGGCCAAAGTCTGCTAGATTTTGTTGCTCTTCCAGAAATATTCATGTACTCAGATTATTCTATTATGAAGGAAGAACTGCACGTCTATGGCTCATCCAATAAGGTTAGCAGCCTTCTAGATGTTACCACTGCTAGACTTAGGCTCGGCTACAAGTACCTTCTGGGAGTTTGCACAACCTGCTGATGTAATTTTTGGCTATTAAATAGAACTCTTTGATAGTGTCATTAGTCGAAAACTCTTATATGAATTTGAAAAAAAATCATTGTTTATCATAATGAAATGTGTCAAAACGTGTATGGGGCAAGTAGAAAAATCAGCGGACTAACAGACGCGAATAAGACTTGTCTCAGCTCGAATAAGACTTGGCTACAGGTATCTCTGTATTCGGCTTGTATAGAGATCTAAATGAAGTAAAGTGTAAAGTGTAAAGTGTAAAGTGTGTGGACGAAGACAAGGATACACACACTAGAGCATTCCATCTTAAACTGTGAAAAATTGAGACGTTTAGAGATAAATCTAAACTCAAGCTGCATGAAATAGCAACCCATCTTATTACTAAGGATAAAATACTTGAAATCCTTGCACTATGTTCATGTTTCGCTTCCAGTAGATAAACGACACATATGAGACCAACGTATACGCTGTCTAGTGTGAAGACTAATAATAATAAACAGCAGCTCTTCTGTGATTCTATAATATCCCCATATTTCAAATAGTTTCTGTATTAGCAAAAGACCTCCCTTCAATGTAGAATAATTTATTGTAAATACATAGATATTGTATAAATAAAAATTTGTAACTAGTCGACGTTAGTTTGCGCTAGTTACAAATTTGATAACGCTATTATAACACATTTTATTACGCTAGTTACAAATTTGTAACTAGCCGAGGTTAGTTACGCTAATTAGAAATGCTATAACTTATAACCTAGACACGTCATAAGGTGTGCAGGTTAGATGTAACTGTTAATGTAAAAATCTCCGATGTGGTCTGATTAGAACCTTTTGTGCCTTTTGTAATACTTTTTTACTCCCAACGCTCACAGGATGAGTATGGGGTGCACAATAAACTAGCCACCATCAGCGGCAACAATAAAAAACGATCAGCATGTGTCCCCCAGTGACGGGTTTTCTTTTCTTTCTCAATAGTCATGACGAGATTTCCTGACATAAAGGTATATGGGACAAAAAAGGTAAATAAATGGGACGAGGATGGGGTGAAATGTTGTGGAAGAGTGGGGCTAGGGAGGAAGGGATGGGGTGAGGGAGGAGTGGGGCGAGGGAGAGTGCAGGAGAGTGAAGGGTTCATTACTAGTTTCATTACTGGGGAGGACCGGGGAGTATAGTGTCATAATCCGTGTTGTGTGTTGTCCAGTGACGGGGGAGACGGAGGAGGAGAGACAGAGAGAAGAGGGACAGTCAAAGGGACGGAAAATGGGAAGGATTTTATACACTCACACTATAAGAGATAATGTGTCTGTCTGACCGCTCGTCTGTCTATAGTTGGAGGCCGGACGCTTTGGGGTTAGCCTTACCCAAATTTGCAAAGGGTAACGGTCTGAGGTCGGGGACGGACATAGGCCTTCCCCGACCAGCCTAAGTTTAACAAATATTAGCATGTATTGCTCCCCCCCCCCCTTCCATGCAATTTTCATGGTTTGAAATATTTGGTGTGATTCCCCTAGATATTTTAGTGGTTGTAATAATATACTTTCTGAGAGACCTTACAGTTGTCTCAGTGCTTGTTAATAATACATTTTCTGAGTGAAAAGGAAGACAGAGAGAGGGGGCGAGGGAGAGGGACTAAGGGAGGAACCAAGGGGATCGGGACGATCCCCTTGGGGGAAACGGGGGTGAAGGGTGGGACATAAGGTGGAAAGAGGGGAGGAAGAGAACCACGTGCAGATGGGTACCCCTTCTAAATATAAATAGATTAATACATTTTCTGGGAGAAGGGGCAGCAGGGGGCTAAGGGGGACCAAGGGGGCGAGGAGGGGAGATAGAGTGAAGATTGGGGACGTGGGGAAAGAGGGGACAAGAGACACGAGTGCGCCCAGGTACCCCCCCCCCCCCCTTTATACATATAAATGGAGATGAGTGTTTGAGGTTGGAGTATAGAGGAGGAGGATGGGGAGATGGGGGTGTTAGGGGGAGATGGGGGAGAAGGGGGGGTAGGCTATCTTGAGGTTATCTTGAGATGATTTAGGGGCTTTTTAGTGTCCCCGCGGCCCGGTCCTCGACCAGGCCACCACCCTCAGGAAGCAGCCCGTGACAGCTGACTAACACCCAGGTACCTATTTTACTGCTAGATAACAGGGGAATAGGGTGAAAGAAACTCTGCCCATTGTTTCTCGCCGGTGCCTGGGATCGAACCCAGGACCACAGGATCACAAGTCCAGCGTGCTGTCCGCTCAGCCGACCGGCTCCCTCGGTAGAGACCGGTAGAGAGAAGAATGGAAATAAGGGAGAGGGAAAGAGGGAAGGGACTGGACAGGAGTCCCCTTTTTATTAGGCGGGAAAATATATTATATATATATATATATATATATATATATATATATATATATATATATATATATATATATATATATATATATATATATATATATATATATTGCCAAATAGCCAAAACCGCAGTTCTTGATCTAGTATGCAAGGTCCGATGTGCCAAACAGGCCGAATGATTTTCGTTATTTACAAATATTTCTCTCCACATTAGTTCTTTTCTAACAAAAAAAATCTATTATATTAGGAACATGAATGACTAACTTAGTTATTTTAGGTTATGTTAGGTTTGGATAGGTTAGGTTAGGTAGGTTAGGTAGGTTAGGTTAGGTTAGGTTAGGTTAGGTTTGATCAAATTTATGTTAGTTTTGACTGAAATAATATAAAATTCCAATCATATAATACAATGAAAACTTAATAATTTCATAAGAAAACATTTTGGAAAAATTAAATAGTTCACAGACATTCGGCTTGTTAGGCTACTTTGGCTATTAGATACGACATGTGTGTGTGAGAGTCAAGATTGATTGGTCCCCAAGTATGTAATCACTTAAACTCTATGACCCCCCCCCCCAGGATTCGAACCCAGGCCGCCGCGGGTCTCCATATCAACTGTCTTGTATTCTAACCACTGCACCAGACGATCGCTGGTAAGTTATTAGTAATATTGTAAGAGAGAGAGAGAGAGAGAGAGAGAGAGAGAGAGAGAGAGAGAGAGAGAGAGAGAGAGAGAGAGAGAGAGAGAGAGAGAGAGAGAGAGAGAGAGAGCAAATCAATCTTACCACAACTCCAATCTATAATCCTATCAAACTGAGGTTTTCTTTATCGCTAGCAGCTCATGTCTTTTTCTGGCCTTTGCGTACGGATCTGACATATAAATAGTAAGTCTGAAGGCTGAACAGTGATCACTGAGCGAACAACACTGCCCGGGCCCTGCCATATTCCTATATAAACCCCTACCTACCTTGAGGCTACCTTGAGGTGCTTCCGGGGCTTAGTGTCCCCGCGGCCCGGTCGTCGACCAGGCCTCCTGGTTGCTGGACTGATCAACCAGGCTGTTAGACGCGGCTGCTCGCAGCCTGACGTATGAGTCACAGCCTGGTTGATCAGGTATCCTACACCATAACCCTCTTATAAATTAAAAATAAACTCACACGGAAGTCGGGCAAAAGAAACACCTCTATAAGGTGACAAAAATACACCAGATGATAAACTCTTTCATCCAGAGAAAGCTGGAGAAAATGGTATTAAATATCCAGGGGTTAGTGTTGGCCTGGCCAGTGGAGCCAGTTATCCTGGCCACGCTTGGCTGCACGCCGGGCCAGTAGTGAGTGTGTGTGTGGGTGTGTGTGTGTGGGTGTGTGTGTGTGTGTTTGTGTGTGTGTGTGTGTGTGTGTGTGTGTGTGTGTGTGTGTGTGTGTGTGTGTGTGTGTGTGTGTGTGTGTTTGTGTGTGTGTGTGTGTGTGTGTGTGTGTGTGTGTGTGTGTGTGTGTGTGTGTGTGTGTACTCACCTAATTGTACTCACCTAATTGTGCTTGCGGGGGTTGAGCTCTGGCTCTTTGGTCCCGCCTCTCAACCGTCAATCAACTGGTGTACAGATTCCTGAGCCTATTGGGCTCTATCATATCTACATTTGAAACTGTGAATGGAGTCAGCCTCCACCACATCACTTCCTAATGCATTCCATTTGCTAACTACTCTGACACTGAACAAGTTCTTTCTAACGTCTCTGTGGCTCATTTGGGTACTCAGCTTCCACCTGTGTCCCCTTGTTCGCGTCCCACCAGTGTTGAAAAGTTCATCCTTGTTTACCCGGTCGATTCCCCTGAGGATTTTGTAGGTTGTGATCATGTCCCCCCTTACTCTTCTGTCTTCCAGTGTCGTGAGGTGCATTTCCCGCAGCCTTTCCTCATAACTCATGCCTCTTAGTTCTGGGACTAGTCTAGTAGCATACCTTTGGACTTTTTCCAGCTTCGTCTTGTGCTTGACAAGGTACGGGCTCCATGCTGGGGCCGCATACTCCAGGATTGGTCTTACATATGTGGTGTACAAGATTCTGAATGATTCCTTACACAGGTTCCTGAACGCCGTTCTGATGTTAGCCAGCCTCGCATATGCCGCAGACGTTATTCTCTTTATGTGGGCTTCAGGAGACAGGTTTGGTGTGATATCAACTCCTAGATCTTTCTCTCTGTCTGTTTCATTAAGTACTTCATCTCCTATTCTGTATCCTGTGCCTGGCCTCCTGTTTCCACTGCCTAGTTTCATTACTTTGCATTTACTCGGGTTGAACTTCAACAGCCATTTGTTGGACCATTCACTCAGTCTATCCAGGTCATCTTGTAGCCTCCTACTATCATCCTCTGTTTCAATCCTCCTCATAATTTTTGCATCGTCGGCAAACATTGAGAGGAACGAATCTATACCCTCTGGGAGATCATTTACATATACCAGAAACAGTATAGGTCCAAGGACTGACCCCTGCGGGACTCCACTTGTGACGTCTCGCCAATCTGAGACCTCACCCCTCACACAGACTCGTTGTCTCCTGTTGCTTAGGTATTCCTCTATCCACCGGAGTACCTTCCCTCTCACTCCAGCCTGCATCTCCAACTTTCGCACTAGCCTCCTGTGTGGCACTGTATCAAAGGCTTTCTGACAATCCAAAAATATGCAGTCTGCCCACCCTTCTCTTTCTTGCCTTATTTTTGTTGCCTGGTCGTAGAATTCAAGTAACCCTGTGAGGCAGGACCTGCCATCCCTGAACCCATGTTGATGCTGTGTTACAAAGTTCCTTCGCTCCAGATGCTCCACTAGTTTTTTTCGCACAATCTTCTCCATCAGCTTGCATGGTATGCAGGTTAGGGACACTGGCCTGTAGTTCAGTGCCTCCTGTCTATCCCCTTTCTTGTATATCGGGACTACGTTAGCTGCTTTCCAAATATCTGGCAGTTCCCCTGTTGCCAGTGATTTGTTATACACTATGGAGAGTGGTAGGCTCAGTTCTCTTGCTCCTTCCTTTAGAACCCAAGGGGAGATTCCATCTGGGCCTATAGCCTTCGTCACGTCCAACTCTAGTAAACACTTCCTTACTTCCCCACTGGTAATCTCAAACTCTTCCAGTGGTTCCTGGTTAGCTATTCCCTCACTTACCTCTGGAATTTCTCCTTGTTCTAAGGTGAAGACCTCCTGGAATTTCTTATTCAATTCCTCACACACTTCCTTGTCATTTGTAGTGAATCCTTCCGCCCCTATCCTTAATCTCATAACCTGTTCCTTTACTGTTGTTTTTCTCCTAATGTGGCTATGCAACAATTTAGGCTGAGTCTTTGCCTTGCTTGCGATGTCATTTTCGTATTGTCTTTCTGCCTCTCTTCTCATCCTGACATATTCATTCCTGGCATTCTGGTATCTTTCTCTGCTCTCCAGTGTCCTGTTATTCCTATAGTTTCTCCATGCCCTTTTACTTTGCTGCTTAGCTAGCCTACATCTTTGATTAAACCATGGGTTTCTCATCTTCATTTCTCTGTTTTCCTTTTGGACTGGGACAAACTTGTTTGCTGCGTCCTTGCACTTCTGCGTGATGTAATCCATCATATCTTGGGCCGTCTTTCCCCTGAGCTCTGTTTCCCATGCTATATCTGTTAGGAATTTTCTTATCCCCTCATAGTTTCCCTTTCGGTATGCTAACCTTTTGGTTTCGGTATCCCTCCTCGAGTTCAATAACCCTTCTTCAATCAAGTACTCAAACACCAGTACACTGTGGTCGCTCATTCCTACTGGGTCCTCAAAACCGATTTCTCTTATGTCGGAGTCGTTCAGAGTGAAGACTAGGTCGAGTCTCGCTGGTTCGTCATTGCCTCTCATCCTTGTGGGTTCTCCGACATGCTGCGTTAAAAAGTTGCTTGTCACCACCTCCAATAGTTTGGCTCTCCACGTATCCTCGCCTCCATGCGGTTCCTTGTTCTCCCAGTCAATCTTTCCGTGATTGAAGTCGCCCATGATGAGCAGGTGGGATCTATTTCTACAGGCAGCAGAGGCTGCCCTCTCAATTATAGTGTTAACTGCCTTGTTGTTGTTTTCATACTCTTGACTGGGTCTCCTGTCATTTGGTGGAGGGTTGTATATTACTGCTACTACTATTCTTGGTCCTCCCATTGTTATGGTGCCTGCTATGTAGTCTCTGAACTCCTCACAGCCCGGGATGGCCATCTCCTTAAAACTCCATTCCCTTCTCATGAGTAGGGCCACTCCGCCTCCTCCTCTACCTTCCCTCTCTTTCCTTATTACTGTATACTCCTGGGGAAACACGGCATTCGTTATGATTCCAGAGAGTTTTGTTTCAGTGAGTCCGATTACATCTGGGTTAACTTCTTGTGCTCTTTCCCTTAGTTCACTTGTCTTGCTTGTGATCCCATCTATGTTCGAGTACATCACCCTGAAACTGACTCTCTTCTGCTTCTTTTCTGGGGGAGACCTTTGGGATCTGGGGTGAGTGGGAGCTGGGGGGACCTGGCACGGGGGGATTGGTGGAGGAGGGAGGGCGTGGGGTGGTGGGGGAGAGGGGGAGGGAACAGGGGGTGGATAAGAGGGGGAGGGTACAGGGGGTGGATAAGTGGGTGTGTGTGTGTGTGTGTGTGTGTGTGTGTGTGTGTGTGTGTGCGCGCGCGCGCGTTTGCCTATCTATTCTAGTGGAAGTTGATTTTTACTTCGTGGTTCCCGCCTGTGGTTCGCTAAACTGTAGTTGCTTCCTAACATCTTTGATTTTCTTGAATCTACTTTTAGCTCCGTGTCTGGTTTTGTCTCTGACATTACTGACTAGTTCATCCCAATTACTTGTCCTTGACGCTAAGACTTTTGTGAGAAATTAGTCTTAAGTGTCCAATAATTTGAACTCTCCCATGTGTTGATCTCCCCCATGTCTTAGTACTTTCCATGTGTTGATCTCCCCCATGTCTTAGTACTTTCCATGTGTTGATCTCCCCATGTCCAGTACTTTAAAATGTCTTGTGTCATACCATGTTTCAGGAACCACCCAGGTCCTAGCTGGACCCTCCTAGGTCCTAGCTGGACCCTCCCATGTCCTAGCAAATTTCATACACTAAAATCCACATATGACTCTGTAACCATCCTTTTGTAACTGAAGGCAGCTTTAACAAAAGTTCAAAAATGCAGTAACTGCAGACTTGACACTGCACGTTGAGACGGAACGTTGTAAGCAAACACTGGTACATATTGTGTGTGTGTGAGGCAGAGTAGGGTTCACCCACATGTAGTATAGACCTTACACGTAGTGTGTTCGTGTGAACGGTTGTGAAAACAACATTGTTATCAGCCTAGTACAGTTTGGGTATGTTCTTCCCGTTGTGTATACGACCGTTATCAGTCTTGTAGAGCGCGGGTATGTTCTTCCCGTTGTGTATACAACCGTTATCATTCTTGCAGAGCGTGGGTATGTTCTTCCCGTTGTGTATACGACCGTTATCATTCTTGCAGAGCGTGGGTATGTTCTTCCCGTTGTGTATACGACCGTTATCATTCTTGCAGAGCGTGGGTATGTTCTTCCCGTTGTGTATACGACCGTTATCATTCTTGCAGAGCGTGGGTATGTTCTTCCCGTTGTGTATACGACCGTTATCATTCTTGCAGAGCGTGGGTATGTTCTTCCCGTTGTGTATACGACGATCATAGTTTCCTAATAAGAGTTTATGTTCTCTTAAGTGCCTGTGGAATAGTCTGATTGTTATAACGTAAAAGTACCTGAGTAAAATACCCCCTTTTTTAAACTGGGTGGTTGGAAATATGGTTCTTCCTTAAGAGTAGTATCACTCTACCAAAACTCAAGTGAGGCAGCCGATGAGTCACAATAACGTGGCTTAAGTATGTTGACCAGACCACACACTAGAAGGTGAAGGGACGACGACGTTTCGGTCCGTCCTGGACCATTCTCAAGTCGACGACTTGAGAATAGTCCAGGACGGACCGAAACGTCGTCGTCCCTTCACCTTCTAGTGTGTGGTCTGGTCAACACTCAAGTGAGGCTTCTGTAACTAAACTCTCAAGACGCCACACACACGAGATAGTAACTAGAAACACGAGCCACAAGAGCAATTAGACCAGATATTGATGTCTGACGTCAGCCTGGGAGGTGACGGTCATCTCTGCTGCATCTTTTAGATCTCACGTTTACAAAATGTTATTTTTTTTGCTAGGGGGGGGTCGCCTTTTGTCGGGTCTCTTTTGCCATTTTCTCTATTGCTTTTACTGGTCTCTCACCCTCTCTCCCCCTCACACCACTTCCCTCTGCACCACACAAACCAATTTATACGCTTCAATGCCCGACATCAGTGACCAGTCCATCATCTCCTTTTCTCCCTCCGCCCCCCCCTCTCTCTCTCTCTCTCCCCCTCCGTTTCCCTTCTCTCTCTCCCCCCCCCCCTCTCTCTGTCTCTCTCTCTCCTTTTTCCTCACCCTACCTTCTCTCATTCCCCTTCTCCTCAGTTCAGGGATGACTCCTTTCACTCACCCTGATCTTTTCCTCACTATCCTTCACTCTACCCACTGTCCTTCACTACTCTCTGTCCCCTAAGCATAAAAATAAATCTCGTCAAATATCCTTGCACGTTAGGAGTAGGACTTATACAGAGGTGCGCCGTATATGCTGCGTCTGTTGTAAGAATGTTCCCCAAGGCAGCTGGGGGATTATATTGTTCACATTTATATCTGTAAGAGAATGTCAGTCTGTCCCATGGGTGGAGGTCTGACGCTTGGGGGGCAAGCTTCACCTAGCTTTGCAGGGTGAATGATGGGGGTTGTGTGACTAACATGGGAGGGTCGGGGTTGTGTGACTAACATAGGAGGGTCGAGGTTGTGTACTAACATGGGAGGGTGGAGGGGATGGTGCTAGTGTTCCTTTTAAATGGGGTTAGCGTCCATGTCTATCTCCATGAACTCAATGAAGATATATTTTTGTTTCTACCACAGACGTGGCCACACATTTACAATGCTAACCAGCATATATACATTTTCTTCTGTCCTCCATGGACATGGAGAGAGATCTGTTAAACATATAGTTCAGACTGGGAGAAGATGAAAGTTGGCTAACCGAGTCCATAGAATCGTGTCATTTAGGCTACCGTCCAGTCTTCTACTGGACGGACTGCAGCGGCATGTAGGTTCTATAGAAATAATATTTGCACAAAGTCTGTCAGTGTCAGGCTAAACAACTGGCTGACCTCCACACAAGCAGAACTAGCAGCATTACATTTAGCAACCAGCACATTAAAAAATATTGGAGGAGGAATAATATTCTGCGATTCAAAGTCTGCTCTTCAAGCAATCGAAAACTTCTCTTGGAAGATCGACAGCAAGAACCTCATACTCCCAATTATAAATGACCTAATTGATGCACAGAGTAAAGGGTCTCGAATTTCCTTTGTATGGATACCTTCACACATAAATATAACCCATCATAATGAGACAGACATTGCAGCCAAATTAGCGTGTAACAAGTTTGAAGTTGAATTAGATCTAGGTATCCCTATCTCTGCTGTCAAAACTGTATTGGTCCAAACATTCAGATCTGATAGGAAAGAACTTACTGACTCCCAACGACCTGAAAGTACTAGTATAAAAAGCTATGATTTGTTCAGATCTGAAACCTACATCTATGGACAGCACAAAACGTCCACTAGACTGTGCGACACAGTGGTTGCAAGGATCAGGTTGGGTTACCGTTACCTGTGGCAGGTGGCTGCAGGTGACGGGTCTCCCAATCCTGAGCACTCCAGTTGCAAACTCTGTGAGCAGGAACTACGGCATGATCTCCCGCACTACATCACTGAATGCCCAATTATTAGACCTTTCAGACCAGTTGGCATGAGGTACCTGGAGCTTTGCAATTACTTTATTCACTCTCGTATTCTTGAAGATATCCTCACAGTATACCCAAAATTTGCCAGTGCAGGCTATTAAACACATGACTCTGTATGACTAACCATCCTGCGAGATGGGGACTTGTATTACCACTGCTACCTTATTCAATCTTGTGTTGTTGATATCCTCAAAATGCATCCGGAGTCTGCCAGTGCAGACCGCTAATCACATGCCTCTGTATGACTAACCATCCTGTGTGATGGGGATTTTATAGCATCACCTAGTTAGTTTTTTTGACACACTGTACTCCACTTCATATAGTCTAGGGTAGCTGCACTAATGCAGATGTACCTAATATGTTAATAAAAAAAAAAAAGCTTACGACGAAACATATGACCCTGTATAACTAACCATCCTGCGAGATGGGGACTTTTGGTATCATTGCTACCTTATTCACTCTTGGGTTGATGATATCCTCATAATGCACCCAGAGTCTGCCAGTGCAGACTACTTATCATATGCTATCATATGATATTATCATATCATATCGTGTGACTAACCATCCTGTGTGATGGGGATTTTTTAGCATCACGTAGCTAGCTTTTTTGACACACTGTAACTCCCCCTTTATATAGACTAGGGTAGCTGCACAAATGCACATGTACCTGAATGTGTTAATAAAAATAACTAAATATAATTAAGCATGAAGCAGCATGTAGGTTTTAGAGAAATAATATTTGCACACAGATTATCAAGTGTCGGGTTAAACAACTGGCTGACCTTTAAACAAAATTAGCGGCACTACAACTAGCTACCAGTACATTAAAAAAACAGAGGAGGAATAATATTTTGTGAACCACAGTCTGCTCTTGAGGAAATAGAAAACTCCTCCGGCAAGACCGACAGCAAGAACTTCATACTAGCAATAATAAATGACCTGGCCCCAGTGCAGAGCAAAGGGTTTAGAATCTCTCTTGTATACCTGCTTGATGGGGTTCTGGGCGTTCCTCTGCTCCCCAAGCCCGGCCCGAGGCCAGGCTTGACTTGTGAGAGTTTGGTCCACCAGGCTGTTGCCAACCCGCCGGTGGTGTTCCCTCACCAACCCGTTATCTTGGTTATCTTGAGATGATTTCGGGGCTTAGTGTCCCCGCGACCCGGTCCTCGACCAGGCCTCCACCCCCAGGAAGCAGCCCGTGACAGCTGACTAACTCCCAGGTACCTATTTTCATCTAGGTAACAGGGGCATCAGGGTGAAAGAAACTCTGCCCATTGTTTCTCGCCGGCGCCCGGGATCAAACCCGGGACCACAGGATCACGCGTCCAGTGTTGTGTCCGCTCAGCCACCGGCTCCCCGTAAAGACAATCTCTTCAACAATTTAGTGTATAATAATTTCTTTTTCCCCAACACATGAAGGATCACAAACGTAATCCTGACCTTCTTGTATAATGCTAATACATTATTGTATTTTTGTATACATCACACATGCAGCTTAATTTTTACAACTCGTCAAATGGCTAATCAATAATGTGTCCAAGTGCCCATTTTTTCATCGAAGGATGTAGGTATATTTACATAATTAATCCATTTAGGATAAAATCAAGCTTGAAAAAATGTAATAAATAGTTCTACAGCAAAATATTTCCATATATTATAACCTCGAGACGCGGTCCAGAATTCATAAAGCATTTAAGTGTCCATTTACGAAGCCTTTACGTCTTTCCTGTATTCATTAAACAGTTTACGAGCTCCGAAACTGCCCAACCCGAGGTTATTGTGATGGACAACCTCGTAGCGCTTACCTCAACCTGTCTCATAAATACAAACTATGCCGCCACGATTGAGTCAAGATGCACAGGTTTCGTAAATGGTCAGGTAATTGCTTGAAGAACTGTGGCCGATGAGTCCAACAGACATCAACCATCTCATGCCTCATCTTCCTCAACATAATCATGCCGTCAATCTTAGCCGACGCTCCGCCAAACATTTCATAACAGTTTTCTTTAACAATAAATAATTTACCCAAATCCAAGTAATAACTACTTTCATACTTTATGAAATTAAGCTCAATTTCGGGACCGAACACAATTTAACATTATAGTTTAATTTCATATTTTAATTAGAATATTTAAAATTACAATTCTCACACAGCATTAAGCCTATATTATTTCTAAATTATTACTCAGTCAACATTAGTGCTTACAATTAGGCCTAGCTGTGTCTAGGCCTACCAGTGTCTAGGCCTAGCTGTGTCTAGGCCTAGTTGTGTCTAGGCCTAGTCGTGTCTAGGCCTAGCAGTGTCTAGGCCTAGTCGTGTCTAGGCCTAGCTGTGTCTAGGACTAGTTGTGTCTAGGCCTAGCTGTGTCTAGGCCTAGCTGTGTTTAGGCCTAGTCGTGTCTAGGCCTAGCTGTGTCTAGGCCTAGTCGTGTCTAGGCCTAGTCGTGTTTCAACAAGCCTTGCAAATTACACTGATTCATCCCCAGTACAGCAATTATTTAAAATACAAGTGGACGTGCCCGACCATCATACACTCACCTCCTAACATTATACACTCACTATCACCACTCACAACTGTCACCATACACTCACCCACAATTACCCACTATCACTATCACAATACCCTTCACTCTCCTCAATTCCCCCCCCCCCCCGTCAATACACTATATGGCACTCTCAGGCCTCACTAGGCACTCACTTCCCCTCACTCTTGTCCTCACACCCGCTCTCATTTACAGTCCTCCCCAACACACGGCGCATACTCCCCCCTCTAGCACCATTTCTCCCCTCTCTCTCTCTCTCTCTCTTCCCCCCCCCCCCCCCCTCCCTCTCTCTCTCTCCCTCTCCCTCCCTCTCTCTCTCTCTCTCTCTCTCTCTCTCTCTCTCTCTCTCTCTCTCTCTCTCTCTCTCTCTCTCTCTCTCTCTCTCTCGCCCTCCCAGAACCATGCCACACAAGGCTAGACCACGGCTTCTAGCCTGGAGTGCTGGCACCCTCAGGAGTGTGAAATCCATTTTAAGGACTGCTGGAAATACTTTTCAAGGGAAAAAGCAACTGATAATAACATTAATAACATTTTTAATTTACATGTAAGAAACGAGGAAGTGAAGCAACATTTTACCACCAGGATGGCAAGCAAAACAAAAATTGTGAACATCTGTGACTTGGGCTACGTTTAGTACGAGGTCTGTGACGCCACAGTTTGTGGACCCGTTCTATACCTGTACTGTTCCAGCGGTGTTGGTGTCCAGCACGAGGATGCAACACTGCAGGGTGTATTAGTAGAGCAACACAACCCTCTGCTTCCTGAGTCCTCTGCCCTCGAAGATAAGAGATTGTGTCTGTTATTTATGTCTATTTGTCTATTATATATATATATGTATACAGTATGTCTACTTGTCTGTCCGTTGGCTTGCTTGTTTCTCAGTTAAAATTAATGCCGGAGTGTCGTTTTTGTGGAAAGTTATCCAAGTCCTAATATCATATCAATTAAATTGTTATGATCAGTTTAATTTTGCATGTTACTTTCTACTCCAAACAGATTTTGTTCAGAGGTTTGTGGGGTCGAGGAAAGTGTAAACATGCCAGACACACAAATGGAGTGATGAATGTCACCCGAGGCTTCATTGCACTGTTGGATGACGGGGGAGATCTTGACCAGGTGTAATGTATCACCTGACATTTCATTATTTTCAACTCGAATTTGAAGCCTGGTAAACTACGAGAATACCAGGCAAAGTTCCAGCTGACCAAGAACAGACTCTGGAGACCTTAAAGGTTTCCAAGAGAGCAGCTCCTTGGAGCTTGCTACGAAGAGGCACACCAATGCATCAGGGAGAAGGCCTCGCATTCAGCTCCGGAACACAGAGGCCTTGTGCCATTCATATGGTGGAACTAGTTCTGGGAACAGAGGCAGCTAAGGTGGTGACGGAAGTCCCTCTGTCAAACGATGTCATCGCAAGTAGTTGCAGACACGAGCAGCGACATCTTGTCACGCCCGCATCAGCCTACAGGCAGACGAATCAACTGATGTTTCCGATACGATTCAACTAATTGTGTATACCTGGTACACTAAGTATGGCGAAATTAAAGATGAGTTCCTCTTTTGCAAAGCTTAGCAAACAACAGCGAAGGGAGCAGATATACTCCGAGTCGTGGACAAGTTTTTAGAGAAGCATCAGATCAAGTGGCAGACTGTAATGTCTGTCCAAACGGATGGTGCCCCAACCATGATAGGTCTTCCGGCTTCACATGTTTGGTAAAAGAAAGAGTACCAGATATCATGAGTCACGATGTTCTCCATCGCCATGCTTGGGCAGCAAAGACACTGTCGAATCAAACAAAGACACTCACATTAAAGAAGTTATGTCAGTATGAGTTCAAGTCGTGAATCTCAACCGGATCATCCATTAAACCATAGTGTGTTCAGGTTGTTTTGTGAGGAGGTAGGGAGGGAGCATGAAGGCCTTCTCTTTCTCTCAGAAGTGAGTGACTTACGTGGGAGAGTTCTGACCCGTATTGGCAGCTCCATGCTGAAATTGCAATGTTCCTCGGAGAGTATCACCTTAACTATGCTAACAAAATTTAAGACGATATGCTCGTCCTCTTTCGTTCCTATCTGGCAGACATCGTCAATCACTTGAATGACCTCAATTTGTCTATGCAAATTGTGTAGGAAGGGTAGAAGCCTTCAAGAAGATCTCCCTCTGGAAGTTTCGAGTCCAAGGAGGGAGTGTTGGAAGCTTTTCGATCTTGGATGAAAAGCTGGAGGTGATGATGTTAGATCCATGCTTGGAGAAAACATTACTCACCTCTCACACTTGGTGATACCAGCATCACACAGTATTTTGCTCCATGATCATAATATCTAGAATGGATTTAGCAGCCTATCCTGGCAATCATGAGTGGTAATGAGAACTTGAAATACCTCACAGACAGACAGGTGAACCCGGGCTGCCAGACAATATTCCGTTCCTCGTGTCTGACTTCTGGTGTAAGGAGTTGGTAGTGTACCCTGGATTTTCTAGACCAGTGCTGAAGATGATTACTCCCTTTCTGAAGACCTATTTCCGAGAGAAGGCATTCTCCACTATGCTGCAGGCAGGGGCCAGGATTCACCAGTTACGCAAGTACTTCCGAATCTGTACATCTTTTCTTAATGCCTGGCGGCTGTGTTTATACATACTAAACAATTTACGAGCATTGGAACTTTCCAGTCAAATGTCATTGTTGTTATAAACACCCTCATATAACACATACATTCATAAATAAATGTAGACAACGCCGCCAAAGATTGAGGAAAGATGTACAGAATCCTGACCCAGACCATGAATCGTGATGAATTCATCAGAGCGTGATGAATTATGGCTCAAAGCAATAGTCCGGGGCCTGAAGATGGGCCGGTCCATGTCATGAGGGCAGCTCTTGCTAACACTAAGCCTCCAACCCGTTCTCGCACTTTCGTATAGTCAATATTGACTTATTGAATACGTGCATAGGTGACATACTAAACATACTAGTATACCTTGAAAAGCTTCATAGAAAACACCGACCTTACCTAACCTTCTTAGTATGTCAAGATAATCATCTTATTGCTTCGTAATTACAATTATTACTTAACCTATTATAGGTATAGGTTAAGTAATAATTGTAATTACGAAGCAATAAGATGCTTATCTTAACATACTAAGAAGGTTAGGTAAGGTTGGTGTTTTCTATGAAGCTTTTCAAGGTAAACTAGTATGTTTAGTATGTCACCTATGCACGTATTTAATATGTCAATATTGATTGTAAGAAAGTGCGAGAACGGGTTGAAGCCTCACCTCGAGAAACTTGTCTTACAAAAACTACAACACAAATCCCACTGATGAATGCATGTCTGCACACCCCATTTTCTGTTTGAGGAAATTCATCCTTGCTCATAACTGTTTTCCTTTTCATGTTTACATATCGACTTTGAATAATATTGGCATGTTTGATGTATGAATTTTGGAGAATGAGCAAAATAAATTATGCATTAAGTCACTAGTGTTTACTTTATGCTTGTATTAGTACAGCAAATGTAATCCCAATAACCAGGGAACAAGGGACGGGGGGCTGGTTACTGTGGTTACAGCAACCGGATTACAGGAGAGCTGAGGTAGGAAAATGTTAAGAAACGCTCGTGTAACTTATAGAACAAAGAACCTCACATACAACCCAAGTATGTGAGGTTGCTTGTCTCAGCACCCCAGCAGCCGCACAGAGGCACCTCAGCAAAGGTTCCTCCCGAGAGCTTTGACCGTTGTTCCAGCGACAGTTTTGATATTTCTTGACGGGAGATTGTAAACTCTTGACGTCTGCTGTCACTGTGTTCTCTACGTGTACTTATGGTTCCCTCAGACATTTTGTACTGGATTTATTTAACTCTTCCTGTCACGTATATTATTCCAGGATGCTGTAATTGAGTGGGGGATGTTTGGAACCTGATCAACTAGCATTTTTGCATGTTCCATATATATGGAAATATGCCGTATATGTTTGGAAATACATTCACGCGCACTAATCCATGCACGCGCGCGCACGCACACACACACACACACACATGCATGCATGCACATTCACGAATAGAAATATGTGGCTTAAACAACACACCACATAAATATAAGCAACATATAACATGCACTAAATAAACATATCACACGCACAGAGCAACATACCACATGGAGTAAAAATCACACCACATGCAGTAAGCAACATACCACATGGAGTAAAAATCACACCACATGCAGTAAGCAACATACCACATGGAGTAAAAATCACACCACATGCAGTAAGCAACATACCATATGGAGTAAAAATCACACCACATACAGTAAGCAACATACCACATGGAGTAAAAATCACACCACATGCAGTAAGCAACATACCACATGGAGTAAAAATCACACCACATACAGTAAGCAACATACCACATGGAGTAAAAATCACACCACATACAGTAAGCAACATACCACATGGAGTAAAAATCACACCACATACACAAAGCAACATACCACATGGAGTAAAAATCACACCACATACACAAAGCAACATACCACATGGAGTAAGCAACATATGATACGCGGGTAGCAACATAAGAGAGGAATCAGACTGGAACATCGCCGCAGAGAATTGGGAGGTTAAAGGTGTATTACTGAAGGTCCGCCCACTCCACACCTCACGCCCACCCTCCCCAGCCCACTCCACACCTCACGCCCACCCTCCCCAGCCCACTCCACACCTCACGCCCACCCTCACCAGCCCACTCCACACCTCACGCCCACCCTCCCCAGCCCACTCCACACCTCACGCCCACCCTCCCCAGCCCACTCCACACCTCACGCCCACCCTCCCCAGCCCACTCCACACCTCACGCCCACCCTCCCCAGCCCACTCCACACCTCACGCCCACCCTCCCCAGCCCACTCCACACCTCACGCCCACCCTTCACCGGCCCACTCCACACCTCACGCCCACCCTCACCAGCCCACTCCACACCTCACGCCCACCCTCCCCAGCCCACTCCACAACTCACGCCCACCCTCCCCAGCCCACTCCACACCTCACGCCCACCCTTCACCGGCCCACTTCACACCTTTCACGCCCACATTCCCACCCTGGTGGACATGCTGCACTCTACCGAGGGACAAAGTATACCATATACATGACTACAGTCGATCAATAATTACCAAATACCGCTTCATTAACCGAGTGTCATTATAGTCGATTTCCTCACAATAACTCCCGCTGCTATACACCTTACAATCCAGGTCGTTCCCTCGTTGTTATAGATTCAGCTACTCGGAACAAGTTCCAAGTAGCACGGGCTATGGTGAGCCCGTAGTGGACTTACCTAGCACAAGAGCGGTGCTCTGGTAGCTCTCTCGATTGGCCGATCGTAAAATATGCAACAGTTTCCCCTAACCAGAAATGGACGAACCCAAACAGCCCAATTAACCCGATGCATAGAAAACGTTAATATAAGGGTGCTTTAATCTGTACTAACACGTCGGCTTTGTAACGTTGGTTGGTTGTTGTTTTTTGTTTGGAATAAAAACATTTCAAAACGACCAAGAAAATATACAATATACCCAATAAAAAAAATATCCAAATGCTCCAATGTTTTGTTGGGCGTTTGCCACTTTTTTTCTTGGCCGTTTAGAACTTTTTTTCTTGGCCGTTTAGAACTTTTTTTCTTGGCCGTTTAGAACTTTTTTTCTTGGCCGTTTAGAACTTTTTTTCTTGGCCGTTTAGAACTTTTTTTGTTGGTTGTTTAGAACTTTTTTTTGTTGGTTGTTTAGAACTTTTTTTTATTGGCCGTTTAGAACTCTTTTGTTGGCCGTTTAGAACTTTTTTGTTGACTGTTTAGAATTTTTTTGTTGACTGTTTAGAACTTTTTTGTTGGCCGTTTAGAACTTCTTTGTTGGGCATTTTGGATTTTTTTTATGTTTGGCGTTTTGGATTTTCTTTGTAAAAAAAAAAATGAAACATATTGGGTGATAAACAGTAGAGGTATTTAAAGGGAAATATTCCCAGGGTAAAGCGTTAAGCCAGTATGACTATAGAGCAGATGGTTGGGATACGAGGGCGCTGTGAGGGAGCCCTACCCGACCACTAGCACCGTCGGGGATCGAACTACGACCCTTGCAGGAAGTCAGGCCGTCGTTGTGTGCACGGGGCGGGGACCTAATACACTAACACGCCACTGTAATGGGATTACTAGCATAGACTAATAGACAGTAAACCATTTAGAGGCTTGACTGCCTTAATTGTACACTTTGTTCTGTTAAACCTGGCAGTGGTGCTGCAACTTCTGCTGCTGTTCCCGCTGCTGCTGCTGCTGCTGCTGCTGACGATGACGATGACGGCGCTTGTCACGACATTGCTTTGGCTGAGTGTGTGTGTGTGTGTGTGTGTGTGTGTGTGTGTGTGTGTGTGTGTGTGTGTGTGTGTGTGTGTGTGTGTGTGTGCGTGCGTGCGTGCGTGCGTGTGTGTAACCCAGGGGGGGGGGCAACACTCAGCTCTGAATCCCCAAAATATTACACCATTCATCAAGACAATCAATATAATCCCCATGAGAAACCTGCTTGTACCTGTCAGCACCGGGTTGCGATTCCTGCTCTTATGTAACATTGCTCTAAGGGTCAAGCTCCCTCTAACTTAGAGTGAGAGTGCTCTCTATGGACCTGCGCGGGGCGGGTGTCACCAGTTTACCTACCGAGTCTCTCACTCCAGTCTTTGTCAACGACCTGGAGTGCCTTTAACGAGGTCTTGAAAAGTCTTTGATTAGGTTATAATCTTTCAGTGGTTCTGAAGAATCTCTACAAAAGGCTCAACAGGCTCTCTCTCTCTCTCTTCCCTCTATCCTCTCTTCCTCTCTCCTCCATCCACACTCTCACTTTGGCTCTCCCACACTATTCTTGTCTCTGCCTCTCCCTCTGCCTCCAGGGATGTCTCGTATTGTGAAATACTGTTCATCTCATCCCACCCGAGGGAGCGATATAGAATTTTCACTGGATTTAGGGCTTCGCAAGTCATTCCTTGTCGAGGATAACAAGGTGAACGGGAGAGGGGGTGAGAGGAGGGGAGAGGGGAGATGAGAGGACCAGAAGAGATGAAGAGAGGGGGAGATGAGAGAAGGGGAGAAGGAAGGTGAGAGAAAAAGTTATGGTGAGGTGAATTGAACTTTTCTCTACCACAGATGTGACCATATGATATACAGTATACAGTGTTAATATATACATTCTAGTCCGAGTTAGACAGGGTTAAAGACGGTTAGGAGAGTTGGGCTGACAGGAGAAAGAGAGACGGGAGGGAGAGATAAGACGACCGAAGAGACGGCGGGAGACAGAGAAGAGAAAGGGAGGGCGTGGGAAGGTAGAGAGACAGGTGAGAAGAGTGGAGGGAAGGGAGTCAAGGAAGAGTTACTTCGTAAAGTAAATACGAAGTCACAGAGTGCTCTCTCAGAGTACATCACTTTGGAGAAAATGAAAACAATATATCCGTCGCAGGTCAAGAAAGCCCTTCACTGATGGATCTTGCAAGACTGGAATCTTGCAAGACTGGAATCTTGCACGATTCGGATATTGCAAGACTGAGACCTTGCAAGACTGGGATCTTGCAAGACTGGAATCTTGCAAGACTGGGATCTTGCATGACTGGGATCTTGCAAGACTGGGATCTTGCAAGACTGGGATCTTGCATGACTGGGATCTTGCAAGACTGGGATCTTGCATGACTGGAATCTTGCAAGACTGGGATCTTGCATGACTGGGATCTTGCAAGACTGGGATCTTGCAAGACTGGGATCTTGCATGACTGGGATCTTGCATGACTGGGATCTTGCAAGACTGGGATCTTGCAAGACTGGGATCTTGCATGACTGGGATCTTGCATGACTGGGATCTTGCATGACTGGGATCTTGCAAGACTGGGATCTTGCAAGACTGGGATCAGAGGTAACGTGGGTGACAGTTCAGTCCACGGGTCATAAGAGAACTATAGAGTAAAGAGAGCCCAGGTCGGTGAGGGCAGTAAGAACCATATCTTTAATGTTGTGAACAATACACGCTGGAGTCACCCACATAACAATGGATAACATTACAAGTCTTATGATCAACACTGAGGAATAAAAAGACTGGGAGACCGACCAGACCCTTGTGGGACATCACTACTGATGAAGAAGTGATAGATGGTGAACCATATCTAACAGCAGCGAAAGATCTATCACAGAGGAAGCTAGAAGCATCTATAACAGCAACGATAGATGTAGCAGCGAGGAAGCTAGAGACAGGTGCACACATATAGAAGGTAGACAGCCTTCAGCGTTTGATCCCCGACCGTCCAAGTGGTTGGGCACTAATTCTTTCCTCCGTCCTATCCTACATTTGTATCCCCTTGTCGCTTCATTATCCTGCATCCTTATCACCTTATATAGTCGTAATGGCTTTGCGCTTTCCCCTAATAATTACCTACCTTGAGAGAAGTGTTTTGTGCCATACTCCCTCAGAAGCTGAGGAAACATTGACGGTATTGTCACAATATTATGTTGTAATCATAAAGTTATTTATTAGATATTATTTATTTATATACAAGAGTTGTTACATTCTTGTACAGTCACTAGTACGCCTAGCGTTTCGGGCAAGTCCTTGGGCTAGATTCATGAAGATGTTACGCAAGCACTTACGAACCTGAACATCTTTTCTCAATCTTTAGCGGCTTTGTTTACAATTATTAAACAGTTAATGAACTCCAAAGCACAAGGAGGCTGTTTATAACAATAACAACAGTTGATTGGCAAGTTTTCATGCTTGTAAACTGTTTAATAAATGTAACCAAAGCCGTCAAAGATTGAGGAAAGATGTACACGTTCGTAAGTACTGCTTCGTGAATCTGGCTCCCTTAACCCTATGTTCCCTGGAATACGACCACCGCGAAGAATCGTTTTAACAACCAAATACCCATTTTACTGTTGAGTTAAACAGGGGCTAGAGTTAAGGATTTGCGCCCAGTAAATCCTCCCCGGCCAGGATACGAACCCAAGACAAAGCGCTCGCGGAACGCCAGGCGAGCGTCTTAACCACTACGCCACGGAGACTTAATATATATTAAGAGATCCGGTATAGCCTAAACACCGGCAGAAGCGGTCCTACGGACTTTACACTGGTCATCGCAATAGATGATTTCTCTCTAGGTGTTTCAGAAACTTTTCATTAATGTATAGGATGACTTTTCTAATAAAAGTGGAAACACTAGAGCGATAGAGGTGTTAGAACAGCCACCCATATTAGGTACAGTTGATCGAGACCACTAGTGTCTCCAGCGGGGCTATCTTGAGATGATTTCGGGGTTTAGCGTCCCCGCGGCCCGGTCCTCGACCAGGCCTCCTTTTTGTTACACACCCAGGAAGTAGCCCCTAGTAGCTGTATAACTCCCAGGTACCTATTTACTACTAGGTAACAGGGCCATCAGGGTGAAAGAAACGTTTTGCCCATTTGTCTCCGCCCCCACCGGGGATCGAACCCGGAACCTCAGGACTACGAATCCCAAGCGCTGTCCACTCAGCTGCCAGGCGCCCTGCCAAAGTCGGGGGGTCAAAGTCGTAAAATTTGACCTAATAAAGGTACAAACTCCAAGGAATACTTCCTTACCCTAAGGGATGGGGAAGGGGGGGGGTTATAACATCTTGGGAATGAACTTTTTCGATGCTTCATGCATGAAGGGTTTTCAGGGGCAATATATTTGAAATGAAAATTGAGTCAAATGATATACTAAAGGAAAATACTAGTTGAAAATTTGACTTTTCAGAGGAAGTTGCTAATGTTGAGAAGCCATAATTCAATAAAGGAAATACAAACTGACAAAGGTTATGAGATATATCCAGTGATAGCTATTAGATTTAGAAAAAAATCGTTATACTATGCAAAAGGAATTGTGTTTATTGGTTAGAACGATATACTCAACATATTGTCTTACAGAGATGTGAAAAGAATGAATAAATAGAAAAAGGAGAAAGCTGGCAGGAAGTGAAAACTCTATTTCACTGCTCAACTACACGACCCATTAAACAAAGTGGAAGATGAGGAGAACACTGAGGGTGTTATGAAGGCTTCATGCCAGCGACAACAACCTTAGTGATCAAGACACGCGCCACTATCACAAGAGGAGACACAATGGTCACCTCAGGGGAAATAAAGTTAACAATTCTTAAGACAGGTCCACTCAGCAGAGATAAACTGCCAAGGGAGACGTTTAGAGACAGATGAATAGCTAAGTTGTAAGACACACTCGAGGTAATGATGAGATGATCCTACGTGCCCAGACAATAGAGTTAAATAATGTAATATCAAAAGGAAGTTTGTGATGAGTATGTTGATGTACTCATGAACTAAAAATCACAGCGGCTCGCAAAATTGGAGTGATGTCCCGTTTTTTATTCGTGGGTGTTGGTTAGGTTAGGTTCGGGAAATAGAGTACCTAATTTTTTGTGACATTGTGTGAGCGCTCGAGAGGACGGGCTGATTTTTTTTTTTTTTTGCAGGGATATTCCTGCGCGGGCCCTAAGCCTCTGGCTGGCCCACTAAGTGTTGCTTGTTTCTGTTTTACTTGGGCGGAGTATGAGTATTTATGACTCGTATGGTCGCTTCAGTAAGATTTTGTCCCATGTGTTTAACAACTTCTTCTTCTCTGTTGAATCTAAGTTGAAATCTTAATGGGTTTGTAACTGTGCACTGTGTTAGATAATGTTCCAGTGGTCTGTTGTGGCTGTAACTGTGCACTGTGTTAGATAATGTTCCAGTGGTCTGTTGTGGCTGTAACTGTGCACTGTGTTAGATAATGTTCCAGTGGTGTGTCGGGTATTTCTGACGGGCTGATGAATGGGTTGTATCAGATCATTAAGGCTAGAGAAACTGAGAGCGTCTTCTCCCTGGGGACCAGAAGACTGAAGCTAGTCATTACTGCCGGCATTAGTCCCCACCAAAACATGTCTCGGCATAAGACAGCAACATATGTTTTGGTTCAAAAATAATATTATCCAAGAGAGAGAGAAAGAGAGAATCCCTTGGGACCTGTCAGTTCCCAGGCTCCGGTCACAATAACAGTCATTAACAAGCGATGAAAGAATAACAAATTTAGATACAAAGAAAATTATGAACTAATGAACATCAAAGTTTGGCTACTAATGACTAACACTAGCCCCCCCCCCACCCCCCGCCTCTCTCCCAAGTTAGAAAATTCGACTCTGAATTCTTACTTTTTCGCCATATAAACTTTATGCACTAATCAAGAAAAAATAAAAACAAATCTAATCATAAAAGTTAGCCTTTAAACCATCCCCAAAAAATTATATGACATGGATTTTTCCTTAGGGTATACTGACTGTGTATTCACCTAGTTGTAGTCACCTAGTTGTGCTTGTAGGGGTTGAGCTCTGGCTCTTTCGGCCCGCCTCTCAACTGTTAATCAATCAACTTTTTTTTCCCCGCACCTCACACACATCCCCAGGAAGCAGCCCATAACAGCTGTCTAACTCCCATTACTGCTAGGTGAACAGGAGCATCAGAGTGAAAGAAACTTTGCCTATTTGTTTCCGCCTCCACCGGGTATCGAACCCCGGCCATTAGGACTACGACCCCCGAGCGCCATCCACTCAGCCGCGAGGCCATACATGTGTACTCACCGAATTGTGCTTGCGGGGGTTGAGCTTTGGCTCTTTGGTCACACACACTCTTTGGTGTGTGTGTGTGTGTGTGTGTGTGTGTGTGTGTGTGTGTGTGTGTGTGTGTGTGTGTGTGTGTGTGTGTGTGTACTCACCTAGTTGTACTCACCTAGTTGTGTCTGCAGGATCGAGCATTGACTCTTGGATCCCGCCTTTCGAGCATCGGTTGTTTACAGCAATGACTCCTGTCCCATTTCCCTATCATACCTGGTTTTAAAATTATGAATAGTATTTGCTTCCACAACCTGTTCCTGAAGTGCATTCCATTTCCCCACTACTCTCACGCTAAAAGAAAACTTCCTAACATCTCTGTGACTCATCTGAGTTTCAAGCTTCCATCCATGTCCCCTCGTTCTGTTACTATTCCGTGTGAACATTTCGTCTATGTCCACTCTGTCAATCCCTCTGAATATCTTATACGTTCCTATCATGTCCCCCCCTCTCCCTTCTTCTTTCTAGTGTCGTAAGGCACAGTTCCCTGAGGCGCTCCTCATACCCCATCCCTCGTAGCTCTGGGACGAGTCTCGTTGCAAACCTCTGAACCTTTTCCAGTTTCATTATATGCTTCTTCAGATGGGAACTCCATGATGAGGCGGCATACTCTAAGACTGGCCTTACGTAGGCAGTGTAAAGCGCCCTAAATGCCTCCTTACTTAGGTTTCTGAATGATGTTCTAACTTTTGCTAGTGTAGAGTACGCTGCTGTCGTTATCCTATTTATATGTGCCTCAGGAGATAGATTAGGTGTTACGTCCACCCCCAGGTCTCTTTCACGCGTCGTTACAGGTAGGCTGTTCCCCTTCATTGTGTACTGTCCCTTTGGTCTCCTATCTCCTAGTCCCATTTCCATAACTTTACATTTGCTCGTGTTGAATTCCAGTAGCCATTTCTCTGACCATCTCTGCAACCTGTTCAGGTCCTCTTGGAGGATCCTGCAATCCTCATCGGTCACAACTCTTCTCATCAACTTTGCGTCATCCGTGTGTGTGTGTGTGTGTGTACTCACCTAATTGTACTTACTAATTGTAATTACTAACTACTCTGACACTGAAAAAGTTCTTTCTAACGTCTCTGTGGCTCATTTGGGTACTCAGCTTCCACCTGTGTCCCCTTGTTCGCGTCCCACCAGTGTTGAATAGTTCATCCTTGTTTACCCGGTCGATTCCCCTGAGGATTTTGTAGGTTGTGATCATGTCCCCCCTTACTCTTCTGTCTTCCAGTGTCGTAAGGTGCATTTCCCGCAGCCTTTCCTCATAACTCATGCCTGTGTGTGTGTGTGTGTGTGTGTGTGTGTGTGTGTGTGTGTGTGTGTGTGTGTGTGTGTGTATGTGTGTATGTGTGTGTGTGTGTGTGTGTGTGTGTGTGTGTGTGTGTGTGTGTGTGTGTGTGTGTGTGTGTGTGTGTGTGTGTGTGTGTGTGTACTCACCTAATTGTGCTTGCGGGGGTTGAGCTTTGGCTCTTTGGTCCCGCCTCTCAACTGTCAATCAACTGGTGTACAGATTCCTGAGCCTATCGGGCTCTATCATATCTACATTTGAAACTGTGTATGGAGTCAGCCTCCACCACATCACTTCCTAGTGCATTCCATTTATTAACATATTATTTATATTATTATTTATTTATTATTGTGTGTGTGTGTGTGTATGTGTGTGTGTGTGTATGTGTGTATGTGTGTGTGTGTATGTGTGTATGTGTGTATGTGTGTGTGTGTGTGTGTGTGTGTATGTGTGTGTGTGTTTACTAGTTGTGTTTACTAGTTGTGTTTTTGCGGGGGTTGAGCTTTGCTCTTTCGGCCCGCCTCTCAACTGTCAATCAACTGTTTACTAACTACTTTTTTTTCCTCACCACACACACACACCCCAGGAAGCAGCCCGTGACAGCTGACTAACTCCCAGGTACCTATTTACTGCTAGGTAACAGGGGCACTTAGGGTGAAAGAAACTTTGCCCATTTGTTTCTGCCTCGTGCGGGAATCGAACCCGCGCCACAGAATTACGAGTCCTGCGCGCTATCCACCAGGCTACGAGGCTACGAGGGTGTGTGTGTGTGTCCCCCCCCCCCCCCCCCCCCCCCGTGCACTCCCTCCAGCCTCCGGGATGCTGGAGCCTCCGGGATGAAAGTCTGGGCCAGAACAAGAGGCGGAGCATCCTCAAGTCTTTTTCACCAGTTCATTATGACCGGGGAGTCGTGGTCTTGAAGTGTGGCCGCCCATTCACGCCCACCACTCTAAACGCCCACTCCCGCCCTCTCTCAAGCCCACACCGCCGCCCACTCCCGCCCTCTCTCAAGCCCACACCGCCGCCCACTCCCGCCCTCTCTCAAGCCCACACCGCCGCCCACTCCCGCCCTCTCTCAAGCCCACACCGCCGCCCACTCCCGCCCTCTCTCAAGCCCACACCGCCGCCCACTCCCGCCCTCTCTCAAGCCCACACCGCCGCCCACTCCCGCCCTCTCTCAAGCCCACACCGCCGCCCACTCCCGCCTCTCTCAAGCCCACACCGCCGCCCACTCCCGCCCTCTCTCAAGTCCAGAGTTACAGTAAAAATCCTAAAGAGACCAGGCGAGACCAGGCGGGACCAGGGACCAGACGGGACCAGAGACCAGACGGGACCAGGCGAGACCAGGCGGGACCAGGGACCAGACGGGACCAGGGACCAGATGGGACCAGACGGGACCAGACGGGTCCAGACGGGACCATACGGGACCAGACGGGTCCAGACGAGACCAGACGGGACCAGGCGAGACCAGGTGGGACCAGACGGGTCCAGACGGGACCAGGCGAGACCAGGTGGGACCAGACGGGACCATACGGGTCCAGACGGGTCCAGACGGGACCAGACGGGACAAGACGGGACCAGACGGGTCCAGACGGGACCAGACGGGACCAGGTGGGACCAGACGGGACCAGACGGGACCAGACGGGACCAGCTCACACCCTCCCCACAAGGACACTCAGGCCAGGAACCTCACATGACATACACTAACTGGCTCCTTCCTAAGACCCGGGGTAATTAGTCTGACTAAAAATACCAACTACTCCACAACAGCGGCAGAGCAAAGTGGCACAGCAGCAGCAGAGGTATACCACAGCAGCAGCAGAGGTATACCACAGCAGCAGCAGAGGTATACCACAGCAGCAGCAGAGGTATACCACAGCAGCAGTAGAGGTATGCCACAGCAGCCACAACAGCAGTAGAGGTATACCACAGCAGCAGTAGAGGTATGCCACAGCAGCAGCAGAGGTATACCACAACAGCCACAACAGCAATAGAGGTATACCACAGCAGCAGCAGAGGTATACCACAGCAGCCACAGCAGCAGCAGAGGTATACCACAGCAGCCACAGCAGCAGCAGAGGTATGCCACAACAGCCACAGCAGCAGTAGAGGTATACCACAGCAGCAGTAGAGGTATACCACAGCAACAGTAGAGGTATACCACATCAGCAGCAGAGGTATACCACAGCAGCAGAGGTATACTACAGCAGCCACAACAGCAGAAGAGGTATACCACAGCAGCCACAACAACAGTAGAGGTATACCACTGCAGCAGCAGAGGTATACCACAGCAGCCACAACAGCAGTAGAGGTATACCACTGCAGCAGCAGAGGTATACCACAGCAGCCGTAGAGGTATGCCACAACAGCAACAGAGGTATATCACAGCAGCCACAGCAGCAGCAGAGGTATACCAGAGCAGCAGCAGAGGTATACCACAGCAGCCACAGCAGCAGAGGTATACCACAGCAGCAGCAGCAGAGGTATACCACAGCAGCAGCAGCAGAGGTATACCACAGCAGCAGCAGCAGAGGTATACCACAGCAGCAGCAGCAGAGGTATACCACAGCAGCCACAGCAGCAACAGAGGTATACCACAGCAGCAGCAGAGGTATACCACAGCAGCAGCAGCAGAGGTATACCACAGCAGCCACAGCAGCAACAGAGGTATACCACAGCAGCCACAGCAGCAGCAGAGGTATACCACAGCAGCAACAGACGTATACCACAGCAGCAGCAGAGGTATACCACAGCAGCAGCAGAGGTATACCACAGCAGCAACAGACGTATACCACAGCAGCAGCAGAGGTATACCACAGCAGCAGCAGAGGTATACCACAGCAGCAGCAGAGGTATACCACAGCAGCAGCAGAGGTATACCACAGCAGCAGCAGAGGTATACCACAGCAGCAGCAGAGGTATACCACAGCAGCAGCAGAGGTATACCACAGCAGCAGCAGAGGTATACCACAGCAGCAGCAGAGGTATACCACAGCAGCAGAGGTATACCACAGCAGCAACAGACGTATACCACAGCAGCAACAGACGTATACCACAGCAACAACAGACGTATACCACAGCAGCAGCAGACGTATACCACAGCAGCAGCAACAGAGGAATACCACAGCAGCAGCAGAGGTATACCACAGCAGCAACAGACGTATACCACAGCAGCAGCAGACGTATACCACAGCAGCAGCAACAGAGGTATACCACAGCAGCAGCAGAGGTATACCACAGCAGCAGCAGAGGTATACCACAGCAGCAGCAGAGGTATACCACAGCAGCAGCAGCAGAGGTATACCACAGCAGCAGCAGCAGAGGTATACCACAGCAGCAGCAGAGGTATACCACAGCAGCAGCAGAGGTATACCACAGCAGCAGCAGAGGTATACCACAGCAGCAGCAGAGGTATACCACAGTAGCAGAGGTATACCACAGCAGCAGCAGACGTATACCACAGCAGCAGCAGAGGTATACCACAGCAGCAGCAGAGGTATACCACAGCAGCAACAGACGTATACCACAGCAGCAGCAGACGTATACCACAGCAGCAGAGGTATACCACAGCAGCAGCAGCAGAGGTATACCACAGCAGCAGCAGCAGCAGAGGTATACCACAGCAGCAGCAGCAGCAGAGGTATACCACAGCAGCAGCAGCAGAGGTATACCACAGCAGCAGCAGAGGTATACCACAGCAGCAACAGCAGAGGTATACCACAGCAGCAGCAGCAGAGGTATACCACAGCAGCAGCAGCAGAGGTATACCACAGCAGCAGCAGCAGCAGCAGAGGTATACCACAGCAGCAGCAGCAGAGGTATACCACAGCAGCAGCAGAGGTATACCACAGCAGCAGAGGTATACCACAGCAGCAGAGGTATACCACAGCAGCAGCAGCAGCAGAGGTATACCACAGCAGCAGCAGAGGTATACCACAGCAGCAGAGGTATACCACAGCAGCAGCAGCAGCAGAGGTATACCACAGCAGCAGCAACAGACGTATACCACAGCAGCAGCAGAGGTATACCACAGCAGCAGCAGAGGTATACCACAGCAGCAGCAGCAGCAGCAGAGGTATACCACAGCAGCAGCAGCAGCAGAGGTATACCACAGCAGCAGCAGCAGAGGTATACCACAGCAGCAGCAGAGGTATACCACAGCAGCAGCAGCAGAGGTATACCACAGCAGCAGCAACAGACGTATACCACAGCAGCAGCAGACGTATACCACAGCAGCAGCAGAGGTATACCACAGCAGCAGCAGCAGAGGTATACCACAGCAGCAGCAGCAGAGGTATACCACAGCAGCAGCAGCAGAGGTATACCACAGCAGCAGCAGAGGTATACCACAGCAGCAGAGGTATACCACAGCAGCAGGAGAGGTATACCACAGCAGCAGCAACAGACGTATACCACAGCAGCAGCAACAGACGTATACCACAGCAGCAGAGGTATACCACAGCAGCAGCAGCAGAGGTATACCACAGCAGCAGCAGCAGAGGTATACCACAGCAGCAGCAGCAGAGGTATACCACAGCAGCAGCAGCAGAGGTATACCACAGCAGCAGCAGCAGAGGTATACCACAGCAGCAGCAGCAGAGGTATACCACAGCAGCAGCAGAAAGAATCAACATCTCAAGAGTCAAGGTCTTTGGAAAACATGTCAGAATTCCACTTAAGGTGATTTGTCAAAATGTCGTAAAAATTATGTATATTACTGTGTGTGTGTGTGTGTGTGTGTGTGTGTGTGTGTGTGTGTGTGTGTGTGTGTGTGTGTGTGTGTGTGTGTGTGTGTGTGTGTGTGTGTGTGTGTGTTGTGGTGCGGTGTGGGTGTGTGCGCTCTCACAGACGTTTTCACGTAAATGTTTCTTACAAGGTTGAGCGTCAACTCCTAAGCCCCATCTTTCGAACCATTAATAGCCTCACACAAAATCTTTCTTCTCTCGTATTTGCTTGATCCCATTTCGTTTTTAGAATACTGAGTTTACTTCAACTAATTCTTTAACACATTCGTTAAATTTGCTTTTAACTTTCACACTGAAGAAGTTATTTCTGGCATGGAGAAGTTATTTCTGGCATGGAGAAGTTATTTCTGGCATGGAGAAGTTATTTCTGGCATGGAGAAGTTATTTCTGGCATGGAGAAGTTATTTCTCCCCATCAACATATCGTTCTGCTCATGATCACATTCCGAACATTCCGAACATTGCTTCACTATTCTGCTGTGTCAGTTATCATTAAAACTGTTGATGCCGTTATCAGTAACGAGCCTTGTTACTTATCTTTAGACGATTAATATTTTGTTAAAGTTTAGAGTCCATGTCTACCTTGAGGTTACCTTGAGGTGATTTCGGGGCTTAGCGACCCCGCGGCCCGGTCGTCGACCAGGCCTCCTGGTTGCTGTACTGGTCAACCAGGCTGTTGGACCTTAGGCAGTATGCAGCCTAAGCTGCATACTGAAAATAGGTCTCTCGTAGGTTGTATTGTGCTTGAAATTCTCGTCTGTCTTGTTTAATTTATACTGCCGACGGTGTTCTGTTGTGTGGCTCTGGCGTTAGGTTTGTTGTTAAGTCTTCTCGTAAGTCTTTTCTCTTATTGTTAAGTCTTCTCCCAAGTCGTTTCTCTTATTGTTAAGTCTTCTCCCAAGTCTTTTCTCTTATTGTTAAGTCTTCTCCCAAGTCTTTTATCTCATTGTTAAGTCTTCTCCCAAGACTTTTATCTTATTGTTAAGACTTCTCCCAAGTCTTTTTTTCTTATTGTTAAGTCTTCTCCCAAGTCTTTTCTCTTATTGTTAAGTCTTCTCCCAAGTCTTTTCTCTTATTGTTAAGTCTTCTCCCAAGTCTTTTCTCTTATTGTTAAGTCTTCTCCCAAGTCTTTTCTCTTATTGTTAAGTCTTCTCCCAAGTCTTTTTTCTTATTGTTAAGTCTTCTCCCAAGTCTTTTCTCTTATTGTTAAGTCTTCTCCCAAGTCTTTTCTCTTATTGTTAAGACTTCTCCCAAGTCTCTTTTTCTTATGATAAAGAAATATTTTTTCTTTTGTGCTAAACTGCTGGAATTGTGATCAACTTCTGTCCCAATCCTCACATCTTTGCATTTTGTCTGAGTAGTGGTACAGAAGCCATTTTCAGGCCACATTTGTGGTACAGTATACCACAATACCTCCGCTTTGAATTCTCACGTTATTTTTGCATCAACAAACAATGCCAGGACAAAGGCAGTCCACTCGTTACCTCTCTCCACTGTCATTACTACGGTCTCACTGTGTGTGTGTCTTTGTTTTCCGCCCGAGAGATACTCCCTCACCTAACTATGCCACGTATATGAGCCTGCTTCTTTAGCTTGAGTGTGGGTCTATTGTGATGGATAATGGGTGAAGTCTTTCTGACAGTCTGGAAGGATGTTGTCTTACCAAGCCTCTTGATCTTGTTTGATTTCCGTCACCTAAAGACGAAATTAAGCCACTCTAAGACTTCTACAAGTTTCCTTTTATTGAATCCCTCTAGTAACTTGCAGGAAATGTTTATTTACAGGTAATTGTAGTTCAGTGGTTTTTATCTAACTACTTTCTTGTACACTGGCACTACATTATATATTTTTAAAAATTATCTTTGAAGCAGGAGTATCTATCAAGTCGGTTCAAGTTATCTTTGATGCAAGTTGATTCAAATATCTTTGAATCGACTTGAGAATGGTCCAGGACGGACCGAAACGTCGTCGTCCCTTCACCTTCTAGTGTGTGATCTGGTCAACTATTTTTAAAAAGTCTGGTAGCTCTCGTCACTCACGTGAGAGTTTAATACTGTACCAAGGGGTCAGCAGAATGCTTCGGCTCTCTCTCAGTATACACAGTGAGATCTCACCTGGACTTTTGGCTTTCATTACTTCCAGTTCCTCTAAATGTTTGCTTACATTTTCGTGTTGGACTTTTACTTTGGTCATTCATGCACTTGGACTGTATGTTCCCTTAGTGCCCTTGTAATGATGAGGCGGATTCCTCTTTTATCAGATCATTTAGTTTCACAGTGTCTATCTCTTCTGGTAGAGACAGAAATTAATGTACAATTGTCACAAGAAACATTATCACAAACGGTAGGATGTCTCTGTGACCCAAATTGATCACAAACACCTGTCATGCTATACACGTCTGGCTTCCTCGAGTAAAGTACGCAGTAAAACACACACAATCCACGACACTTCTCCAGGTTTCAGCAACTTGCTGTCAATTCCCCCAGACAACAAGAAAAATGATTGTCGACAGTTTCTAACATCGACCACTGTCACCATAACTTCCCGTCACACGTTACAGCATGTTTGACTGTCAATCTTGCACCATAACATTCTTGCTGTCGCCCAAGTCTGCTTAAGAGGCGAGTCCTCAGGTAACTCTTGCTTCAAAGAGAGATCACCGCATCTTAAAAATTTGCATCGATCCTTCTTACATGGCTTCAAATACGCGGAGACTCCACAGGTTGGGACAACATTAGGTCGAAAATCCTCAGTTATGTGTAACATTGTGGTGACGTGTCGAGGGTTCGATCCCAGGCGCCGGCGAGAAACAATGGGCAGAGTTTCTTTCACCCTATGCCCCTGTTACCTAGCAGTAAAATAGGTACCTGGGTGTTAGTCAGTTGTCACGGGCTGCTTCCTGGGGGTGGAGGCCTGGTCGAGGACCGGGCCGCGGGGACACTAAAAAGCCCCGAAATCATCTCAAGATAACCTCAAGATAGGGCCAATCACCAGTAGTTTCACTGCCGCTGGTGATTCACTGCAGGTCTCCTCCTACTGATTACCCAAGGTCACGTGACGCTGAAAATGTCTTCGTCAGATATGAGGTGAACATTTTCCTAGCGGCCATATTGTTTAGCCCAAGTAATACAATGACATTCAGATACATCCCTATGTCAACCTCTTTTATGAACGTGTTATCTATGAACGATAACATAGATCAAATATTACACACGATAACATAGATCAAATATTACACATGATAACATAGATCAAATATTACACACGATAACATAGATCAAATATTACACATGATAACATAGATCAAATATTACACATGATAACATAGATCAAATATTACACATGATAACATAGATCAAATATTACACATGATAACATAGATCAAATAATAACTCCCTGGGAGTTATTCACACTGGTTGAGGGCGAGCAGGACACAAATATAACTAACTAACGATACGATACAATACATTATCTAGATATACTGTACTGAAATTTACACACACATACATGGTTATACATTTTTCTCCCTTTATGTATACATATCGTACATGTATACAGACACACACGTGCAAAAAGGGACTCTAATAAAAGTGGCTACATTTTCGACTCAAAATTATGGATCCTGGGTTCGATCCTCAGGGAAGATAGAAATGGTTGGGAACGTTTCCTGATGCCTCTGATTAGCTAACAGCGAATAGGTACCGTGGAGTTATTGAACTGTTGTGGGGTGAGCTGGTTACTAGAGGTGAAGACCGAAGTGATGAAAGGCTAACTACATCCTGGAGCTTAGTACTACCTTGGTCATTCCATTAGACCACTGATCCCGCGGAGCAGTCTTTGATCTAGAGGGAGCCGGGCGGTCGAGCGGACAGCACGCTGGACTTGTGATCCTGTGGTCCTGGGTTCGATCCCAGGCGCCGGCGAGAAACAATGGGCAGAGTTTCTTTCACCCTATGCCCCTGTTACCTAGCAGTAAAATAGGTACCTGGGTGTTAGTCAGCTGTCACGGGCTGCTTCCTGGGGGTGGGGGCCTGGTCGAGAACCGGGCCGCGGGGACACTAAAAAGCCCCGAAATCATCTCAAGATAACCTCAAGAAGATAGCCTCCTGGTTGACGGCTGATCAACCAAACTGTTAGCACTCGTAGCCTGCATACAATGCAGGAGCTATGTCTTAGTAAATCATGAACCCTTTGGATGTGATGACAAGATCCCTCTAAATCACAGAGATCTTAAATTTACTGGGAGGAAGTTTAAAAGTTTTATGTTCTGATGTGTATAGAGTTTATTATATACACATCAGATGTATACTTTTCAATGGTGATGTTAACACATCCTCCTATTCCTCCCGACCTCGTACCTCAGCGCGCAGATTTACACTTATTCCCTCAAATATTTTCCAGAAGAGGCTAAATTATGAAGGATAAAATAATTAATTGAATATTAATCAGATACGAGGTATTTAGAGAGAGTAATAGGCTCTCTGGACTTGAAAGCCGCCACTGAGACGGGGATTTGTGGAATGTGAACATGTCAGTCATTCCTCTCTGATGGCCCAGAGTGTCAAGGTAACTTGTTAGTCAATACGAAGTCTGAATCAAATGAAATGGTTTGAAGTGTACCTCTTTGAAATGGCAAAGAGGTACACTTCAGAGTAAAAAAAATGATTGGGAGACAAAATATCATCTTACGACCACGACCCCCTGTAGTTCATCTATAGGTCAAGAATTATGTAAGTATACTTTATATATTATTCATGCTATAGCTTTTACCACTGTTTAATTATTTGTGTATTATATGGAGGTAGGAGACTCTCTGATCTGTAAGTACTAGTGCTAAGCTTCAGCTTCGTCTTATGGGGTTTTGATCGACTTCCAACAGAATCTGAAGCTTTTTATTCTTCAGCTGTGATGCCCTTAGCCAGCAGGCAGGTGAGCCCGAGACTGTTGTGAACTACAGCCCTTGTGATCCGTATAAGTCACTATATAAGCTTCTCGGCCACTTTGCCTGAGAAGTGACGAAGCGTGATATAATCCCATAATACTTCTCCGAATCATGTCGGAGGCGGGTGTTGAGTCTCTCATTATTATTTATGATTTCATTTCAGAGAAACTGAGCCACAAGAATCCCTGTTCCTCTCCCTCTTTCCCCCCCCATTTTCTATCCCTCTCTTTCTCCCTCCCTCCATCGCTCCCTCCCTCCCTTCCCCTCCCCTCCCATCCATCCATTCCTCCCTCCCTCCCTTCCCCTCCCCTCCCATCCATCCATTCCTCCCTCCCTCCCTCTACACTTCCCTCTCCAGCTCCCTCCTTCCCTCCCTCTCTCTCAGAGTGCCGTTCAGTCGTCGACCAGTTGCAGTTCGTCAACAACCCCGACACGATCTTCCACGGAACTCACAAACAGTAAAATTCATTCTTGTTTTAAATGTAAATATATATAGTATAAAGAAACTTGCTCTTTACAATACCATCTTGCCTTTACACCCAACAGCCCAACAAACCTTTTGTCTAATTCATCATGATCGATTGCTACAAGTTCCACTGTCTTCGTCACAAATTATAGATGCCAAACCCCACGCCATCTATAACTCTCGTCTGGGAGGAATTAGAAGACAAAACAAGTGATAATGGAACAGCATGAATCATTGTGCCTATTACAAGGCTTCCTTCGAGTTGAGTCCAGCATAAATAGGTAGAAGGCTTCCTGCCTACTGTTGGCCTTGTCTCAGGCACAGTCAGTGTGGGACAGTCAAGTGCTGTTGAGAAAGGTACTAAGAAGGTTTCATGGCACCCAACTTATGGCGGTAGTAATTTAGATTAGATAAGATTTTGAAGTACAACATAAGATTTCCAATTTTCGGGTAATTGGCATGTATTACTAGAAGTTGTGGAAAGGTGTTTTATCATCCACAAAGAATGGACGTTGCAACGAAAATTATATTTATAAAATATACAATTTCGGAAATTCAAATTTATCTCCCACCCTCAATCATCCTAAGGTTCAAAGGCAAGGTTGAAGCGCAGCTTAGAATGATTGAGCAACAAGCCAAGATGACAGAACTTTGTGGGGCCATGAGACGCCAGGCTCAAAGACAGTAGACAGTTAGGCTATTAAGTCCTTCATGAAACGGACAGAGAGAAAGATCTAGGAGTTGATATCACACCAAATCTGTCTCCTGAAACCCACATAAAAAGAATAACATCTGCGGCATACGCGAGGCTGGCTAACATCAGAACAGCCTTCAGGAACCTGTTTAAGGAATTATTCAGAATCTTGTACACCACATATGTAAGACCAATCCTGGAGTATGCGGCCCCAGCATGGAGCCCGTACCTTGTCAAGCACAAGACGAAGCTGGAAAAAGTTGAGAGATATGCTACTAGGCTAGTCCCAGAACTAAGAGGTATGAGTTACGAGGAAAGGCTGCGTGAAATGCACCTCACGACACTGGAAGACAGAAGAGTAAGAGAAGATATGATCACTACCTACAAAATTCTAAGGAATTGACAGGGTAAATAAGGATAAACTGTATAACATGCGTGGTACGCGAACAAGGGAACACAGATGGAGACTGAGTACCTAAATGAGCCAGAGTGACGTTAGAAAGAACTTTTTCAGTGTCATAGTAGTTGACAGATGGAATGCATTGGGCAGTGATGTGGTGGAGGCTGACTCCATACACAGTTTCAAATGTAGATATGATAGAGCCCAGTAGGCTTAGGAATCTGTACACCAGTTGATTGACAGTTGAGAGGCGGGAGCAAAGAGCCAGAGCTCAACCCCCGCAAGCACAACTAGGTGAGTACACACACGTCTCGCTCCTCGGTACTTCATCCTCTCGCCAGCATATTTGTCCCTTCAAAAAAACCGTTTCCATAAAAGTTAAAGTCAGTATTGAATATCGATATCAATTGAAGCCAGAAAGGTGTGTGCCAAACTCTCCGTCCAGACTCTTCCCAGCATCACCACTTTACACGGGTGTGTGCCGGCACGGACGACATCTCCCTCCTGTTTACACCCTGATAACCTTCCCTTACCATCGTCCATGATAAGCCTTGCACTACTAGTTTTCCCCTAGAGCACGATCTGCCAGTACGACTGCAACCAAGTCCAGCAATTACTGCTGAGAGAACAGGGGGCAAATATTGAAGGATTGGTGCCCAGTCAATCCTACCTGGCCAGGGTTCGAATTGCTGGCCAGACGTAATTGCTCTTTAAGATCAACAAGAATCGATTTCCTCCTTTCCAACATCACAAGGAAACGACCTCTCTCAGCACCATCGTAGGGGGAGGGGGGGCTAGGCCCCCTCCTCACTCACCCCACCACCATAGACACCCCCCCCCTCCCTGCAGCACCCCTACAATAGTGACCCCCTAACCCCCCCCCCTCCCCAACACCCCATTCACAGGACGAGGACAGTGAATGGTGAAATGCGTGTCATTAAATATGTCTCAATGAGAAATGGAAACTAATAATTCTGACAGATTGAAAACTCGCGCACACGGGCCCCCCCAAAAAATGAGGATTTTTATCTGTGATATTCAGGAGGGAAGAGTGTATTTTTTTAATGGCTGTCTGTCTCACTTTGAAGGTGTGTGTGTGTGTGTGTACTCACCTAATTGTACTCACCTAATTGTGCTTGCGGGGGTTGAGCTCTGGCTCTTTGGTCCCGCCTCTCAACCGTCAATCAACTGGTGTACAGATTCCTGAGCCTATTGGGCTCTATCATATCTACATTTGAAACTGTGAATGGAGTCAGCCTCCACCACATCACTTCCTAATGCATTCCATTTGCTAACTGCTCTGACACTGAATAAGTTCTTTCTAACGGCTCTGTGGCTCATTTGGGTACTCAGCTTCCACCTGTGTCCCCTTGTTCGCGTCCCACCAGTGTTGAAAAGTTCATCCTTGTTTACCCGGTCGATTCCCCTGAGGATTTTGTAGGTTGTGATCATGTCCCCCCTTACTCTTCTGTCTTCCAGTGTCGTGAGGTGCATTTCCCGTAGCCTTTCCTCATAACTCATGCCTCTTAGTTCTGGGACTAGTCTAGTAGCATAGCTTTGGACTTTTTCCAGCTTCGTCTTGTGCTTGACAAGGTACGGGCTCCATGCTGGGGCCGCATACTCCAGGATTGGTCTTACATATGTGGTGTACAAGATTCTGAATGATTCCTTACACAGGTTCCTGAACGCCGTTCTGATGTTAGCCAGCCTCGCATATGCCGCAGACGTTATTCTCTTTATGTGGGCTTCAGGAGACAGGTTTGGTGTGATATCAACTCCTAGATCTTTCTCTCTGTCTGTTTCATTAAGTACTTCATCTCCTATTCTGTATCCTGTGCCTGGCCTCCTGTTTCCACTGCCTAGTTTCATTACTTTGCATTTACTCGGGTTGAACTTCAACAGCCATTTGTTGGACCATTCACTCAGTCTATCCAGGTCATCTTGTAGTCTCCTACTATCATCCTCTGTTTCAATCCTCCTCATAATTTTTGCATCGTCGGCAAACATTGAGAGGAACGAATCTATACCCTCTGGGAGATCATTTACATATACCAGAAACAGTATAGGTCCAAGGACTGACCCCTGCGGGACTCCACTTGTGACGTCTCGCCAATCTGAGACCTCACCCCTCACACAGACTCGTTGTCTCCTGTTGCTTAGGTATTCCTCTATCCACCGGAGTACCTTCCCTCTCACTCCAGCCTGCATCTCCAACTTTCGCACTAGCCTCTTGTGTGGCACTGTATCAAAGGCTTTCTGACAATCCAAAAATATGCAGTCTGCCCACCCTTCTCTTTCTTGCCTTATTTTTGTTGCCTGGTCGTAGAATTCAAGTAACCCTGTGAGGCAGGACCTGCCATCCCTGAACCCATGTTGATGCTGTGTTACAAAGTTCCTTCGCTCCAGATGCTCCACTAGTTTTTTTCGCACAATCTTCTCCATCAGCTTGCATGGTATGCAGGATAGGGACACTGGCCTGTAGTTCAGTGCCTCCTGTCTATCCCCTTTCTTGTATTTCGGGACTACGTTAGCTGCTTTCCAAATATCTGGCAGTTTCCCTGTTGCCAGTGATTTGTTATACACTATGGAGAGTGGTAGGCTCAGTTCTCTTGCTCCTTCCTTTAGAACCCAAGGGGAGATTCCATCTGGGCCTATAGCCTTCGTCACGTCCAACTCTAGTAAACACTTCCTTACTTCCCCACTGGTAATCTCAAACTCTTCCAGTGGTTCCTGGTTAGCTATTCCCTCACTTACCTCTGGAATTTCTCCTTGTTCTAAGGTGAAGACCTCCTGGAATTTCTTATTCAATTCCTCACACACTTCCTTGTCATTTGTAGTGAATCCTTCCGCCCCTATCCTTAATCTCATAACCTGTTCCTTTACTGTTGTTTTTCTCCTAATGTGGCTATGCAACAATTTAGGCTGAGTCTTTGCCTTGCTTGCGATGTCATTTTCGTATTGTCTTTCTGCCTCTCTTCTCATCCTGACATATTCATTCCTGGCATTCCTGTGTGTGTGTGTGTGTGTGTGTGTGTGTGTGTGTGTGTGTGTGTATGTGTGTGTGTGTGTGTGTGTGTGTGTGTGTGTGTGTGTGTGTGTGTGTGTGTGTGTGTGTGTGTGTGTGTGTGTGTGTGTGTGTGTGTGTGTGTATGTGTGTGTGTGTGTGTGTGTGTGTGTGTGTGTGTGTGTGTGTGTGTGTATGTGTGTGTGTGTGTGTGTGTGTGTGTGTGTGTGTGTGTGTGTGTGTGTGTGTGTGTGTGTGTGTGTGTGTGTGTGTGTGTGTGTGTGTGTGTGTGTGTGTGTGTGTGTGTGTGTGTGTGTATGTGTGTGTGTGTGTGTGTGTGTGTGTGTGTATGTGTGTGTGTGTGTATGTGTGTGTGTGTGTGTGTGTGTGTGTGTGTGTGTGTATGTGTGTGTGTGTGTGTGTGTGTGTGTGTGTGTGTGTGTGTACAGCCTTCCACCACCACTTTACTACTTGGAGCATTCAAAAAAAATCAATAAGAAACCTTCTTTATGAAGAGTTGAACAATCTTGACTTACACAGCCAAGAAGGCCGAACAGTAAGGAGTGACATGAGAGTACACAAATAAATGAAATGGGATAACAAAGTGGGATATAAATAAAATTTTAAATATATCACAAAATCGAAAACGAAACAATGGATATGAATTGGATAAGTTTACATTTGAGAAAGACCTGGGTAAATACTGGTTTGAAAAGAGGGTTGTTGATTTATGGAATAAACAGACAATAAATCACAGTAACATGGATGAAAATTAGGCCTATATTCTACATTTAAGTAACACATTATCGCTAACATAATAGACGTGGGAATCGACGGAGTGTTTCAAACGTAGGTTAGACATTTATATGAATGACTTTGGGTGGATATAGAGACTTCCTCCAAGGAGTCAATAGGCCATCTGTCGCTTCGTTTTTGAGTTTCTATTATTTGTTCAAGATATAGACAAAATTATTTCTTAGGTACTTATTGTCCGTTGTTCGTGTACTACTTATAACTCATCCAATTACAGTGTCTCTGTCTTCCCTATCAAATTCCCTGAGAATTGTGTACGTTGTAATCATGTCTCACCTAACCCTTCCCTCCTCCAATGAGGCGAGGGTTAGTTACTAGCAGGGTATTTCAAGTTAGTTCAAAGTTTTCAGAAAGTAATTGAGACTGTAACTTGGGCTGTCACCTCCAGACTGGGAAGTGACACTAGTAAACAGTGCCACTAGTTAACAGTGCCACTAGTAAACAGTGCCACCAGTAAACAGTACCACTAATAAACAGTGCCACTAGTAAACAGAACAAGTAAACAGTACCACTAGTAAACAGTACCACTAGCAAACAGTTCAACATTTCCAAATACCCCATCTTAGTTATTAGTCTTAAGACGTGTCATATGTAAGATTGTTATAGTTTCATTCCTGCAAGAAATAGAGTCATGCTGACAATGTCACAATAACCTGGTTGATCATAACACAAACCATACATATGAAACGAAAACAAAAGGTGACAACGTTTCGGTCCCTCCTGGACATTATATGATAAGGGTATAGACCGGGCTGAAACGTTGAGACAACTTGATAAGGGTCCTAAACGTGCCTAAACGTTTTCACGACTTAACGTTTCTGTCTAATGCGGATTCTTATTGTCACTATATTTTTTCGTGTGGTGGTTGGGTAATTAATGTCATGCTATTCAAAGTCCATTAGTGACATAATCATGTATGGAAAACTGCTTCCTTAACGAAGCGAGTGAAATATTTTGATTCTGTAGAAGTTACATTTGGAAATTTATATAGGACTTGTATTCAAGTCCTATATAAATTTAATATAATTAAGTAATATAACTTCTAATTCGTTTACATTATAGCCTTGTTAGTGTAAAAATATCAGTAGAGGGATTTTTGTCAGAGCGAGATGGATGTTAAATTTAAAACTATCGGGAGATAACATTTTTCATGGCGATGTTGGAGAGCTGATAACTTTAAAACTTTTATTATATTTTGCATATTTTGCTTTTCCATTACAGAAAGTATAAATTACTTTTACATCAACTTCTTTTAAATAACAGCTTTAAAATGCACGCGCGCGCACACACATACACCCACCTCACACACACACACACACACACACACACACACACACACACACACACACACACACACACACACAGACACACACACATTCACACACACACACAGACACACACACAGACACACACACACACACACACACACACACACACACACACACACACACACACACACACACACACACACACACACTGTTGTGGTGGAGGCTGACTCCATACACAGTTTCAAATGTAGATATGATAGAGCCCAGTAGGCTCAGGAATCTGTACACCAGTTGATTGACAGTTGATATGCGGGACCAAAGAGCCAGAGCTCAACCCCCGCAAGCACAACTAGGTGAGTACACACGCGCGCAAAATAATAAGTTTTGAAAACCTAATAAACAGAATAATAAGCAAAAACTTCTGATGAGAAGTTGCCTCTCCCTCATCCTTGTTAGAAAGACTTGGGAGTAGACAACCTTTAATGTAAAGCAGAACAACGTGAGAAGCCTCCTAGTCATCACCGGAGCAGAAAATATTGTAATATGATTTTTATATATGAAGAATATATATGATTTATATATATATATTTTATATACGAAGTTGTATATGAAGGAGCCTTCATATACAACCTGTGTGGTGAAGTACGAGCATGTTTCCCAGCATGGATCCACCGCAAAAAGAAATTCAAAAGAAAATTAGAACTATTCAAACACATAAGTCAAGGTTCGCTCTAAGCACAGACGGGTCTCACCGCAATGGAGAAAGAACATGACAAAGACATACAAGATTCTAAAGAGAAGTAACCAAAGAAGCAATGTTCTGAGTGAGAAACTGCAGGACGATGAAACTTTCTTAAACCCAAAGCACAAATTAGTCACAGAGATGCCAGAAGAAACTGTGTGTCAGAAATGTCAATAAACGGAATGATCTAAACGAAACAGCGGTTAAAAATAATTTAAGACCCAATTAAGAATTAAATATCATAAGAAATGGAGAGAAATGAGTCACTTCTTTAAACTACAAAATGTTTGGAAGATGAAGACAGGATCTTATGTTCGAGTCCACAGACATTTCCAGGCGACTACACACACACAAGGTTACACCAAAAGTACTATAATTTCCAAACCCTTTTACATACATGTTAACAAATTTCACAAAGTAATAACGTATTCACCCCAAGGGATGTTCTCCGCCAGATTTACACCAAGAGCAACATTAAAAACACATTCCAGCTCCATAACAGGATTTGTGAGTGAGGGAATATTAAGAGCGTTCCAGCACTGCTCTTATTCCTAACAAAATAGTTACCAACAACGTCCCTGGAGGTGTGAGTCGGGTGTCGGCGCAGGCAACGGGATCGAGCCCCGGCCACCACTACTCAGTATAAACAGTAAGCTAACATTATTTGTTATTAGAAAATCAGACAGAAGAATAAGCTAAGATATTAAAGTGAGTAAACTAATGTTTTCGTGTATCCTGTTGTCCAGTGCATTTTGGTGTTATTTTTCGTCTTTAGTGTTAAGCTGAAGAGGTGATTTATTTAATTACTGATAACAATTATACATTAACCGATGGGAAGCCGAGTGTTGTGAGATTATTATGGCGTCTTGAGTGTTCTGCGGCGGAGAGACAAAATTTATTCATATATAACTCAAGAAAAGTGATGCGGCATTTATTACCATATATGAAGCATAATTACGTAATTTTGGACACCTCGGTGAGCGGTTAAGATTAACAAATACATAGTTAATGTTGAGAGAGAAGCGGCTGGGATACATGTGCACACATTGCGTCTTTCTCGCCGTGTTACACTTAATTTTGAGGGCTCGGAACTTACTGATGCGTTATGATACTTGTAGTCAGTAAAACTAAGACAAACCACGACCATCACAAATATCTAGACAACTATCCAGGTGGGTTGAAGGGTGTGTGATTTCTCAAGGTAATGGATTTGTGGTCTTAGGACGGGCTGGAAAAGACGCTCAGTGCGTGAGAATAGTTGAGGTGGGAGTCTTCCCACTAACCCCCCCCCCCCCACACACACACAGGAGACAGGACTGCATCCATCTCTCACCTGCAGCACACATCGAGGGAGTCGGGTAGGCAGATACGCTATATGAACTCTGGTAACAGAGTTTCCAAGAATAGTCTCAAGGTTTGGTACACCAATGCTGATGAGTTATCCAATGAAGAAGAGGAAATAAAAGAAAGGGTTAGTGAAGCAGATCCAAACATAATTGCAATAGTGGAAACTAATATATATGATATAATCTCGGATGCTATCTTTCCAGAGGGATACCAAGTGATAAGGAAAGAAAGGACACAGAGACAGGAAGGGGAATTGTGACCATGGGGGCAAGAGGCCTGAGAAAGGCGAGTAGACGATAGGAAAGGGGATTACAGAAGGATAAGAGAATATTTGGGAGAAGTACAGTGGGAAGAACAACTAAGAAGATAGAGCGCAACTAAGAAGAAAAACAGTTCAAGATATGATGGACTTAGTCAAGTGGAAATGCAAGGCAGCCGAAAAGATTTTTATATCAACAGTACAAGAAAAAAGTAGAAGGAAATATAAAAACCCATGGTTTAATAGACAGTACCAGGAAGCAAAAATAAGGAGTAGGCGGGAGTGGAGAAAGTACAGAGGACAAAGAACAGAGGACAGTAAGATTAGACGCAACAGAGTTAGGCATGAATACATTAATATAAGGAGAGTATCGGAAAGGAATTATTAAAACGATATCGCAATGAAAGCGAAAAAGAAACCTAAATTATTACATAGTCATATAAGAAGAAAAATGTCGGTGAACGACCAAGTGACAAGATTTAAGGAAAACAGAAGGGGCATATATAGAAAGCGACAAGGAAATCTGCGAGGTACTGAATGCCAGTTTCCATGGAGTGTTCACAACCGAGCCTGAGCAGCTCCCATTGTTAGAAGAGGAGATGACCCAAGATGAGAGACTAACGGATATAGAAGTGACAGCAGAGGAGGTAATGAAACAGCTAACAACACTGGGTGAAACTAAAGCAGTTGGACCAGACAATGTATCACCGTGGATACTAAAAGAGGCAGCGCAGGCCCTCAGCGTGCCTCTGGCAAGGATCTATAATGAGTCACTTACGAAGAAAGAGTTGCTGGAAGAAGGCTAATGTGGCACCAATTTTCAAAAAAGGAGATGGGGAAGAGGCATTTTACAGACCAATATCACTGACAAGCATCCCTTGAAAAGTATTTAAAAAGAGATAATCAAGTTAAGACTGATTGCACACCTAGAGAACATTAGGTATGTAAACAAACACCAACATGGGTTCTGAGAAAGGAAAACATGCCTAACAAATCTTATGGAATTCAATAATAAAGTAACAAGAATAAGGCAGGACAGGGAAGCATGGGCAGACTGCAAATTTCTGGACTGCCAAAAAGCCTTTGACACAGTATCGCACAGGAGATTCTATTAAAACTTGAGAGGTAGGCAGGAATAAGCGGAAAAGCCTTAGCATGGATAAGGAATTACTTAACAGGAGCCAGATAGTAACGGTCTTTTTTTTTAATTAGCAGGGGAAAGCGCCAAGCCATTATGACTTTATAGCACTTGGAAGGGGTCAGGATAAGGATTTGGGATGGGGATATTTCTAATATAGACATGTCTAGAGGAGTCGAGTCCAATATGTCGATGTTTGCGATGACGCTAAATTAATGAGACGAGTTGTGACAGATGAGGATTGTAGGATACTCCAAGAGTACTTGAAAAGCTGCAGAGATGGTCAGAGAAATAGCTACTGGAGTTAAACACCAGCAAGTGTAAAGTTATGGAAATGGGACTAGATGACAGGAGACCAAAGGGCCAGTACACAAGGAAGGGAAAGTAACTTCATGCGACGATTCGAGAAAGGGACTTGGGAGTAGACGTAATACCAAATCTAACTCCTGAAGCACATATAAATTGGATAACGACAGCAGCGTAGGCCATGCTAAGCAAAAGTTAGAACGTCATTCAGAAAAATAAATAAGGAGGCATTCAGAGCACTTTACACTGCCTACGTGAGACCAGTCTTAGAGACTGCAGCCCCATCATGGAGCCCCCACCTAAAGAAACACATCAGGAAACTGGAAAAGGTTAACAAAATTGCTCACGAGGCTCATCCTGTAGTTGCATGTAATGGGATATGAAGAGCGACTGAAGGAACTGAACCTGACGACGTTAGAAAAAAGGAGGGAGCAGAGAGATATGATAGCAGCATACAAAATACTTACGGGCATTGACAGAGTGGAAATAGAAGAAATATTCATACGGAATACCAACAGAACAAGGGGACATTGGGGGGAAGCTGGAAACTCAGATTAGTCATAGAGATGTTGGAAAGTTTTCTTTTATCGTGAGAGTAGTGGGTAAATGGAATGAGCTAAAGGAAAACAATGTGGAAACAAACACTATTCATAGCTGTAAAACTAAGTATGATAGGGAAGTAGGACAAGAGTCACTGCTTTAAACATCCGAAGCCTAGAAAGGCGGGATACAGGAGCCAATGCTCTATCCTGCAGGCACAAATAGGTGAATACACACACACACACACACACACACACACGACCAGGCAACAAAAATAAGGCAAGAAAGAGAAGGGTGGGCAGACTGCATATTTTTGGATTGTCAGAAAGCCTTTGATACAGTGCCACATAAAAGGCTAGTGAAAAAACTGGAGATGCAGGCTGGAGTGAAAGGGAAGGTACTCCGTTGGATACAGGAGTACCTAAGTAACAGGAGACAACGAGTCAGTGTGAGGGGTGAGGTCTCAGATTGGCGAGACGTTACGAGTGGAGTACCGCAGGGGTCGGTCCTTGGACCTATACTGTTTCTGATATATGTAAATGATCTCCCAGAGGGTATAGAATCGTTTCTCTCAATGTTTGCCGATGATGCAAAAATTATGAGGAGGATTGAAACTGAGGACGATAGTAAGAGGCTACAAGATGACCTAGACAGACTGAGTGAATGGTCCAACAAATGGCTGTTGAAGTTCAACCCACATAAAAAGAATAACGTCTGCGGCATATGCGAGGCTGGCTAACATCAGAACAGCGTTCAGGAACCTGTGTAAGGAATCATTCAGAAACTTGTACACCACATATGTAAGACCAATCCTGGAGTATGCGGCCCCAGCATGGAGCCCGTACCTTGTCAAGCACAAGACGAAGCTGGAAAAAGTCCAAAGGTATGCCACTAGACTAGTCCCAGAACTAAGAGGCATGAGTTACGAGGAAAGGCTGCGGGAAATGCATCTTACGACACTGGAAGACAGAAGAGTAAGGGGAGACATGATCACAACCTACAAAATCCTCAGAGGAATCGACCGGGTAAACAAGGATAAACTATTCAACACCGGTGGGACGCGAACAAGGGGACACAGGTGGATACTGAGTACCCACATGAGCCACAGAGACGTTAGAAGGAACTTCTTCAGTGTCAGAGTAGTTAACGGATGGAATGCATTAGGCAGTGATGTGGTGGAGGCTGACTCCATACACAGTTTTAAATGTAGATATGATAGAGCCCAGTAGGCTCAGGAATCTGTACACCTGTTGATTGACAGTTGAGAGGCGGGACCAAAGAGCCAAAGCTCAACCCCCGCAAGCACAAATAGGTGAGTACAAATAGGTGAGTACACACACACACACACACACACACACACACACACACACACACACTCACACCATAGCATCACTGTACCACTGAACTCATTTACCACAACTCCTGCACTGGTGTCTCACCATAGCACTGTACACTTGCACCACTGTTCCACAATAACATAGCAACAAAACCATATATGCCATGTGTGTGGTGGAGACAAGAAGCCAAGTGGCGGCAGCCGATACACTCGCTCTGGTTCACATCGTCAAGTGAAGCTAAGTTGCAATATATATGTAAATGTTGCCAAGGTGGATCCCAGCGGTGATCCCATAGTTGGGTGAGTGAGTCCAGCTTCACCCACCAGCTTCCTGTATCCAGTGGATGAGAGCAGCTTCACCCACCAGTTTCCTGTATCCAGTGGATGAGAGCAGCTTCACCCACCAGTTTCCTGCATCCAGTGGATGAGAGCAGCTTCACCCACCAGTTTCCTGCATCCAGTGGATGAGAGCAGCTTCACCCACCAGTTTCCTGCATCCAGTGGATGAGAGCAGCTTCACCCACCAGCTTCCTGTATCCAGTGGATGAGAGCAGCTTCACCCACCAGTTTCCTGCATCCAGTGGATGAGAGCAGCTTCACCCACCAGCTTCCTGCATCCAGTGGATGAGTCCAGCTTCACCCACCAGTTTCCTGCATCCAGTGGATGAGAGCAGCTTCACCCACCAGTTTCCTGCATCTAGTGGATGAGAGCAACTTCACCCACCAGCTTCCTGCATCCTGTGGAAGAGCGCATCTTCCTGCATCCAGTGGATGAGAGCAGTTTCTTGCATCCAGTGGATGAGCCCAGCTTCACCCACCAGCTTTCTGTATGCAGTGGATGAGAAGAGCTTCTGCTATCATAGGTGTGTTCCTGACTACATCTAGTGGATGAAGGGGGTGGTTCCATGGCTGCATCATATGGATGAAGGGGGGGTGACTCTCTGGCACCTGGTGGATGAAGAGGAGGTTCCATGGCTAGGGTGGTGGAGATGTGCAGGAGACGGGTACATCTACAGGGAACCTTGATTAGCTATGCAGGAGTGATTAGCTGGATTCTCTCAAGGGAGTCTCCGTCTAACTTTCCCCCTCCGGGCTAGCCCAGAGGTGACAAGCCCCATTACCCATCCCTTCCAGTGGCCCTCTTCCAGTGGCCCTCTTCCAGTCCCCCTGCCCCCTCACAGTGTCTCTCCTCCCCTCTCACGGACTCCCCATCAACAGGGCACTTGTGCTAGCTTAGTGCTCCATAGCCTTCCCGGCTTGGTGCCTTCTTTGATAGTTACTTGTGCTAAGTTAACAGTAATAACCTGACAGTGTTGACGGGTAGTGAGGTCTAGGTCTTTATGCCCCGACAACTAGATCTTGTTGTACCTGTTGTGTTACAACTGAACAATTTTGACGTTCAAATTCTTTGTCGAATCTGATCAAGTTATGGGTGGAGGTGGCTTCACAACTCCATGTCAATGCCTTCAGAGCATTCCCCTACAGGTGCGGCATAATCGATCACTGATCTGACTGCCTGTACATAGTATGTGCGAAGGACTTGCAGATTGGCTCCTCCAGAAAGGGAGGTTAGCGACCTGAGGATTGCCGTCCGGGCCGCAGTTCGCTCTCTCAAGTAAGTGACCTCAGCATTAAAATTCATGTGTGTGTCCAGGATGATTCCTAGATACTGATAGGTGTCGACCCATTCTATTGGTTGACCCTGTACTGTGAGTTGTATGTTGGGTTTCGCTATTTTTATGGGCATGGCCTTTGACTTTGAGGGGTTGAGTTTGATCCCAATCTGTTTTGCCTCTTTACTGATGCAGTCTAAGCATTTGGGTGCAAGGCGCGCCGCATCCCTTCCTTTTATGATGATGACAAAGTCGTCCGCGTAGTTTAGCAGCCTGCAGTGATGTGGAAGTTTCAACCTCATTATTCTTTCCATTAAACAGTTGAAGAGAAATTCCCCTACAGGTGCGAGTGTTTCCTTACAGCTGCTCAGTTGAGTTTCCAGCTTCCACCTGTGTCCTCTTGTTCAATTTCTCTCAATTTGATGAGCCTATCCACGTCCACCTTATCTTCTCCCTTTATTATCCTGTATGCTGTGATCATATCCCCCTCTGTTCCTTCTATCCTCTAGAGTTGTGAGATTTAGTGCCACTAGCCTATTCTCCAAGTTTTACCTCTTAGCCCTGGCACCAATCTTGTTGCAAACCTTTGTATTATTCACTTTTGGTTTTATATGCTTCACAAGGTGCGGATTCCATGCCGGTGTTGCATAGTCCAGTATTGGTTCAACAAATGTTGCAAATGGTCCTGATTTATGTATCTATACGATGTTGTTATATTTGCCAGCGTCACATATGCTGCCCATGTTATCCTGTTTGTGTGTGGCTCTGGTGTTAGTGTTGGAACTGTATCCACTAACAAGCAAACTTCATGTCCCGTTTTCTCTATATATTATCTCGCCCTATTTGATATATTTTAACTTCAGCTCCTTATGTCTGTTTTATATTTGCTTTTGCCTTTATGTTCCCTTTTTTCATTATATATCTTCTGATGACATACATCAATCGCAATAGCGTGAAGCATCAAATGAACAAATCCACAATGGCCGTGACGAGGATTCGAACCTACGTCCGAGAGCATCCCAGACGCTGCCTTAATCAACTGCGCTACGACATGGTAAAAGAATTGCAACCAGAAGTTTAGGTTACATCCTAACTGGTTGCAAAAAACCTGGTTAGTGTATCGGAGAGGCTGCAGGGTCCATGTAAGGGCAGTAGAACTTCTGGTTGCAATTCTTTTACCATGTCGTAGCTCAGTCGATTAAGGCAGCGTCTGGGATGCTCTCGGACGTAGGTTCGAACCCTCATCACGGCCCTTGTGGATTTGTTCCTCTGATGGCTCCTCCCTCCTCCTCTGATGGCTCCTCCCCTCTCCTCTGATGGCTCCTCCCTCCTCCTCTGATGGCTCCTCCCTCCTCCTCTGATGGCTCCCCCCTCCTCCTCTGATGGCTCCCCCCTCCTCCTCTGATGGCTCCTCCCTCCTCCTCTGATGGCTCCTCCCTCCTCCTCTGATGGCTCCTCCCCTCTCCTCTGATGTTTCCTCCCTTCTGCTCTGATGGCTCCTCCCCTCTCCTCTGATGGCTCCTCCCCTCACTCTGATGGCTCCTCCCCTCTCCTCTGATGGCTCCTCCCCTCTTCTCTGATGGCTCCTCCCTCCTCCTCTGATGGCTCCTCCCCTCTCCTCTGATGGCTCCTCCCCTCTCCTCTGATGGCCCCTCCCCTCTCCTCTGATGGCTCCAACCCTCCTCCTCTGATGGCTCCTCCCCCTCTCCTCTGATGGCTCCTCCCTCCTCCTCTGATGGCTCCTCCCCTCTCCTCTAATGGCTCCTCCCCTCTCCTCTGATGGGTCCTCCCCTCTCCTCTTCCTTGCTCTTAACTCATTATTACTAAGGTGTGGTACACCCAACATAGAATATAAACATAAATGAGTAAAGATGATAGCAGACACCAACGACTGGCTGCTACGAACACTTGTCTCGTGAACTATGTAACAACGTAGTTCCTCTCCGGGCAGGAACCCACCCAACACTACCTTTGACAACCTCAGCTCAGAAAGGTGGGGTCTAAGAGCTAACATCTCGATGCTGCAGGCACAATTAGTAAATGTAAACCTGGTTGATACCTGGTTGATGGGGTTCTGGGAGTTCTTCTACTCCCCAAGCCCGGCCCGAGGCCAGGCTTGACTTGTGAGAGTTTGGTCCACCAGGCTGTTGCTTGGAGCGGCCCGCAGGCCCACATACCCACCACAGCCCGGTTGGTTCGGCACTCCTTGGAGGAATAAATCTAGTTTCCTCTTGAAAATGTTCACGGTTGTTCCAGCAATATTTCTTATGCTTGCTGGGAGGACGTTGAACAACCGCGGACCTCTGATGCTTATACAGTGTTCTCTGATTGTGCCTATGGCACCTCTGCTCTTCACTGGTTCTATTCTACATTTTCTTCCATATCGTTTACTCCAGTACGTTGTTATTTTACTGTGTAGATTTGGTACTTGGCCCTCCAGTATCTTCCAGGTGTATATTATTTGATATCTCTCTCGTCTTCTTTCTAGTGAGTACATTTGGAGGGCTTTGAGACGATCCCAATAATTTAGGTGCTTTATTGCGTCTATGCGTGCCGTATATGTTCTCTGTATTCCCTCTATTTCAGCAATCTCTCCTGCTCTGAAGGGGGAAGTGAGTACTGAGCAGTACTCAAAACGGGACAACACATGTGACTTGAAGAGTACAACCATTGTGATGGGATCCCTGGATTTGAAAGTTCTCGTAATCCATCCTATCATTTTTCTGGCTGTCGCAATATTTGCTTGGTTATGCTCCTTAAACGTTAGGTCGTCAGACATTATTATTCCCAAATCCTTTACATGCTGTTTTCCTACTATGGGTACATTTGATTGTGTTTTGTACTCTGTATTATGTTTAAGGTCCTCATTTTTACCGTACCTGAGTACCTGGAATTTATCACTGTTAAACATCATTTGTTAAAGATGCGCACGCACGCACACACACACGCGCGCGCGCGCACACACACGCGCGCACACACACACACACACACACACACATACACACACACACACACACACACACACACACACACACACACACACACACACACACACAATTTTTTCAGTGTCAAGAGTAGTTAACAAATGGAATGCATTAAGTAGTGTTGTGGTGGAGGCTGACTCCATACACAGTTTCAAGTGTAGATATGATAAGAGCCCAATAGGCTCAGGAATCTGTACACCTGTTGATTGACGGTTGAGAGGCAGGACCAAAGAGCCAGAGCTTAGAGCTTTCAAGTGTAGATATAAACAGGATGACCTGGATAAACTGGAGGAATGGTCTAGAAAATGGCTGCTAAAGTTCAACTCAGGAAAGTGTAAGGTGATGAAATTAGGCGAAGGGAGCAGGAGGCTGAACACAAGGTATCATCTGGGAGGGGAAATCCTGCAAGAGTCAAATAGAGAGAAGGATCTGGGGGTTGATATCACACCGAACCTGTCCCCAGAGGCCCACATCAAAAGAATATCATCAGCGGCATATGCTAGACTGGCCAACATAAGAACTGCCTTCAGAAACTTGTGTAAGGAATCTTTCAGAACCCTGTATACCACTTATGTAAGACCAATCCTGGAGTATGCAGCTCCAGCCTGGAGTCCATACCTAGTTAAACACAAGACAAAGTTAGAGAAGATTCAGCGGTATGCCACCAGGCTCGTCCCGGAACTGAGAGGATTGAGCTACGAGGAAAGGCTAAAGGAGCTGAACCTCACATCCCTGGAAAACAGAAGAGCAAGGGGAGACATGATAACCACCTACAAAATTCTCAGGGGAATTGACAGGGTGGACAAAGACAAACTCTTCAGCACGGGTGGGACACGAACAAGGGGACACAGGTGGAAACTTAGTACCCAGATGAGCCACAGAGACGTTAGAAAGAATTTTTTCAGTGTCAGAGTAGTTAATAAATGGAATGCACTAGGAAGTGATGTGGTGGAGGCTGACTCCATACACAGTTTCAAATGTAGATATGATAGAGCCCAGTAGGCTCAGGAATCTGTACACCAGTTGATTGACAGTTGAGAGGCGGGACCAAAGAGCCAAAGCTCAACCCCCGCAAGCACAATTAGGTGAGTACAATTAGTTGAGTACACACACAGGGGAGGCCGGTGGCTGAGCGGACAGCACGCTGGACGCGTGACCCTGTGGTCCCGGGTTCGATTCCGTGCGCCGGCGAGAAACAATGGACAGAGTTTCTTTCACCCTAATGCCCCTGTTACCTAGCTGTAAATAGGTACCTGGGAGTTAGTCAGCTGTCACGGGCTACTTCCTGGGTGTGTGGTGTGGAGAGAAAAAAATAAAAAAGTAGTTAGTAACAGTTGATTGACAGTTGAGAGGCGGGCCGAAAGAGCAGAGCTCAACCCCCGCAAGCACAACTAGGTGAATACACATACACACGCACACACACACGCACGCACACAGGTGCGTGCGTGTTGAGAGGTAAAGCTGGTGGGTGACAAACACAGGCAGTACCACATATATTCAATATGTTTGGCAAGTTAATCACTAAGCTTATGTACTTACAGTGCCATCCGGGATGAGGGAAAGACGAAGGGAGGGGGAAGGATGGAGTGAAGTAGAGAGAGGGAGAGGAAAGGAGTGAAGTAGAGAGAGGGAGAGCGGCAAATGAGTGAGAGAATGAGGAATAAAAGGAGTGAGACAGGGAGCAGAAGAGAGCTCACCGAGATACGGTGAGCCCAGTGAATCTTGTACCCATTTTGAGAGAGAGAGAGAGAGAGAGAGAGAGAGAGAGAGAGAGAGAGAGAGAGAGAGAGAGAGAGAGAGAGAGAGAGACGGGAACTGAGGGTGGGAAAGGCAGGAGATATTACACACAAAAACTTTGATATCTGTTGGTGGTGGTTCCCCTACCCCGAGGCAAGGGGTGTTTGAGAGCTTTATATAAATCTCACCCTTCCTGCCACTTGCCAAGGTAAACAAGACTAAAGCAAACTCTGCATTCTGTAATATTCTGTAATATTTGTACTCTTGTAACAATAACCGCTGCTGAAGGTCACCTTTCACA
>NC_091174.1:12060812-12118312 GCF_040958095.1 Procambarus clarkii
AATGCAAGTGATTTAGGACGCCCCACTACATCTAGGATTAAACAAAGCTGCAAGGACTCACGGTATCACGGAAATCCATCTAAATCTCCCCTAACCTATCCCGATTATACCCAGCCAAGCCTTGCACACCCTATCCCCTTTTATACGCCCTCAAGGCTCGCCCCACCTATCCCCTTTCTTATTATACCAACCCAAAGCTCGCCCAACCAATCCCCGACCTCTGGAATGTTCCCCTGGGGACTAGTCCAGCAGAACTTCTCACCCGACCTGGAACCAACACTCCGGTATGGACGCGGCCAACTGGACCCTGTCTACCATCTGGTAGGACCCTGTCTGGAGGCCTGGTCGACGACCGGGCCGCGGGGACGCTAAGCCCCGAAAGCACCTCAAGGTAACCTCAAGGTAACCATTCTCACTCCCACACCTTGAGGAACCATCCTCAACTGAGATCACATCAAATCTCCACTCTCTATGACCTCCCTGACGTTACCTCGGCTGGGTTCCTCTGCATCTGGCTCAAACACTCCAGTCTCCAGCACCCAGTGGCTGTGTGTCCCTCTTTCAACTTGCGAATCAACCGCACTCTTGAAGGATCATCCTGGCTGAGATGCTAAGCCCTCCAGGAGGAAGTACCTCTGTGTTGAAGTTCTTCGCGGTCTGGAACGTTCGCGTTCACTGAGGGTTCTCTTCAGTTGTATAAGAAGTAGCAGTTAAGTGTGCGCGTGTGTGTGTGGGGGAGAGAGAGAGAGAGAGAGAGAGAGAGAGAGAGAGAGAGAGAGAGAGAGAGAGAGAGAGAGAGAGAGAGAGAGAGAGAGAGAGAGAGAGAGAGAGAAACATATGTAATGGACATGATAAAGAAAATAGATTGTGAGTCAGAATATTGCACAATACACTATTAGAAAAGCGGGGTTGAGTACAAACACACGCAACTCTCCCCCACACACACGCAACCTCCCGCACTCACAACCTCCTGCACACACACACACAACCTCCCACACACACACACACAACCTATCCCCCACACACACACAACCCCCCCCCACACACAACCTCATCACCCCCCCCCCCCAGTCCCACTTCCCGTACACGATCGATGCCAATATCCTCTCCTAGTCAAAGCCTCCAGCTAGGCAGTCAGCGAGGCCACATCTGCTGACCAAAGATTCTATGAAAGCAATAAATAATAATGGCATTAAATAATATGACGAGGCCAGAGTGAACTCAAGGTGTACAGAGTGCCAGTATGTGTGCGTGTGTGCGTGCGTGTGTGTGTGTGTGTACTCACCTAATTGTGCTCACCTAATTGTGCTTGCGGGGGTTGAGCTCTGGCTCTTTGGTCCCGCCTCTCAACCGTCAATCAACTGGTGTACAGATTCCTGAGCCTATTGGGCTCTATCATATCTACATTTGAAACTGTGAATGGAGTCAGCCTCCACCACATCACTTCCTAATGCATTCCATTTGCTAACTACTCTGACACTGAAAAAGTTCTTTCTAACGTCTCTGTGGCTCATTTGGGTACTCAGCTTCCACCTGTGTCCCCTTGTTCGCGTCCCACCAGTGTTGAAAAGTTCATCCTTGTTTACCCGGTCGATTCCCCTGAGGATTTTGTAGGTTGTGATCATGTCCCCCCTTACTCTTCTGTCTTCCAGTGTCGTGAGGTGCATTTCCCGCAGCCTTTCCTTATAACTCATGCCTCTTAGTTCTGGGACTAGTCTAGTAGCATACCTTTGGACTTTTTCCAGCTTCGTCTTGTGCTTGACAAGGTACGGGCTCCATGCTGGGGCCGCATACTCCAGGATTGGTCTTACATATGTGGTGTACAAGATTCTGAATGATTCCTTACACAGGTTCCTGAACGCCGTTCTGATGTTAGCCAGCCTCGCATATGCCGCAGACGTTATTCTCTTTATGTGGGCTTCAGGAGACAGGTTTGGTGTGATATCAACTCCTAGATCTTTCTCTCTGTCTGTTTCATTAAGTACTTCATCTCCTATTCTGTATCCTGTGCCTGGCCTCCTGTTTCCACTGCCTAGTTTCATTACTTTGCATTTACTCGGGTTGAACTTCAACAGCCATTTGTTGGACCATTCACTCAGTCTATCCAGGTCATCTTGTAGCCTCCTACTATCATCCTCTGTTTCAATCCTCCTCATAATTTTTGCATCGTCGGCAAACATTGAGAGGAACGAATCTATACCCTCTGGGAGATCATTTACATATACCAGAAACAGTATAGGTCCAAGGACACGCACAAACACGTGTGTGTGTGTGTGTGTGTGTGTGTGTGTGTGTGTGTGTGTGTGTGTGTGTGTGTGTGTGCGTGTGTGTGTGTGTGTGTGTGTGTGTGTGTGTGTGTGTGTGTGTGTGTGTGTGTGTGAGGAGTCAGTCGTGTTGACGTGTGTGACGCAGAGGTCACTCTCACTCATATTCCCCCCTCTCTTATACACACTTTTCCCTACTCCAACTCACTTTCATCTCATTTTCACTCTCATATTCAGTCGTTTTCACCATTCACATATATCGATGTCAGGCATTTTCCTTTTTTTTCATCTTTCATTTTTTTCAGACGTTTTCACATACACCCACTCACTCGCTCTCACTCTTCTCCCTCACTCTCACACGCCCTCCCTCACTCTCACACCGCCCTCCCTCACTCTTCTCCCACACCCTCACGCCTACACCTCACCTTCACTCACCCTCACCCACGGACCACCTGTCACCAGACGCAACTTTTTATCATTAATGTTTTTCCTGGGATTCCCTTTACCTCTCAATGTGTTAGTCGCTCCCCTGCCCCCTCCCCCCCCCCCCCCCCTCTCTCTCTCTCTCTCTCTCTCTCAGCTTTTCTATCATAGAGGATTAATTATTCTTTCTCTTGTCAACTCACAAAGAGAAGGAGATGGTGAGAAGAGAGTATAAGTGAGTATAAGTCGAAGGATAGATACATGCAGATAACATCAATTATACGCTAGCATTACAGCCTAATTATACAGCGCTTGTCATGGATATTCCACTGTCTGTTACTCATTAAGACCTGCACAATAATATACTTACAAATTACAGATTTAAATCGCCGTAATTCCGCCAGTAATTACGCTGTTAGCGTGTCTGTGTTAGCAGCGAGGCGAGTATGACCCCGATGCTGAATTAGTGTGGTCCTTCACGCTTAATGTCAAGTGAGGTCAACTTCTATATTAAGGTGTCACGCTGTGTTGGTAAACAGTGATTGACGAGCCTATGGTGAACCTTGCCTCGGGCCTGGTCGACAACCGGGCCGCGGGGACGCTAAGCCCTGGAAGCACCTCAAGGTAACCAAGGTAGGGCCGGCTACAGTGCTTGGTGGGCCTTAGGTAATCTCTCAACCCGTTCTCGCACTTGCTTATAGTCAATATTGGCTTATTTAATAAGTGCATATGTGACATACTAATTGATTGTGAATATTTTAGTTTACCTTGAAAAGCTTCATAGAAAACACCGACCTCACCTAACCTTCTTAGTATGTTAAGATAAGCATCTTATTGCTTCTTAATTACAATTAACCTATACCGTTGATAGGTTAAGTAGTAATTACAATTAACCTATACCGTTGATAGGTTAAGTAATAATTGTAAATAAGAAGCAATAAGATGCTTATCTTAACATACTAAGAAGGTTAGGTGAGGTCGGTGTTTTCTATGAAGCTTTTCAAGGTAAACTAAAATATTCACAATCAATTAGTATGTCACATATGCACTTATTAAATAAGCCTATATTGACTATAAGCAAGTGTGAGAACGGGTTGAATCTCTTTCTCGTCTGTTCGTTCGCTTGTCCCCCCCCCCTCTTGCCCTTCCTCCTCTCTCTCTCACCTGTGTGGGAGAGCGGCGTGTGGGGGCGTGGAAGACTAGCAAGGCGTGTGCGAGACGTGGGAGGTTGTCCAGCAAGGCGTGTGGGAGGCGCGGAGCGTGGGAGGTAATGCAACATACCTGACGAGTGGGACGTTCAGCTTCATTATCCTGAACATGGGAGAAGGAGACGCGGCATGCTGCCCTCCCTCCCATCTTGCAGGACAGACCTGGGAGGGTGTCTGCCCTCCCTCCCATCTTGCAGGACAGACCTGGGAGGGTGTCTGCCCTCCCTCCCATCTTGCAGGACAGACCTGGGAGGGTGTCTGCCCTCCCTCCCATCTTGCAGGACAGACCTGGGAGGGTGTCTGCCCTCCCTCCCATCTTGCAGGACAGACCTGGGAGGGTGTCTGCCCTCCCTCCCATCTTGCAGGACAGACCTGGGAGGGTGTCTGCCCTCCCTCCCATCTTGCAGGACAGACCTGGGAGGGTGTCTGCCCTCCCTCCCATCTTGCAGGACAGACCTGGGAGGGTGTCTGCCCTCCCTCCCATCTTGCAGGGCAGACCTGGGAGGGTGTCTGCCCTCCCTCCCATCTTGCAGGGCAGACCTGGGAGGGTGTCTGCCCTCCCTCCCATCTTGCAGGACAGACCTGGGAGGGTGTCTGCCCTCCCTCCCATCTTGCAGGACAGACCTGGGAGGGTGTCTGCCCTCCCAGTACTCACCAAGGCCAGGCATCACCAAACATTTACACAACCGTTTACGAAACCTGTGCATCTTTCCTTATATCATAGCGGCTTTATTTACATTTATTAGACAATTTACGATTTTGAAACTTCACAACCTAACGTTGTTGTTATAAATAACCAAGGGGCCTGACAGCTGAGTGGACAGCGCTCGGGATTTGTAATCCTGAGGTTTTGGGTTCGATCCCCGGTGAAGGCAGAAACAAATGGGCAGAGTTTCCTTCACCCCTGATGCTTCTATTCACCTAGCATTAAATAGGTACCTGGGAGTTGGAAAGCTGCTACGGGCTCCTGTGGATGTGTAACTAGAAGGTGGCTTGGTCGAAGACCGGGCCGCGGGGACGCTGAGCCCCGAAATCATCTCAAGATAACCTCATAGTGCTTCGGAGCTCAAACTGTTTAATGTAAAACGTGGTGATTGAAGAAAGATGTAGAGGCTTCGTAGGTTAAGATTTTAACTGAAGATGTGGTGTATCAAAGCCTATATCAGGTGATACAATTATGGCTTATTACATGTAGCCATTTATAGCCCAAGATTCCAGGGTCTCCCACTGTCAGTGCTGGGAGTGACTCCCACTGTCAGTGCTGGGAGAGACTCCCACTGTCAGTGCTGGGAGTGACTCCCACTGTCAGTGCTGGAAGAGACTCCCACTGTCAGTGCTGGAAGAGACTCCCACTGTCAGTGCTGGAAGAGACTCCCACTGTCAGTGCTGGAAGAGACTCCCACTGTCAGTGCTGGAAGAGACTCCCACTGTCAGTGCTGGAAGAGACTCCCACTGTCAGTGCTGGAAGAGACTCCCACTGTCAGTGCTGGAAGAGACTCCCACTGTCAGTGCTGGAAGTGACTCCCACTGTCAGTGCTGGAAGAGACTCCCACTGTCAGTGCTGGAAGAGACTCCCACTGTCAGTGCTGGAAGAGACTCCCACTGTCAGTAGTAGAAGAGACTCCCACTGTCAGTAGTGGAAGCGTCCCCCATGCGAGGCTCCAGACCCTCCACCCACCTGCTCTCAATAACCAACCAGCTGTCAAAACCGATCTTGAGCCAGTGATTATATTAACATTTACATGTAAGCGAATTCCTTTCAGTAGCCCTCCTGACGTTAAGGGAGCCACCCGTCCTCCCAGTTCTTGGGAGTTCCCGCCATGCTTGTCTTCCAGGGCCCAAAATTGTGACACGTTCCGAGTAATTTCGTCTCGAGGCGGGGAGTTGGTGAGCCCAAAAATCCTGAATCCAATTCCGTTGCTTCCTTGGGATTATACGGGGCGTTGGACTGTCTCAAGTCTGATATTGCTGGGTAGAGTGCCATGTGTGTACCGTGTTCTTTGTACCATGTACCGTGTCCCTTGTACCATGTACCGTGTCCCTTGTACCATGTACCGTGTCCCTTGTACCATGTACCGTGTCCCTTGTACCATGTACCGTGTCCCTTGTACCATGCTCTGTGTGACTTGTCACATCATAGAACAGGTTCAACTACACGGAAAGCTACACACACACACACAGGGGTCTGGTAGCTGAGCGGACAGCGCGCCGTACTTGTAATTCTGTGGCCCGGGTCTCGATTCCCGGACTAGGCAGAAACAAATGGGCAAAGTTTCTTTCACCCTGATGCTCCTGTTACCTAGCAGTGAATAGGTACCTGGGAGTTAGACAGCTGTTACGGAGCTGCATCCTGGGTGTATGTGTGTGGAAAAAAAATTAGTTAGTTGTTAGTTACAGTTGGTTGATTGGCAGTTGAGAGGCGGGCCGAAAGATCAGAGCTCAACCCCCGCAAGAACAACTAGGTGAATACCCACGCAGTAGTGTCACGTCACGTGATGGAGCCTCAGGTGACACAGGAGCCCCAGGTGACACAGGAGCCTCAGGTGACACAGTAGCCCCAGGTGACACAGTAGCCCCAGGTGACACAGGAGCCCCAGGTGACACAGGAGCCTCAGGTGACACAGTAGCCCCAGGTGACACAGGAGCCCCAGGTGACACAGGAGACCCAGGTGACACAGGAGCCTCAGGTGACACAGTAGCCCCAGGTGACACAGGAGCCCCAGGTGACACAGTAGCCTCAGGTGACACAGGAGCCCCAGGTGACACAGGAGCCCCAGGTGACACAGGAGACCCAGGTGACACAGGAGCCTCAGGTGACACAGTAGCCTCAGGTAACACAGGAGCCCCAGGTGACACGGGAGCCTCAGGTGACACAGGAGACCCAGGTGACACAGGAGCCCCAGGTGACACAGTAGCCTCAGGTGACACAGGAGCCCCAGGTGACACAGGAGCCCCAGGTGACACAGGAGCCTTAGGTGACACAGGAGACCCAGGTGACACAGGAGCCCCAGGTGACACAGGAGACCCAGGTGACACAGGAGACCCAGGTGACACAGGAGCCTCAGGTGACACAGGAGACCCAGGTGACACAGGAGCCCCAGGTGACACAGTAGCCTCAGGTAACACAGGAGCCCCAGGTGACACAGGAGCCTCAGGTGACACAGGAGCCTCAGGTGACACAGGAGCCCCAGGTGACACAGGAGCCCCAGGTGACACAGGAGCCCCAGGTGACACAGGAGCCCCAGGTGACACAGTAGCCTCAGGTGACACAGGAGCGCCAGGTGACACAGGAGCCCCAGGTGACACAGGAGACCCAGGTGACACAGGAGCCTCAGGTGACACAGTAGCCTCAGGTGACACAGGAGCCCCAGGTGACACAGGAGCCTCAGGTGACACAGGAGACCCAGGTGACATAGGAGCCCCAGGTGACACAGTAGCCTCAGGTGACACAGGAGCCCCAGGTGACACAGGAGCCCCAGGTGATACAGGAGCCTCAGGTGACACAGGAGCCCCAGGTGACACAGGAGACCCAGGTGACACAGGAGACCCAGGTGACACAGGAGCCTCAAGTGACACAGGAGCCCCAGGTGACACAGGAGCCTCAGGTGACACAGGAGCCCCAGGTGACACAGGAGCCCCAGGTGACACAGGAGCCCCAGGTGACACAGGAGCCTCAGGTGACACAGTAGCCTCAGGTGACACAGGAGCCTCAGGTGACACAGGAGCCTCAGGTGACACAGGAGCCTCAGGTGACACAGGAGCCTCAGGTGACACAGGAGCCTCAGGTGACACAGGAGCCCCAGGTGACACAGGAGCCCCAGGTGACACAGGAGCCCCAGGTGACACAGGAGCCTCAGGTGACACAGTAGCCTCAGGTGACACAGGAGCCTCAGGTGACACAGGAGCCCCAGGTGACACAGGAGCCTCAGGTGACACAGGAGCCTCAGGTGACACAGGAGCCTCAGGTGACACAGGAGCCTCAGGTGACACAGGAGCCTCAGGTGACACAGGAGCCCCAGGTGACACAGGAGCCCCAGGTGACACAGGAGCCTCAGGTGACACAGTAGCCTCAGGTGACACAGGAGCCTCAGGTGACACAGGAGCCCCAGGTGACACAGGAGCCTCAGGTGACACAGGAGCCTCAGGTGACACAGGAGCCTCAGGTGACACAGGAGCCTCAGGTGACACAGGAGCCTCAGGTGACACAGGAGCCTCAGGTGACACAGGAGCCTCAGGTGACACAGGAGCCCCAGGTGACACAGGAGCCTCAGGTGACACAGGAGCCTCAGGTGACACAGGAGCCTCAGGTGACACAGGAGCCTCAGGTGACACAGGAGCCTCAGGTGACACAGGAGCCTCAGGTGACACAGGAGCCTCAGGTGACACAGGAGCCCACATAAAACGGAACTGACCCTATTTCCCGCTTGTTACGTCTTGTAATAAAGGTGTTACCTCTTCGTATAACGTTTTTATGACGTATTAGAACGTTGTTACAACTTGCTATATTGGTTGTTACAACTTGTTTGAACGTTGTAGGACCGTCGTGTGTTTGGCGGGATAACGGCTGACAGTAATTAGTAAAGACTAGACTTTATTACATAAGACATTAAGGTGTGCTAAACGCCTCACAAGTTACTCCGGGCTCACCATAGCCCGTGCTGCTTGGAAACGTTTTGTTCCCAGTAGCTGAATCTACAACAATAACAACAAACAACAACCTCACAAGCAATCCAAAACCATAACGGTAGTTAAACCCTACCACGTTACACCGCTCCCCGAGACCTGATTAAAACACGTCTCTTTAAACCAGCTAAACCAAAGGTGCCCATAGCGATGAACGTTTATTAATCACACAAAGTATCACTACTAAGGTTCTAGAGCAACGGTAATGTGTCAGGAGAAACGTTATTTATAATGAAAATATATATAATATATATATATATATATATATATATATATATATATATATATATATATATATATATATATATATATATATATATATATATATGTGTGTGTATATCACGAAAATAAACACGTGATTAAGAATGTGACAATGTCAGACCACGGAGGAAAAATGAAACAGGAAATTTGCTTAAGTACTTTCGTATATTAAATACATCGCCTTCTGAAGATGTATTTAATATACGAAAGTACTTAAGGAAATTTCCTGTTTCATTTTTCCTCCGTGGTCTGACATTGTCATATATATATATATATATATATATATATATATAATATAATATAAATATATATAATATAAATATATATATAATATAAATATATATATATTTATATATAAATATATAATATATATAATGAAAAGAACGTTATATATATATATTTATATTATATATATATATAATATAAATATATATATAATATAAATATATATATATATATATTTATATATAAATATATATATAATATATATAATGAAAAGAACGTTACTGCTGACGGTCTATTATCCGAAATCCTGATTATGTATAGCCGAAAAAAACTGGTTAATGTCGAACTGTCTTTTAAATATGCAAATAATTCTAGTAACCTTATGTAATACGTGATAACTATCATGCTTACTGATAACTTAGCATGAGGTAAGCATGATAACTGATAGCTCACACCTGCAAATTGTTCATGGTTACTGATAACTATATATGCTCGCTGATAACTGCTCCAGCTTACCTGATAACTGGTCATGCATACTGATAACTAGTTACGTTGGTGTCATAACTAATTATCTTTACCTGATATTCCTGTTTATCTCATAAATTCTTACACTTACCTGAGAACTAGTCCCGTCAACCTAATAACTTCTCACGCTTACCTGAAAAGAAAATCAGAAGTATTAAGGAAGGTGCACAAGGCAGGTCTTCTCTACATCCACCCAAACTCACACACATATTCAACTCACGTCTGAAACAATCTATCACTGCCTTGTCTATTATGTTCCACAACTCAACAACTTCATTGCCTAACCTGTTCTAACCCACATCCTTCCAAACTCATCTAATTTATACCCATCATCCCGAACTCTATTTTGGGTTATATTCAATATATCACTTCAAATCCCGTGTTATAATCTTTCATCCACCTATAACTGATGAAAGATTATCAGTTATAGATGACACTAATTGGGATGGGATGACACTAATCCCATGACAGTGGGATGACACTAATTGTGTCATCCCTCCCTATTCTTCGCCTTTGATGAGTAAGCAAGCTAAGCTTCTCCAGTCTCTCCTCATAAGGAAGGTTTCTAATTCTTGAAACCAATTACTTTCTTCTCCTTCACACGTGCATATGCAAAATTATATCGATTCCAATAATTTAAATGTTTTATAAGAATGGATTCTAGCAGTAAAGGATCTCTGTACGATCTCCAGGTCAGCAATTTCTATAGCTTTGAATGGGGCTGTTAAAGTTGGGTACACGGCAATAGTTGGGTACCCACACACAGTGAAAACACCCACGACCACAGTACCCACACACAGTGACAACACCCACGACCACAGTACCCACACAATGACAACATCCACGACCACAGTACCCACACACAGTGACAACACCCACGACCACAGTACCCACACAATGACAACATCCACGACCACAGTACCCACACAGCGACAACATCCACGACCACAGTACCCACGCACAGTGACACACACACACAGTGACAAGCAACAGAAGAGCGGCTTCAGCAAGGTCCTTCAAGGTAGGTAGTGGTGGTAGTCTATATAGCCTTCCATCCCAGCTGCGTCCGTAGTGATGCATGCCAAGTGTGTAGGTGTTGTCTCTCTATCTCTCTCTCTCTCTCTCTCTCTCTCTCTCTCTCTCTCTCTCTCTCTCTCTCTCTCTCTCTCTTTCGTTCCCTCCCTCCGTTTCCCGGCTTTGCTGGGATCTATATATTCACGATCCGAGGTAAGGGATTTTCTCCATTGACCGAACTCAATTGGATCTTACCCTCGTGTATTCTCAAGATACAAGATTTGTCTCTTTCTCCCTCTCTCTGTCTTTGCCTCTCCCTGTCTCTCTAGAAATACCGGGAGTGAGTTCTAGGTATTCTTCTACTCCTCAAGCCTGGCCCGACCCGCTTGACTTGCGATAACTTGGTCTAACAGGTTGTTCCTTGGAGCTGCCCGCAGGGCAACATATCCACTACAACCCGGTTGATTCAGCATTTCTTGCAGGAAACAAATTTGATCTTAAAGAAGTAAACTTTAGAACAGCCGTGGACCTCTGATGTTCATACAGTGTTCCCTGAGCTTGACTATGGCACCTCTAATCTTCACTGGGTCTATTTTGCATTTCCTTCCATATCGTTGGGTTCATTGTGATTGTTATTTAATGATGCAAATTTGAGACCTGGCTTTCCAATATCTCGACTCCTTTCCAGAGAGAACATTTTGAGAGCTTCTAGACGGACCCAATAATTAAGGTGAGTTATCGTGTCTATGCGTACCGCATATGTTCCCAGTCTTCCCTCTATTTCAGCGATCTCTGCGGCTCTGAAGAGAGAAGGGACAGCAAAGGTTATTTGAATACTATGAACACTGTGATGGGATCCCTGGATTTGAAGGTACTCATAATCCATCCTATCATTGTCCTGCTGCCACTATATATCCTTGATGATGTTCACTAAACGCAGAGTTGTCAGGACATCATTGTTCCCATATAGTTTACATGTAGTTTTCCCTACTATAAGTAAATCTGATTGTCTTGTACCTTGTATTTCTTTTAGGTTTAGTTTCCCAATACCTAAGTACCAGGAATTAATCACTGGTAAACATCAGATTATTTTCCGTTCCCCAATCCAAGACTGTCAGCTTAAAGTTTCCAATGTTTTCTACTGAAGTAATTTTCATACTGATTTTTGCATCATCTGCAAAAGATGACATGAAGCTGTGACTTGCATGTTTGTCTATATCTGAGATGACAATGATAAAAAGCAGTGATGCAAGGACTGTCCCCAGTCCTCAGATTGCCCCCTGTCCTCAGACTGTCCCCCTGAGGCACCCCGTGTTTACCCTTTAGAGGAGAGCCTTTAGCTAATTTTTTCCTGACATCTGGCGTCATATGAGGTGCAGGTTATGCAGGGATTGTAGCTCGCTATTTTTTACAGCAGCCTCAGTGTATATCAAAAGGTCACGTGATGAATGCACTTCCCTCCCACTCTCTCTCACTCACTCTGTTGCTCTATTCATCTCTAACATTTATCTCACCTGTACTCACCGCTGTTGAATTAAACTAGTTAATGATCAAACTGATTTACTGCTAACAACCCTTCTGAAGATGGGTATTTACATAATATATCATGAAGTGGTCTGACACTGTCACATACACACACACACACACACACACACACACACACACACACACACACACGCACGCACGCACGCACGCACGCACGCACGCACGCACACACACACACACAGACACAGACACACACAAACACGCACACGCACACGCACACACAGACACACACAGACACACACAAAAAAAGCAAACTCCCAGGTACCTAAGTTACTGTTAGGTGAACAGGGGCTAAACAGGGGCTGTGTATGTACTCACCTAGTTGTACTCATCTAGCTTGCGGTGGTTGAGCTTTGGCTCTTTGGTCCCGCCTCTCAACTGTCAATCAACTGGTATACAGATTCTCGAGCCTACTGGGCTCTATCACACACACACACACACACACACACGTGTGTGTGTGTGTGTGTGTGTGTGTGTGTGTGTGTGTGTGTGTGTGTGTGTGTGTGTGTGTGTGTGTGTGTGTGTGTGAACAGTTTCACGTAATGCCATTCTATTTTTCCAGTGGGTGTCAGTAGAGCCGGAGGAGAGAGCAGGTGGCACCCGTTAGGCACAAAGGGCCAGGTGGAGCCACAGGTGTCAACACCCACCCACCTGTGTGGCTCTCATCCCTCTCAGCGCCCTCACTATCCTGCCTATCCACGCCGCCCTAGCCAGCTTGAGCTCCACGCTGGCTACTCTCTACAACACAATATTATACACACAACCCCCTTTTTGTATACACAATACAATATTGAAATAAATTATACAACAGTTGTATACATTACACCCATTATTGTATAAAATGGGCAACACCTTCACATTACGTGCAAAATTTAAGTGTTTATTGATATATTGGAATTTGTTAATTGCATGTATTGCCTGCCACCCTCTGCCTGCCTACCTGCCACCCTCTGCCTGCCTGCCACCACCCTCTGACCGCCTGCCTGCCACCCTCTGCCTGCCTGCCTGCCACCCTCTGCCTGCCTGCCTGCCACCCTCTGCCTGCCTACCTGCCACCCTCTGCCTGCCTGCCTGCCACCCTCTGCCTGCCTGCCTGCCACCCTCTGCCTGCCTGCCTGCCACCAGTTCCTCGCCACCTGCCACCACAACCACCTCCCACCACTGAACTCTACCATCTTCTTGGTATGTACTCAACAACGTTAGAGCCTGGTACTCTTCCGAACCTAGTTCCTAGTCCCAGTTTACCCAGCCCCGGGTACCTGATTAAACCCGGCCTTCAGGTGTACAATTAAACCCGGCCTTCAGGTGTACAATTAAACCCGGCCTTCAGGTGTACAATTAAACCCGGCCTTCAGGTGCACAATTAAACCCGGCCTTCAGGTGCACAATTAAACCCGGCCTTCAGGTGCACAATTAAACCCGGCCTTCAGGTGCACAATTAAACCCAGCCTTCAGGTGCACAATTAAACCCAGCATTCAGGTGCACAATTAAACCCAGCCTTCAGGTGCACAATTAAACCCGGCCTTCAGGTGCACAATTAAACCCAGCCTTCAGGTGCACAATTAAACCCGGCCTTCAGGTGCACAATTAAACCCGGCCTTCAGGTGCACAATTAAACCCAGCCTTCAGGTGCACAATTAAACCCAGCCTTCAGGTGCACAATTAAACCCAGCCTTCAGGTGCACAATTAAACCCGGCCTTCAGGTGCACAATTAAACCCGGCCTTCAGGTGCACAATTAAACCCAGCCTTCAGGTGCACAATTAAACCCAGCCTTCAGGTGCACAATTAAACCCAGCCTTCAGGTGCACAATTAAACCCAGCCTTCAGGTGCACAATTAAACCCGGCCTTCAGGTGCACAATTAAACCCAGCCTTCAGGTGCACAATTAAACCCAGCCTTCAGGTGCACAATTAAACCCAGCCTTCAGGTGCACAATTAAACCCAGCATTCAGGTGCTCAAGAAGTTGAAGTAAAACCTTCAAGAAGGTTAAAGTAAAACCAAATATTCATCAAGCAAGGCGCTGAAATAAGTCAGTTTGCACCTACAAGATGCTCCATTGTTCTAAAGTCTTGGCCAGGAATCCACGACTGGTCTAATGCCCCATCTCTATGCTAATCTATTTATGTAGAGCTGTTGGATTGCCAATAGTCCGCCAGGCCTTGTAGGAGGTAGCATGGAGGCCAGTGCCACTGTCAGTTAGAGGGAGGCCAGTGCCACTGTCAGTTAGTGAGGTCAGTGCCACTGTGTTAGAGGGAGGCCAGTGCCACTGTGTTAGAGGGAGGTCAGTGCCACTGTGAGTTAGAGGGACGTCAGTGCCACTGTGAGTTAGTGAGGTCAGTGCCACTGTGTTAGAGGGAGGTCAGTGCCACTGTGAGGGAGGTAGGTGGCGTCGGTGGCCTCTGGCCCTCCACCTGGCCCTCAGGAGGAGGGGCCAGGTGGAGGGCGGACACTCACCCGAGGCACAGGGTCAAGTGGCGATTACCGTGTTGATCGTTGTCTAAACGATCACACTGTATACATCGTTAGTTATGGTTAGCTTCGTTAAGAGTTGGTGGCTGTGTTACTTAGTGGTGTGTATTTACTATTTGTGTCTACAGAATCGAGCTATTAGCTCTTGAGCCCCGCCTTCCTAACCAATCTATTTTTCTCTGTTATATCTACTACATATATTTTTCCTAAACAAAATCCCCCCCCCCCTCCACACACACACTCTGTGTTACAAAGGTTTTCATTACACGTTTCGATAATATATTTAATTAGTATACTTTCAATCAATATACTTGTAGCAAGAACTGGTTATTTAGTGGTCCAGTGAAAGAATACTGATTTACTGGTTCATTGATTTACTGCCGAGCTCGAAGGAAATTCCGCTTTTCCAGAGCTACTGCGGGAGCGATTCTTGAAAACTGGGTTGTTGATTTATGGTAGTGAGTGTGGTAACGTATGTGGGATCTCATAACATATATAGATAGGTGACACTATCCATATATGGTAACATATCTGGATAGTGTCACGTATATATAAGTTTAGGTGAATATATATAAGCGCTAGACTATTTTCTAAGAGAATTGCCAGACCAACTGGGCTGTGGTTGGTATGTGGGCCTGCGGGCCGCTCCAAGCAACAGCCTGGTGGACCAAACTCTCACAAGTCAAGCCTGGCCTCAGGCCGGGCTTGGGGAGTAGAAGAACTCCCAGAACCCCATCAAGCAGGTATCAAGCAGCTGCTGGTATGAGCCAAAGATCCTTCTGTAGTCTCCCTTATTATGCTCTTCAAGCTCTTTCCAGAAATGGTGAAATTATTCTTGTAAATTACTAGTAGACTAGTTTAGTGGTTACCAGGGAGGTAGTTAATAATAATAGTAAAAAATAATGCCCCAAGGCATACGAAGTATTTGCAAGAGTACTTAAGAGAACAATGAAGAACTAAGTGAGTCCTTGTCTGGCATATTTAATAAATCATTAGAGTCGAGAAGGATTGCTAAAGTGGTACAGATTTTTAAGAAGCGAGATTGATCACTTGCATCGAATTATCGGCCAATTAGCTTACCGTCTATTTAGGGAAATTGCTTCAATCGATAACTGCAAAAGCCATTCGTCTTCATCTTGAAAACCATCGATTAATAAATAATTCACAACATGGTTTTACCAAGGGCGGTTCATGTTTGACAAATTTGCTTTAATTTTAGTCTAGCATGTCTGAAATAGTTGGTAGTGGAAGGGACTGTGATGTTGTGTACCTTGACTTTGGCAACGCTTTTGATACAGTGCCACACGAGAGATTTATTTTCAAAATAAAGAGGCACCCTGTACTGAGGGACCTGGATAAACTGGATAGTGACATGGTTATACCAAACGAAACAGAGTATATAAAGTATACGAAACGAATACTAGCGACAGGAATCCTGCCGCACCTCCTGTACTCACCTAATTGTACTAGCGGGAGTTGAGCTTTGTCTCTTTGGTCCCGCCTCTCAACTGTCAATCAACTGGTGTACAGATTCATGAGCCTACTGGGCTCTATCATATCTACATTTGAAACTGTGTATGGAGTCAGCCTCCACCACATCACTGCCTAATGCATTCAATTTATTAACTACTCTGACACTGAACAAATTCTTTCTAACGTCTCTGTGGTTCATCTGGGTACTAAGTTTCCACCTGTGTCCCCTTGTTCGTGTCCCACCCGTGCTGAAGAGTTTGTCTTTGTCCACCCTGTCAAATCCCCTGAGAATCTTGTAGGTGGTTATCGTGTCTCCCCTTACTCTTCTGTTTTCCAGGGACGTGAGGTTCAGCTCCTTTAGCCTTTCCTCGTAGCTCATTCCTCTCAGTTCCAGGACGAGCCTGGTGGCATACTGCTGAATCTTCTCTAACTTTGTCTTGTGTTTAACTAGGTATAGACTCCAGGCTGGAGCTGCACATTCCAGGATTGGTCTGACATAAGTGGTATACAGGGTCCTGAACGATTCCTTACACAAGTTTTTAAAGGCAGTTCTTATGTTGGCCAATCTAGCATATGCCGCTGATGATATCCTTTTGAAGTGGGCCTCAAGTATATTTATACTAGTATATTTATATACTAGTATATAGTAGATATTTATATATAGTAAATATAGTATAGTATATATATTTATATAGTATAAATATACTAGTATAAACAAGTATATTAACAAGTATATTACGAACCTTGAAAACCTCCTGTGAACACATACTAGTGACAGAACTCCTGACACACCCTGTGTGAACACTTGATAATATCAGTAATTTTCTATAACAACATGTTGTTATGCTCCCCCGCCTTAACACTTACTCAATTATAAGTAATTATTCATTATCGCTTAACGGCGTCTAATCACGCAGGACGGACATTCTCGGCGTGAATTCCATTATACGGGTAAAGTCAAAGCCCAAATAAAAGATAATCGTATATATTTCCGGTTCATTCTATACCCAACAGTCTATATAATTCGCTTTTGTATAATAGGTCACATGTGTGATGGGCAGCATATGTGCACCTCTATGTTGCCTGCATGCGGACACATCACCACATGAAGGTGACAACATGGCGGTGGTGCACCCAGCGTTGTTGTTGTTGTTTCAGATTTAGCTACTCAGAACGAAGTGTCCAAGTAGCACGGGCTATGGTGAGCCCGTAAGCACCCAGCGGTCACCGCAACAATAAATACCGGAACTAGCCAGTGATAACATCACTTCCAGCGACCTTGCACCGCACTCTTCTGCAACTTTAAAAAGCGCCACCAGGCAGTCATGCGGTTACAGGCTATTCATGCCCGTGCCACCTCTTGGGTGGCTTAATCTTTATCAGTCATCAATCAGTCATGCGGCTGCACTTCTCTGTAGTTAACACCGTTAAAAATGCAACTTTGTTTTTCCTCTAACAAGGAGCCAGTATCCATCAAGCAATTACACAACCATTTACGAAACCTGTACATCTTTGTTTATATTTATTCAACTGTTTATGGACTTAAAAGCCATACGAGTTTATATATAACAATAACGAATATGGGTTGTGATATTTCGAACCTTGAAAACTGTTTGGTAAATGTAATGCCGCCATGATTGAGGAATTGCCGCCAAATGATTGAGGATTGAGTACAGGTTTCGTCAGTGGTTGTTTAAATGTTTGATGAATCCTAGCCAGCAACGTACCAACCCAAGCAACCCACCTAACCTATCGAGACAGAATGCATAAAAAGCGTTATTTCTGAGCGGAACTCAGTGTGAGTGCACGTATTTGGAGTTTTAAATTACCAATTTATATATCGAAAACATGCGAATTAGAGAATACTGCGATTGGTCAGATTTTGCCCAAATCTCTCTGCAGTTTTCAAAATACGATGCTTTCGGGAATACGACTCTTGATCGTTATTACTGAACGGAATTCACGGTGATTACGCGTATTTGGAGTTGATGTCAACCTCGAACTTACACACAGATTGAAAAGGATAGACAGAGGCAGAGGCACAGAGAGAGAGAGACAGAGACACAGACAGCGAGAGAGAGAGAGAGAGAGAGAGAGAGAGAGAGAGAGAGAGAGAGAGAGAGAGAGAGAGAGAGAGAGAGAGAGAGAGAGAGAGAGAGAGACAGAGAGAGACAGCAAGAAAGAGAGAGAGAGAGAGAGAGAGAGAGAGAGAGAGAGAGAGAGAGAGAGAGAGAGAGAGAGAGAGAGAGAGAGAGAGAGAGAGAGAGAGAGAGAAACACGAAGAGAATGGGTCGACCCGGGCAATACAGGGTTCCCCAATTAGCATATATATATATATATATATATATATATATATATATATATATATATATATATATATATATATATATATATATATATATATATAGGAGTTGTGTGTGTTAAAAGTTAATATTTGAAATCAATATTAATCTGTTAGAGCAACAACTGCCAGGAAACTCTTGACTATGTGAACCAATATATCTGCCTCTTCCCCCCCCCCCCAACACCCACAGCTCCACACCCCAGGTACCCCCCCCCCTCACCCACAGCTCCACACCCCAGGTACCCCCCCCTCACCCACACCTCCACACCCCAGGTACCCCCCCCCCTCACACTGTCACAGTATTAACACATCTCGTGTTAAACATCACGCAGGAATACATAACACATACACGGTGGTCAAATAAGCCATATAATGCACGTATGATACAAGGTACCTCGGATGCAAAGGACACTTAATTTGTAGGGGCCGAGGGGGGGGGGCAAGGGGAATAGCACTCAAAAGCGCCAAAGACCACGATACACATAAAAGCACATATAGCACATAGCACTACATATAGGAACAAAAAGCTGGTTGATATAAAAGTAACACGGGGTCTAAAATTACACAAACGACACAAAAGAACATGAAAGTAAAGGAAGGATAAAATATTATATTTACATCTCTATATTTTGTTACCGGAAGGGTTACCATATGTAAAAGTTTAGATAACATTCCGTTTTTACACAAAAAATTGCTTCCCAACACGGCACTATTCATGAGAGGGGAGAGGGAGAGGGGACGGAAGGGAGGTGGTGAGGGGGACGGAAGGGAGGGGGAGAGGGGGACGGAAGGGAGGTGGTGAGGGGGACAGAAGGGGGGGTGAGGGGGACGGAAGAGAGGTGGTGAGGGGGACGGAAGAGAGGTGGTGAGGGGGATGGAAGGGTGGTGGTGAGTGGGACGGAAGAGAGGTGGTGAGGGGGATGGAAGGGTGGTGGTGAGGGGGACGGAAGGGAGGTGGTGAGGGGGACGGAAGGGAGGTGGTGAGGGGGACGGAAGGGAGGGGGAGAGGGGGACGGAAGGGAGATAGTAAGTGCCAGATATTCAGACACCAATTACTAACGTTTATCATAAGATGCAAGTGAAAAGTTGCTGTGTTAAATAAATATTAAAGAAACATATAATATAATACCATAGGTAACCTTACTAAAAATTTGAATACGTGGCAACAATATGCTAGAAAATGAAAATTACATCACCGCGTCATCAAAATTAACTTCACCAGCGAATATTATAATAAATTAGTCTTTAAAACAACAGTCATGATGTTAACAGTCTGAAGACTGTCATCCTAAAATCAATTTCCCAAATCCGAACTTAATTATCACAGGTAACGGTAGTCCAACCTGATCCTGGCAGCTGCTATGTTGCACAATCTGTTCGACGGTTTGTGCCACCAATATACATAGGTTTCTGAGTTAAATGAATCATAGTTTTTTCATGCTGGTGTTCTGAGGCCTTTGGGAGTCATTAATTTCTCTTATATCAGACCTGAGAGTTTGGAACAATATAGTCTTTTAACAAGAGAATGGGATACCTAGGTACAATTCACCTTCATCCTTGTTACATGCTAATATTCTGCCATTTCTGTGTCAGTGGGTAAAAATGTGCCATGTCAGTGATGGCACATTGGATGGGTAAAATTTATTTGAGAGAGATTCCATAAGAGACATCATGAAAAAATATTGACCCAATAAACTCTACGCTTCCGACACGCCACATTTCACTTACTTTGAGGTGGAGAAGTTTGGCGAGCAAGGGGCGAACTTTTCAGACATAATTTGAAAAGGGAATGGTGTTATGTTGGGAAGATATGTTCAGAAATAGAGATTATATGTTGGTGAGGGACGGTTATGATATAAGGTGTATGGTAGAGGGGTTTATGGTATGCTGCTGAAGGGATTTGGTTGTGAAGTAGTAGAGGTATGTTGGACAGCGGGAGAGGGAGTTGTGTAGACTAATATGAAGGGAAGGTATGTTAGTTGACTTAAAAGGAGAGATGAGGTATATATGAGACATATTGAGCCGGGGTGACAAGATAGATATGTTGAGTGACTGGAGGTGGTGAGGAAGACTGAGGAGACACTGTGGAATACACTGCCGTGTTGACCAATACAGAGTGAAATGACCGTCGATCGCTTGTCTCGTCATCAGAATATTAACTTTGGCAGCAGCCATTTTGAATAAATGAAATTAGTAGCCATGCAAAATATGATTTTATTATCGTAAAAACAAAATTAATGCAAACGAGGGGAGGGAAGAAAGTATCAGAGGAAAGCGCCAAGCCATTACGACTATATAGCACTTGGAAGGGGTCAGGATAAGGATTTGGGATGGGACGGGGGAAAGAATGGTGCCCAACCACTTGTGCGGTTGGGGACCAAACGCCGACCAGCATGAAGCAAGACCGTCGCTCTACCGTCCACCCTAAGTTTGATGGGCCAAGACAGAAACAAATTGGGCGGTTTCCTTCACCCTGATATACCTATTCATCTAGCAGTAAATAGGAACCTGGGAGTTAAACAGCTGCTACGGGCTGCTTCCTGGGGACGTGTGTGTGTGTGTATTCACCTAGTTCATCTAGTTGTGTTTGCGGGGGTTGAGCTCTGCTCTTTCGGCCCGCCTTTCAACTGTCAAACAACTGTTACTAACTACTAACTACATCCCCCCCCCCCCACACACACACACAGTCACACAGGAAGCGGCCCGTAACAGCTGTCTAACTCCCAGGTACCTATTTACTGCTAGGTAGCAGGAATATCAGGGTGAAAGAAACTGCCCATTTTGATTCTGCCATCACCAGGGATCAAACCCGGACCCTAGGATTACGAGTCCAGAGCGCTGTCCACTCAGCTATCAGGCCCCCTGTGTGTGTGTGTGTGTGTGTGTGTGTGTGTGTGTGTGTGTGTGTGTGTGTGTGTGTGTGTGTGTGTGTGTGTGTATGTGTGTTAAAGAGAAATATATGTAGTAGATATAAGAGAAGAAAAATCAATTGTTTAGAAAGTCGGAGTCTAAGAGATAATAACTCGATTCTGCAGCCACAGATAGTAAATACACACACACACACACACACATACACACACACACACACACACACACACACACACACACACACACACACACACACACACACACACATACACACACACACACAAGCAGTTTAAACAGACTTCCAGGAAGGATAACGCTTGTGTCCAAGCGTCAATATGTGTTCAACAAATGTGAACCTTGCCCTTCAAACTTCCTCAAATTTAATGACAAATGACAGTAATAAAAGAGAAGGCCGGGCCCGCCATGTCTTCCTGGACGGTCAAGAAGGTGTCTGACACTGTGCAGAACAAAAGACTATCTTATAAGACGTGGAACATTAGACTAAGATAACTGTTGAAGTAGGGGGAGGAGACCCAGTTAGGGAGAAGAGTGTGATGACTTCAAAAGAGATTTGAATCCTGCACATCGATGATTGCAGTGTATGCAAAATAAGTGAAAATAATGCAAATAAAGGAGGATTTCTGATGACATTGAGAAATTACTCATATGATCTGAGTAATGGTTATTAGACTTCAACTATGACAAATGTAATGTGATAGAAATAGGTTTTGGATGGATAAATTCCCAGGGGACAGTATACTGTGAACGGGAGACACTTCCTGGCATCTGAATAGGATAAAAGATCACCCTCCCCCCCCCAACCAAATCATCATCTCTTTCCTTCTACTCATCATCCCACTATCAACCCCTCATTACTCCATCTTTATCACTATTATAGACTCTCCATCTTCCATTCCTGTCACCAGCTTGTGGGTCAACTCTTGTCACAGCTCTCTGAAGGTCGTGTCATCGGAGAAGTTGAATTGGTACATTCCTGAAAGAATTTCCAACGACGTGAGAATTTTTATGAAGACCAGACCTTCTTTCTCACAGACTTTCAAAACTGCATTTGTTGAGGGTAGGATATTTTGGGCGAGATATTGTGAGGGTGGGACATTCTGTGAGGGTGGGACATTCTGTGAGGGTGGGATAGACATTCTGTGAGGGTGGGACATTCTGTGAGGGTGGGATAGACATTCTGTGAGGGTGGGACATTCTGTGAGGGTGGGACGTTCTGTGAGGGTGGGACATTCTGTGAGGGTGGGACAGACATTCTGTGAGGGGTGGGACATTCTGTGAGGGTGGGACGTTCTGTGAGGGTGGGACATTCTGTGAGGGTGGGACATTCTGTGAGGGTGGGACATTCTGTGAGAGTGGGACATTTTGTGAGGGTGGGACATTCTGTGAGGCTGAAACATTTTGTGGGATATTACATTTTATGAGGGTGGAACATTCTGGGAGTCTACCTTGTTGCTTCCGGTGATCAACAGCCCCGCGGCCCGGTCTCCGACCTGGCCTCCTGGTTTGTCGTCTGGTCAACCAGGCTGTTGGACGCGGCTGCTCGCAGCCTGACGTATGAATCACAGCCAGGTAGATCAAGTATTCTCTGGAGGTATTTGTCGAGTTCTCTCTTGAACACTGAAAGGCCGGCCAGTTATGCTCCATATGTGTAGCGGGAGAGTGTTGAAAAATCTTGTACCTTTGATGTTGATAAGGAGTTCTTCCTCGGCGTACCTATTGCACCTCTGCTTTTCGACGGGGGTATTTTGCACATCCTGCCATGCCTACTGGTCTCATCTGATGTTATTTCTATCTTCAGATTTGGAACCAGTCCTCCTAATATCTTCCACGTATAGATTATTATGTATGTCTCTCGACTGTGCTCTAGAGAATACCGATTTAGAGCTTTTAATCGGTCCCAATAATTAAGATGCCTTATAGAATGGATTCAAGCGGTAAAGGATCTTTGTACGCTCTCCAGATGAGCAACTTCTCCGGTTCTGAATGGGGCTGTTAGAGTGCAACAATATTCCAACAAACAAACAATAGGTTTGCCGGGTCCTCTATATTGTCTACTCTAATCCTAGTGTCATCTGTAAATGATAATACAGTACTGTAGTTTGTATCCTTGTATATGTCTGGCATTAGGATGAGAAAAGGTACCAGAGCAAGTACGGTACCTTATGGGACTGAGCTTTTTACAGTAGATGATCCGGATTTTACCGTGTTGACTATTACACACTGCGTTCTGTTCGTTAGGAAGTTAAAGATCCATCTCCCTACTGTGCCAGTAATTCCTTTTGCATGCATTTTGTGAGCAATAAACTATGGTCACATTTGTCTAAAGCTTTTGCAAAGTCTGTGTGTATTACATCTGCGTTTTGCTTGTCTTCCATCTACCATATTCGGGGATGTCATAGTGATCTAGCAACTGTGAGAGTCAGGAGCGCCCTGTTCCGAACCCGTGTTGTCCAGGGTTATATAGATGGTGTGATTCAATGTGATTTGTAATCTTAATTCTTAGCACTCTTTCAAAGACTTTTAATATGTGAGATGGGATAATTTGTTCCAACGCGAGAGTAGCACATTTTATGAGGCTGGGACATTTTGTGAGGGTGGGGGCATTTTTGTGAGGTTACCACCTGCGCAGCCAATCTCAAATCCAAGATGGAGAATAATTCAGAATAATTGATTTTAATAATAAACTGATTAACTGGGAAAACAAGGGTGATCATCACATCATCAAAATCTTTAAAGGGTGTGCAAAGAAGATCACAAAACACACGGAATCCTGGCATCTACTTCACCCTGGACAATACGGGTTCAGAACAGGGCAGCTCCTGCCTCTCACAACTGCTAGAGCACTATGACATGACCTTAGATGCCACCGAAGACAAGCAAAACGGCGACGGTTTGAGAGAGCTTTCAAAAAATGTGACCATGGTATTTTTTTCACACAAAGTGCCCACTAAGGGAATTACTGGCAAAGGTGATAGATGAATTTTTAACTCCATGTGCTTTGATGTTTTGCTTCTTAGTACTCTTAAGACAATTCTTATTATGTATAATGTTTGGCCAATTGGTTCGAACAATTGGAGTGAAACCATCCTGTGAGAGTGAACCCATTCTGTCAGAATGAAATCATTCTGTGAGTGAAACCATTCTGTCAGAATGAAATCATTCTGTGAGTGAAACCATTCTGTCAGAATGAAATCACTCTGAGAGTGAAAGCATTCTGTGAGAGTGGGACATTGTATGAGGGAGGGACTCTTTTATATCAAATAAATTTGAAGAAAAGAATCTCAACTGTTGAAGCCAACGATTTTCTTTCCAAAGAGCACGATTTACTCCAACACCAGGGAACCTGGAAGGTCTGGCACCGCCGTCTCTTCCTGGATTGAAACTAAAATGTCTGAAGAAAATCGTGAAGAGATACTTTATGTTACAAAATGCGAGGTACTGGGGAGACAGCCATCGTATATTATATATATATATATATATATATATATATATATATATATATATATATATATATATATATATATAGGAGTACAGAATGGTGACTTGGTGACGAAAATATAAAAAAAAGTCAGCACAATTTTCATCTCTTCGTATCTCATCTTCATTTATTAATTACTTTCATCCACCCTCTTTGGTGATTTTGTTTTAACATTCATTACTCACCTTTTTATTAGTTTCCTTTCTTCCCACTTTTTTGCTCTCCTTTTTAACGTCTTTAATTCACTTTCAACAGTTCGAAAAATTCTGAACTAGTTCATTATTTTTCATTATCTCTTTGGGTGGACAACTTTCCTCAAAACTTTCTACCTCTTTCCTGTCTCCCTAATTATATCTTCCTCCTCTCTCTCTTCCTCCTCTCTCTCTCTCTCTCTCTCTCTCTCTCTCTCTCTCTCTCTCTCTCTCTCTCTCTCTCTCTCTCTTCTCTCTCTCTCTTCTCTCTCTCTCTCTCTCTCTCTCTCTCTCTCTCTCTCTCTCTCTCTCTCTGTTTCTTGCTCTCTCCAATCATAAACAACTTTTCCAACTTCCTCAAGCCGGTTCAATACTTCCCTTCCATCTCCCTGGAGCTTGCTCATATTATCTAGTGTCTCCAGGTCATTCATTATTACTAAGAGAGTCTCCAGGTCATTCATTATTACTAAGAGAGTCTCCAGGTCATTCATTATTACTAAGAGAGTCTCCAGGTCATTCATTATTACTAAGAATGTCTCCAGGTCATTCATTATTACTAAGAATGTCTCCAGGTCATTCATTATCACTAAGAATGTCTCCAGGTCATCGAGTACACAATAAAGCAATGCACCAAGCCCTGATCGAGGAAACTATCTCTATTGGCACTATGCACACGTGTGTCCCAAGTGTAGCCTGTGTACTCCAGGGTTACTGCGCTCGTTTGACTTCAGCCTTGACTTTACAAGTTACCAAACGACAACACATTGAACCTCACGTGTCTGTGTAATTGAGCTGTCCTTGTTGATGTGTTTGTTGATGTGTTTGATGTGTTTGATGTCTTTGTCGATGCTTTTGTTGATGTATTTGTTGTCTTTGTCGATGCATTTGTTGCCCTTGTTGATGCACTTGTTGCCCTTGTTGATGCACTTGTTGCCCTACTTGATGCACTTGTTGCCCTTATTGATGCACTTGTTGCCCTTGTTGATGCACTTGTTGCCCTTCTTGATGCACTTGTTGCCCTTGTTGATGCACTTGTTGCCTTTGTTGATGCACTTGTTATTTTCACTAATGTCTTTGTCAAATTTTACCATTAATGATGATAATGGCCAAGAGTTATACAACTTATAATTGTTGTTAAAAAAAACAGAGTTCTTGTTATCAGTATCAAGACAACTAAGAATTAAATGGTGATCATAGAGCATTATAACATCACTCCGGCAACACTTGCACGCTCCCACACACGGGTGGCGAGACTGAGGCCACAATCAGCGCCCTCTGTCGTATTGTGGCCGGTGTTATTGGAGAGGAGGAACCCCGACCATGGTTATCTTGAGGTTATCTTGAGATGATTTCGGGGCTTTAGTGTCCCCGCTGCCCGGTCTTCGACCAGGCCTCCATCCCCAGGAAGCAGCCCGTGACAGCTGACTAACACCCAGGTACCTATTTGTACACACAATGCCAGCGACACCAGTCATACTAGTACTCCAGAACAGCCAACCATTCCAACATCAGCCATACAACCAATTACTCCTCCACTTCCTGCTCCTCCCCTCCACTTCTCCTCCACTTGTTCCTCCTCCTCCTCCACTTCCTCCTCCACTTCCTCCTCCTCCTCCCCCCCTCTCATATAAACAATACTCTAAGCGTCGACCTACCAGACGGAAGGTAATCTTGGGAACCCATTATAAAACCCGTCAGAGACAGCACTCTAAACTCCCTCTCCAACATATGAAAAGTGAAAATAGAAAGTTGATGAAACAAGGGAAGGAGGATGAATCCAAGTACAGGTAGTGTTGAAGGGGAAGGTAGAGAAAAATGGAATGGGGGATAGAAACGAAGGAATGGATATAGGGAAGGGGAGGAGGAGTAATGAAGGGGATAACTTCAATGCGTGCTTTAAGTGCAGGGGGAGACTTTCGACTCCAAATTCATAACTTTATAAAGTGTGTGAGGTCAGCGTGGGGAAGAATGGGGGGAAGTAGAACCAATCTATATCACGGGATTTACCCCAAATGACCTGCCTTTTACTCATCCTGGGTCGCCTTTCCACAGCTCTCATTTCAATTTAATCTCTCTCTCTCTCTCTCTCTCTCTCTCTCTCTCTCTCTCTCTCTCTCTCTCTCTCTCTCTCTCTCTCTCTCTCTCTCTCTCTCCCCCCCCCCTCTGTTTCTCTCTCTCTCTCTCTCTCCCTCTCTCTCTCTCTCTCTCTCTCTCTCTCTCTCTCTCTCTCTCTCTCTCCACCTATACCTACGTCTAAGGTTTCTCCTTCCCTCGTGAACTAGAGAACGCCCAGAGATATTTTACTGCCCGATTCCATTCACTGAAACATCTGAATTACTGGACAGCTTAAAGTTTCTCAATCTCTATTCTCTAGTGAGCAGACCAGACAGATATATAATAACTCTCACGGGAAGTATTAGATTAGTTCCAAATCTGCAGACAAAAATAACTCCTTACGAGACCAAAAGGCATGGCAGGAAGTGCAAAGAAGCCCCGTTGTTGTGTGTTATGGTGTTGTGGTGTTTGTGGTGTTTGTTGTTTGTGGTGTTTGAATCACCGGGCTGTGATTCATACGTCAGACTGGGAGCATCGAATTCTAACATACTGGTTGACCAGACCACCAACCTGGAGGCTACATAGTAGGAACAATAACAATATACACAGAACATCCAGGCTCACCACACAATAGATTGATGACTGAAGGTCGACGATCTGATTCCACATAAAACGAACAGATTATTAAATATATATATATATATATATATATATATATATATATATATATATATATATATATATATATATATATATATATATATATATATATATATATAAACAAAGCGTTAACGAAAGCACATAACAGAACAAGCACACAATAAACGACAAACATACTGTAACGAACGAGAAGAAATCATTAAAACGAACGAGATACAAACACCACAACACACAACACCATAACACACAACACCACAACACACAACAAACACCACAACACCATAACACACAACAAACACCATCGCTGACTGAGCTGATGTCCAAGCTCTGCTCTACCTTGCCTTCAGACACCAGTAGGGTCCACACACTCCATTAACCGAACATCGGAAGTGTGTCCTCTCCCTCCGTGCATATCCGGCCGTCCAGGGATACGTATATTAATTCCTTCAAGCGATTCCCGATCGGATTGATTAGGTTGATGAGCTGCAAAATGATAGATTAGTTCTGAGAGCCTTGGTGATGAGTGAAAATGAAGGGACATGAGTTCCGAGCGGTGCAAGTTGGTTCAGAAAGTAGAAGGGTCCCCTTGTGGGTTGGTTCTGACGGCAGAAGGCCCACTGTGGGTTGTTTCTGAAGGCAGGAAGGCCCACTGTGGGATGGTTCTGAAGGCAGAAGGCCCACTGTGGGATGGTTCTGAAGGCAGAAGGCCCACTGTGGGATGGTTCTGAAGGCAGGAAGGCCCACTGTGGGATGGTTCTGAAGGCAGAAGGTCCACTGTGGGATGGTTCTGAAGGCAGAAGATCCACTGTGGGTTGGTTCTGAAGGCAGAAGGTCCACTGTGGGATGGTTCTGAAGGCAGAAGGCCCACTGTGGGATGGTTCTGAAGGCAGAAGGTCCACTGTGGGTTGGTTCTGAAGGCAGAAGGTCCACTGTGGGATGGTTCTGAAGGCAGAAGGTCCACTGTGGGTTGGTTCTGAAGGCAGAAGGTCCACTGTGGGTTGGTTCTGAAGGCAGAAGGTCCACTGTGGGATGGTTCTGAAGGCAGAAGGCCCACTGTGGGATGGTTCTGAAGGCAGAAGGTCCACTGTGAGTTGGTTCTGAAGGCAGAAGGTCCACTGTGGGATGGTTCTGAAGGCAGAAGGCCCACTGTGGGATGGTTCTGAAGGCAGGAAGGTCCACTGTGGGTTGGTTCTGAAGGCAGGATCGTCCAAAGTGTTAAGAATGACTGGTCCAAAGTGTTAGACAAGTTTCAAAGCTATCCGCTAAAATCATCCCTTTCGTGAGCGGAGCCATGAAGAATAGGCACAGTTAGGGCCCTGGGGCCAGATTCACGAAGCAGTTACGAAAGTACTTAAGAACGTATACATCTTCCCTCAATCTTTGACGGCTTTGGTTACATTTATTAAACAGTTTACAAGCATGAAAACTTTCCAATCAACTGTTGTTATTGTTATAAACAGCCTCCTGGTGCTTCGGAGCTCATTAACTGCTAATAATTGTAAACAAAGCCGCCAAATATTGAGAAAAGATAGACAGGTTCGTAAGTGCTTGCGTAACTGCTTCGTGAATCTGGTCCCTGGTCTCCGAGACAATCCCATAAACAGATACGTCAATTTTTGTTTACCAAATCTCAGCTTACGAAACTTCACCATATTAATAACTTAAATCACCAAAATACCGGCGTTTTCTGTACATTGGCCTGTACGTTCGATAGGTTTCGAACGATTTTGGTTTGGAAAAACTGTTACATTTTTATACGTAGCGACAAGTTGAGAGAACGGGGCTGCGTGAACAGTCTCGTTTTGAACACAAAAGACAGTACTAACACACCACTAACTGTACTTCAGACGAACTTGATACACATCTACAAAGAGTATTTGATTAATCCTGTTGTTGTTGTTCGTACATGACTCCGTGCAGCGACATCCAACAGTCTGACCAATCAAACCGTAAACGAAGAAAAGAGGCAAATCGAAGATTACAAGTTATAGTAAATACTGAGAAGCGAAGCCGTAAGAAGAAAATGAGAGGGAAAAGAGAAAAGGGAATATTATATGTGAAGATAAAGAGGAACAAGGAGAGGAGAAAAGAGCACAGAGGATCTGTAGAAAGTATTAGAATAGAACAAAGAGACAACGAAGACAGGGAAAGAGAGAGCAGCTAGGGAGAAGCACCGCAAGGAAGGGGAAGAAACAGAAATAGAAGGAAACAAAAGAGACGGCGAGGGGGAAATATAAAATATATGAATGATACGCACGAAAGACTCGGGGAGTGGAAGGAAGCTCAAGGAGCCATAGAACATAAGGGAAAAAGAATGGAGGAAGAGAGGGAGGCGATAAAGGGCAAGATAGGTAGAGGTGATAAGGGTGGGGTTGTGGTTGATGAGGGTGATTATCTTGAGGTTAGGTTGAGATGATTTCGGGGCTTTAGTGTCCCCGCGGCCCGGTCCTCGAACAGGCCTCCACACCCAGGAAGCAGCCCGTGACAGCTGACTAACACCCAGGTACCTATTTTACTGCTAGGTAACAGGGGTATAGGGTGAAAGAAACTCTGGCCATTGTTTCTCGCCGGCGCCCGGGATCGAACCCGGGACCACAGGATCACAAGTCCAGCGTGCTGTCCGCTCGGCCGACCGGCTCCCGGTCGGATGGGGGGAAATTGATGACGGGGGTGATGAGTGGGGGGGGGTGATGGGTGGGGATTGTGGAGAATATTATCATAACCTTTAATTATAAGATACAAAAATGAACCTTGATAGAGTTTATGTTCAGGTTTAATTAACAATTTAACACACAATTAATGCGTGTCTAGTTAAACAGAGCGACGTTGGCCGACGTCGCCTCACCACTACGTCATGAATCATAACAATTATGAAACTAAATTTGTCTATCACTTCATATTAATAATATATTTATAAGAAATAAACTAATACTTAAAAAAAATAATTGAATGAACATCGTTAATTTAAATTGATAACCAGAAAGAGCCATAAACACTCAATGAGTAAATTATATGAGAAATTTCTCCTTGACTCCGAGGGAGGGAGAGAGGCGCTGAGGTTGACACCTGCCGCTACACTCATCAACAACTCGTTATCTTACATTACGTCACTTTTCGCTCGTACGCGCACTCAGGCTAAAAGTCGACGTAATTCAAAATGAAATCGGCTCACGAAAGTGACGTACTGTCCCGTTTTCTGTTTTGGGTCCTCTGGCTTAGGCTGTTAGGTTAGGAGAGGAAACTTTCAATTAACGGTTTTGACGACGTTTTGAAACCTTAGGAGAACTTCCTGCCCTCCTAACGTACCAGAGGACCCTTAACTTGCTGTTTTGGAGAAAAAATAAAAAATTTAAATGGAAAATAAATTTCCATTTTGAATTACGTCGATATTTGGCCGTAGCGCATACGAGGGAACAACCTGGTCTCGCACAAGACAGCACATATATGACTTATTGCTTATAGTCACTATTTCGCTTATAAATAAGTAAATGTGTGACATATTCCAAGCCATATTTTTTTCAAGGCAATAACTTTTTTCTCTCAGTTTTATTAAACAATAGAGATTTTATACAAAATTTGACAATATCCTGAGTTACTTTACAATTTATTTAAATATTTTAGTTTCGTTTTATTATTTTTATAAAACTGTAATATCAATATAAGTATAGGTTCAGTACTAATTGTAATATCTTAACATACTAAGAAGGTTAGGTTAGGTTCTGGTTTTCTATTCAGCTTTTCAAGGTAAACTCAAATATTCACAATAAATTAGTATGTCACATATGCACTTATTCATAAGCAAGATATTGACAATAAGCAAGTGCGAGAACGGGTTGGAGCGAAAAGCGACGTAATTTGTAGAGGACGGGTTCCCGCCACAAAGTGGTGACGTCATCATTACTCTCTTTAAATATTGTATAGCTGCCGTTCAAAACTCTGACACTTCTAAATATTGTCCACCTTTACTTCAACATAAGTCATCACCAGCTCCCTTGACCATATGTATTGTGGCCGTGATAGACGTGTTGGTGAGGAACACAAGGGATAGTATGGGACGGGTACAAGGCATCATAATACCAATATCTCATATAACATCATACTATTATTATTAACATAATTATTTATGGGAAATAATTTGGTGATATAAAATATAAATAAAAATTTAATCTAATAGTGACTATGGTGGCAGGAAGATGATGATCCAGCAAATTCTCCCACCAGAAGCACGCTGAGCGGCCATATTGTCGAGGCCCGCGTATTCTACCTCCCAGCTGAGCTATTCAATTATAAATTACTAATAATAGCTTAGGCAGTCCAGTGGCCATATATAAATTAAACATTTAAAAAAGACACAAACCCAGATTTACCCGGGATAATAAATGTAATATCTAAATCAAATCTGAGCCTCAGCTTAACAACGAGCTGGACGCTCGAAATATTAATTAATGAATTTAAACTAACCCGATTTAATTTGTGTGGAAACTAAACAAAATATAATTCTTCATTCAGCCCATTCTCTACCAATTAAACAAATCATAATTCTCCGCAGGGGTGGGGGTGGTCATGACGGTGGGGGGGGGGGGGGGTGATGGCAGGGGTGGTGGTGGTGGTGAGGGCGGGGGAGGGGGGGGGGGCGGGGGTAATAAGTAAGGAAGAAAGAGGAAAAATCACGAAAGCAGAGCAAACAATTTTCACTAAAGGAATGTTTATACAGCCAAGAGCATACTGGGAAAAGAAAGAAAATATAAAAAAAGAAGAAAAGAGAGAAAGAGAGAGAGAGAGAGAGAGAGAGAGAGAGAGAGAGAGAGAGAGAGAGAGAGAGAGAGAGAGAGAGAGAGAGAGAGAGAGAGAGAGAGAGAGAATGTGTAGTTTATGTGCATAAATCACACAAACTACGATTCAAATTCCTTGGAACATTTTGATATAATTGTTCATGAAATGGTAAAGAATGAGTGGGCGAGTGAGTGGCTTGTGAGTGAGTGAGTGAGAGTGGGTGAGTGAAGGTGAGTGGGCGGATAAGTACTCACCTAGATATGCTTGCGGGGGTTGAACAGGCGGGTGAGAGGGCGAAAGATAAAGTGTTCTCAGAAAAAATAAGAAAGGTGAGAAGTGATACAGGAGACAAAGAAAGGTACGGACACAGCTTTATATATAAAGCGCAGTAATTGCCTGGAGCACGCGCGGGAGACCCAGGCGTGAGTGTGCAACAAATAGAACATGGGAAGCACAAGGCAACTATACCAATCACAGAATTGCGTGGGTTGCAAATTGAACCGGTGCAAGTCTTAATCCAAGGTGACTTTATGAGAGGCTCCAGCAGCGTGTGCACGGGGCTCGTGACCAACGGATGAGTGTGCTCTCTCTCTCTCTCTCTCTCTCTCTCTCTCTCTCTCTCTCTCTCTCTCTCTCTCTCTCTCTCTCTCTCTCTCATCACCTCACCAGCATGTATCACTTGGGATCACGTGTCAGTATGTATCTTGTGTCACACATTAGCAGGCGTCACAGTTCTGGACACGTGAATGTGAGTGATATGGGAGAGTGTGAGTACAGGGAGGCGGGGAGGGTGTGGTAGGGGGACTTGTCTGTGGCTCTCCTTAGTGCCTGACAATTTCAGTTCGTCTCAACTCAATGTTTCCTTCTTCCGTTTATTACCGAGAAGCTGTCAGGTAAGTTTAAGACTCCGTCCGTCAAGACGTATTGTGCACTCCCGGACTCAGCCTTCAGTGCATCCAGTTTATGTCCTTATATATACAATGGAACACCTGGGTCTAGGGGTACGGGAGGAGGGGTTGAAATCAAGCACTTGGGCACCACCTCTTTCAGTCCATGAATAGTTTCTACTTCCATTATTTCATTCCCTGTTTAGTCCACTGTAGACGTCTTGTGTATAGTGTTTATGGTTGATGTGTGTGGGGGGGTGGGGGTGGGGGGGGGTTGTACTCTCATTGAACTACTTACGTGAACAAGACAAATTAGATCCTGCTCATGGGTCCCGCCTCTTAACTACCGTTCGTTTTGTGCATTACGACATTAATCCTAGGTATTGACGTATTTTCATTTGAGATCGTAAATAGAGATTTTTTAGTCGACTCCTGTGATAGTCTACTTTTCACAGCGCCTTGTCAGGAGGTTACTTCTCACATCTCGGGCTTGTTTGTTTGTTTAGGTTGTGTGTGTGTGGCATCTACAGCCGCCTCTCCCTCCTCCCGCTCCCAGCTCTACCCCTCTCTTTCCCCTCCCTCCCAGCTCTTCCCTCCTCTCGCCTCTCCCTTCCCAGTACCTATCTCTCAGCAGCTGTTTATTCTCAAGTTCACTCCCTCCTTTATTCTCCCTCTCATTCTCCGACCTATCTTCTTTTATCACTAAATAATATACATCCTTCGTTTTTCACTTAGATATGGCCCAGATATATCTGGGCCACTGAGGCACAGTCACGGCCCCGAGCCCCGGTATATGCTGCTGCTTCACCACCGTCACCACCATCACCACCACCACTACCAGCATCATCAACACCACCACCACCACCACCACCAGCACCACCACCACCATCACCACCACCAGCATCATCAACATATAATAACCTCCGGTTATTACACAGTCCCGGGAGGGAGGCGACGTGGAAGATCAAACAGCATCTCGTGAGAATGTCAGGTGTGTGTGTGTGTGTGTGTGTACTCACCTAATTGTACTCACCTAATTGTGCTTGCGGGGGTTGAGCTCTGGCTCTTTGGTCCCGCCTCTCAACCGTCAATCAACTGGTGTACAGATTCCTGAGCCTATTGGGCTCTATCATATCTACATTTGAAACTGTGAATGGAGTCAGCCTCCACCACATCACTTCCTAATGCATTCCATTTGCTAACTACTCTGACACTGAAAAAGTTCTTTCTAACGTCTCTGTGGCTCATTTGGGTACTCAGCTTCCACCTGTGTCCCCTTGTTCGCGTCCCACCAGTGTTGAAAAGTTCATCCTTGTTTACCCGGTCGATTCCCCTGAGGATTTTGTAGGTTGTGATCATGTCCCCCCTTACTCTTCTGTCTTCCAGTGTCGTGAGGTGCATTTCCCGCAGCCTTTCCTCATAACTCATGCCTCTTAGTTCTGGGACTAGTCTAGTAGCATACCTTTGGACTTTTTCCAGCTTCGTCTTGTGCTTGACAAGGTACGGGCTCCATGTGTGTGTGTGTGTGTGTGTGTGTGTGTGTGTGTGTGTGTGTGTGTGTGTGTGTGTGTGTGTGTGTGTGTGTGTGTGTGTGTGTGTGCCCGTCGTCCACACGTGGCTGTGGCCACATATATGCGTCTAGAAAGTGTTGGCAGATGTACTCGGACATAAATACAACTCAATAAACAGTTAGAGAACAGACTAGGCGGAGGTGAAGAGTGAGGAGTAAGAGCCGGGATTCATCAAGCCGGGATCTTGATGGTGTAAAGGAGGTGTGTGTAAGGACGCCACATTGATGAATATAGTGAAGAACAAGTCCAAGTCCCTGGTGTACGAATTATTGTGAAAACAAATGAGATACTAGGTCAGTTACAACAGAGTTCAATCCCAACAAGTGTAAGGTAATGAGGATGGGAAAGTGAGAGAGGAGACCAAAAGGTTTCAACACCATAACTGCACCTACATCAGGTGTGTACACCTACGTCAGAAAGGACAAAGACAAGGACCTGGGAGTTATCTTCAGGTTATCTTGAGATAATTTCGGGGCTTTAGTGTCCCCGCGGCCCGGTCCTCGACCAGGCCTCCACCCCCAGGGAGCAGCCCGTGACAGCTGACTAACACCCTGGTACCTATTTTACTGCTAGGTAACAGGGGCATCAGGGTGAAAGAAACTCTGCCCATCGTTTCTCGCCCGGGATCGAACCAGGGATCACAGGATCACGCTTCCACTGTTCTGTCCGCTCAGCCACCGCCTCCCCACCGGAGTAAGTACAGTTCCAACACAAACACCAAAGGCACACATACACGGGATAGCATCAGCGGTATACGCGACGCTGACAAACATGAGAACATAGTTTAGAAACCTAAACCAGGACTCCTGCAAGGCAATCCATATAACATTTGTAAGACTAGGACTGGAATATGCAGCACAGAACACTGAGCGCCACAGTGAGACACTGAGCGCCACAGTGAGACACTGAGCGCCACAGTGAGACACTGAGCGCCACAGTAAAGACACTGAGCATCACAGTGAGACACTGAGCGCCACAGTGAGACACTGAGCGCCACAGTAAAGACACTGAGCATCACAGTGAGACACTGAGCGCCACAGTGAGACACTGAGCGCCACAGTGAGACACTGAGCGCCACAGTGAGACACTGAGCGCCACAGTAAAGACACTGAGCATCACAGTGAGACACTGAGCGCCACAGTGAGACACTGAGCGCCACAGTAAAGACACTGAGCATCACAGCGAGACACTGAGCGCCACAGTGAGACACTGAGCGCCACAGTAAAGACACTGAGCATCACAGTGAGACACTGAGCGCCACAGTGAGACACTGAGCGCCACAGTAAAGACACTGAGCATCACAGTGAGACACTGAGCACCACAGTGAGACACTGAGCACCACAGTGAGACACTGAGCATCACAGTGAGACACTGAGCGCCACAGTGAGACACTGAGCACCACAGTGAGACACTGAGCATCACAGTGAGACACTGAGCGCCACAGTGAGACACTGAGCGCCACAGTGAGACACTGAGCGCCACAGTGAGACACTGAGCACCACAGTGAGACACTGAGCGCCACAGTGAGACACTGAGCACCACAGTGAGACACTGAGCACCAAGATGAACCAGGAAAGTGTCACTCAAAGGGATTAATATCGGCGGTGTCTGAAGCGAAAGACTTAAGAGAATTAGTGAACGTACAAAGACGGAAAAAACTGTGGAACAATAAGCCTGAGGCGGGGCTTAAGGCCGCGCTCACGAGAGCTCTACAAGCACAGAGGTGACACACACTGAACAAAGTCGCTGAACAACTTTACATGAGACACGCAACAATCTGAACAATATGATTGTTAAGACACTGGTGATAAATGATGGTAAATGATAAATGCAGTTTTAGTAAACAGAATTGTGTGTTTACAATACAAGAGCATTTTAAAAATTGGATTTATTTGCCGGGAGGACAGTGTTTACAATGTTATCTAACTACACTGTACTAGGGTACAAGGGGCCCCTACACGGCTCTCTGGCTCCCTGTACTAGGGTACAAGGGGCCTCCTACATCACTCCCTGGCTCCCTATACTAGGGTACCAGGTCCCCTACGTCACTCCCTGTACTAGGGTACCAGGTCCCTACACGGCTCCCTGTACTAGGGTACCAGGTCCCTACATCACTCCCTGGCTCCCTGTACTAGGGTACCAGGTCCCCTACATCACTCCCTGGCTCCCTGTACTAGGGTACCAGGTCCCTACATCACTCCCAGGCTCCCTGTACTAGGGTACAAGGGTCCCTACATCACTCCCTGGCTCCCTGTACTAGGGTACAAGGGGTCCCTACACACTCCCTGGCTCCCTGTACTAGGGGTACCAGGTCCCTACACCACTCCCTGGCTCCCAGAGTAGGAAGTCTTGGTGCACGTGGAGGACAATCACTAGGAGGGCCAAGGAACAGCACCCCTTCAAGACGACTACCACATTAGCGGGAAGGAATGACGTCTGCTCGGGAGATAAGATAGAGACCAGACCCCAATAGCAACACTGTCTTAATTAAGGATGCTGTGATAAATCTAAGGACGGTCTCTTATCACCAATGTTGGCCTTGTTGCGCTCTCTCTCTCTCTCTCTCTCTCTCTCTCTCTCTCTCTCTCTCTCTCTCTCTCTCTCTCTCTCTCTCTCCCCATCTGCACCTCTGATATCGACCAATATAATCACGTTAATGTATCTTTCCCTAACAGCCGAATAGAATTACTTTACCTCTTCCTTATCAGCAGTATACTGAGACAAGAGTTTGAATTGCAGGTGGACGTCTCGACCCCTTGCCTGCATAAGAACATAAGATTTAAGGTACTTGCAGAATGCCTATTGGCCCAATCGAGGCAGTTTATATATATCCAACAAATTCATTCAAACACATGTCTAACCTACGCTTGAAACAATAAAAAAATCCCACGTCTATTATGTTACGCGGTAATTTATGGAATTAGCAATATTTTCAACCAATATTCACTCGTGTCGTTCCTGAATCTAAACTTATCTAATTCGTGTTCTATTTCGTGTCGATATATTTTAAATCTTCTTTTTATTCCCCTTTGTTATATCATTACATTCATTTATATACTCCAGTCATACCACCTCTTACTCTTCTTCTTACAAGGAATTGTAAAAAGAGAGGTTTTAATGTCTTCATGAAAGGAGGGATCTAATTCCTAAGATTAACTTTGTTATTCTTCTCTACACGTTCAAGTAAAATTATGTCCATTGTATAGTGCGAGACCAAACCTGAACTGCAACATACTCCCCCCCCCCCCCCCTCCGGGCGAGTCCACACTAGAAGCCTCCGCATACAGTCCCGCCCCGTCAGTTGACCACCAACCACCGTTGAGTGAGGATGTGTTACTCTAGCCTCCGTCATGCTCTTTCATCTTAATTCTCTAATATCCTTTCACAATCACTATATGTATGACTAATTCTTATATCAAAACATCAGTTTAAGATCAATAGACTAATCCTCGCTGCACACAGCAAACCATATCAATACCATGCTCTTACCGTAAAATTACTGGAGCGACGACGCTTGCTTCCTCAGTCACGATGGCGGCTAGAGTTTACCTCTCCCAGGTCCTCGAATTTTGTTAATTCGACCGTCACTGTCAACTTCTTGTCCTGACTTGAGTGTGGGAGTATATACAGGCACCATTTGGCTCACCTGTCAACAGGTCCTCACCTCGGATACCTAGACCTTTTAAGTCTACCAGAGTGGACAACCAGGGTACAATCACCCTCCCATGGCTTCAGACCGCCCTTCTGGTTCCCTAAGTCGAGACGAATCTCACAATCGCCTTCTTCATGCTTACAGCACTTGACTGGCTGGCAGTTCACTAATAGTTTCTTCGTCAAAACGCAAGAAATGTACTTTCTTTTAAGCGATGGTGAATTGCGTACTCCCTCCTTGACTCTCACAAACTGACCAGTGACGTCACCCCCTTCCTCGCTCCTCATTGGCAAGCGATGACGTCACTGATCTTTCCCCTGGAGGAATTCCCAAATAGTGTCGCCATCCACTATTGTTCCTCTAAAGTTGCTCTGTGACACATTAATGCCTCCACAATGCCTCATCTGTATCATCCAACAGTGGTTTACTCTGTAAACTACACTAAAACTTTTATCTTGATCCTCTATAGGACCATGTGAGGAATAATTCTCATTTTGAGGCAGAGCCTAAGTCATTAGGCTACATTGGCTTCACAATAATATACATATATATATATACATATATATATATATATATATATATATATATATATATATATATATATATATATATATATATATATACACACAGTTAAACAATACTGCATTACCATTGCCTAACACACTTATAAAGGCATTACATCTAGATGTAATTTTCACATTTTCCTGAAGATATATCTACACCATTAAACTATTACCCTCGTTATCTCTCGTCTCGTTATGCTCATTATACTCACCTCTCTTAGACCATTAGCGCAGAGGAGACACAGCAAATACCAGGAGAACTATGCATGTATTTGTTGAAAATTATAGATAAGCTGGAGGAGGGATGGAGGCACAAAGGAAAAGATATGGAATGATCATAATTTAATGAGAGACTGAGACTCAAGCAACAAAGAGTGAGGTTGATGATTGAGAGGACGACAGTGAGAGGAGAGGTGTAGAGGGTAAACAATGAGAACAAAGAAATGCATAGATGAAACGTCAGATTGGCTGAAAAAATAAATAAGAGAATGCTTTCATGGAGTACACATGCACATACACATTATTAATAATATATATATATATATATATATATATATATATATATATATATATATATATATATATATATATATATATAATGTGTGTGTGTGTAGAAACATTTATTGTACAAGATTACATGATTACAAAATGTGGACTTAACACATACACAACACAACCATTACAAGTAACATGAGAAACACACCAATGGGAAACATTAATAAATGTCACGGACAGATTCGATCATTGTTGCAAGTCAAACACTTCTTCGAATTCCTCCGAAGATGGACTCGTGCCCAAGATACAAGTGGTAGGGCACCATTCCTTACCCTCCGTCCCATCCCAAATCCTTATCCTGACCCCTTCCCCGTGCTATATAGTCATAATGGTTTGGCGCTTTCCCCTGATAATTCTCTCTCTCTCTCTCTCTCGTGGCCAAGACACAACAGGCATTCCGCCTCTGAATCGCGACACTGAGGCTCTGGAACAAGAAACCTTTCGCTCTCTCATATTTTGCAGCGCCGATCAATTAGTCATCCAATTCCTTCAGGACCTTCAATGCACATTTTCCCCACGAACCGAGGGCTTTCCGAAGCGATCGGAACAAAGCTGTAGCAGTGTGCCAGACCTCTGTATTTGATGGCTTTCTGCGTTTTCCTGAAAGACGCAGCACCGCCCCCCCCTTCAAGTGTGCTGTGGTGGAGGTAGGTACTGGCCAGTGTGGCAGCGCACGTGTAGTCCCACACCACTTGCTTACCATCCTTCCCAGGAAGCAAGGTGACCCCGTCTGGGCGCTTCAGAGGTTCGTTGGGTCTGAGGTGATGGAAATGGGAACAGGTGCCAGGAGCCCGAAAGGCCAGTACAGAAAGGTGAAGGAAAACTACTTCCCTATAAGGAGTAAAAAGCAAAATGGCCCTGGGAGTGAACATAAAACCAAGCCTGACTCCAGAGGCTCATAAATATAATAACGTCAGCCGCATACTCTACACTAGTGAAAGTCAGTACATCATTCAGGAACCTAAATAAGGAGCTTTTAGAGCGCTGTATACCGCCTGTGTGAGACCTGTTTTAGAGTATGCAGCCCCCATCGTGGACCCTCATCTTAAAACACACGTTAGAAAGATCGAAAAGATTCAGAAGTTTGCAATGCGACGCGTCCCAGAAAGGCGAGGGATAAGATACGAACAGAGATTTAAGGAACTAAAACTGACGACTCTAGGAAAGAGGAGACATGATAGAAACGTATAAAATACTTAAAGAATTGTTCACACTGTATACCAGCAGAACAAGAGGACATGGATGGAAGCCTGAGACTAAGATGAGTCACATTGATGTTGAAAGTTTTCTTTTAGCATAAGATTAGTGAGAATATGGAATGAACTAAAGAAGCAGGTTGTAAATCGGGGAATAAGAGGTCGTGCTCGATCCTGCAGGCACAAACAGGCGAATACAAGCAGTTGAGTACACACACACGGGTCACTAATACCAGCAAGGCGTGAGAACTGTCTGACAGCAGAGATTACCTCTCGCAGCCCCCGGCTGAGAGAGGGGGGGGGGGGGGTGAGGCAGATGGCCGCCGCCGCCGACGCCACCACACCAAAACAGACTCGAGAGCAAAATCAATCGCTAGCGGCAGCTCTTCTGGTGCGAAAGAAGCAAAAAAATAATAATTCGTTTCAGCCCGGCGCATTCTTTCCCAGATGGTACGATAAAATGTACCTTCAGAGGAAAGGCAAGTGAAAAGGCTGCCACGGTTAAGTGGCTCCACCTCGAGGTTGCCACAAGTGCCTCCACGCAGAGGTTGCCATTAGTGCCTCCATTTCAAGTTGTGATGAGTGCGACAACCACACACACACAGTATGCAGAGAAGTACGCTCTGAGGTACTTTACGAGGTACCCAGTAAGCAGAGAGTTACAGCGAGGGGTGAGACCTCAGATTGGCGTGAAGTTACCATTGGAGTCCCACAGGGCTCTGTACTCGAACCTATCCTGTTTCTGATATACGTAAATGATCTCTCAGAGGGTATACGCTTATTTCTCTCAATGTTTGCTGACGTTTATTAGAAGGATTAAGACAGAGGAGGACTTCAAGAAGACCTGGACAAACTGAAGGAATGGTCCAACAAATGGTTGTTATAGTTGTTAGAGTTAAACCTAAGCAAATGTAATGTAATGAAAATAGGTGTAGGGAGCAGGAGGCCATTTGGAAAACGAAATTCTTCAGGAATCAGAGAGAAAGACTTGGGGTTGGTATTACGCCAGACCTGTCCCCTGAAGCCCATATTAAGAGGATAACATCAGCGACATAGGCCAGGTTGGCTAACATAAGAACGGCCTTTAGAAACTTGTTTAGGGAATCATTCAGAAGGGAGGCACGCGAACGAGGGGACACAGGTGGAAACTGAGTGCCCAAATGAGTCACAGAGACGTTAGAAAGAACTTTTCAGTGCCAGAGTAGTTAACAAGTAGAATGCATTAGGCAGTGATGTGGTGGAGGTAGACTCCATACACAGTTTCAAATGAAGATATGATAGAGCCCAGTAGGCTCAGGAATCTGTACATTAGTTGATTAACAGTTGAGAAGCGGGACTAAAGAGCCAGAGCTCAACCCCCCGCAAGTACAACTAGGTGTGGAGTACACACACACACGAGGTGAGCGACAGTGCCAGGCACCGCTGCAGCTGGTGGACAAACACGGTCCTCTTCTCCCCAACTTCCTCACTAAAAGCTTCCCACAGAAACACAAATATCATCATCAGCCGCCTACACCAGTCATGATCTAGGGAGAGACTAAAACAATATGAATAAAGTAAACTGCAAATGGTATAGTGATCCCTGCGAGGCAGCTCCTAGTTACACGCACACTAACTTTCATTTATAAATCTAATCCTACACTTGAACCAATCCAGGGATTCCGTAACTATTACACCGCCTGAGTAATTTGTTCCATCTGCTTGATACCTGCTTGATGGGGTTCTGGGAGGTCTTGTACTCCCCCAAGCCTGGCCTCGACTTGCGAGAGCTTGGTCCACTAGGCTGTTGCTCATCAATCTACGACCCAATTCACAAAGACATTCGTAATGAAAACTCATCAAATTTGTATCCATTTCGTCAGGAAATAGGAGTAACTTTACCTCACAGTGGAGAGCACTCCCTACAGTGACGTTGCCAGCTTCTCATTGCTCCCTTGAAGTGTAAATCAAAGAGTGTGAAACATTTCTCCAACTGACAAACGTTTACACAGTTGCGACTCACTTAAGCAACCAACCGGAACCACGTAACTGGTAGCCATTACATAAACGACCTCATTTGTTTCTTCTTCTCAGGTAAGGGGCCAGCCAACTCTCACACATGAAGACAAGGTGGAGGAGAGAGGGAGGTGGAGGTAGAAGGGAGGTGAGGGAGGGGAGAGAGAGAGGGGGAGGGAGGTAGAGGAGGGAGAGGGGGGGGGAGGTAGGGGAGGGGGAGAGAGAGAGAGAGAGAGAGAGAGACCTATGCCTAACTACCATATAAACTACCACTCTCAAAAATAGGCCGTAGTCTCAATTACAACCCCCATCTACAAGCTACAATTACAACCCTTAACTACAGGCAACAATTACAGCTAACTACGTGTCCAATTACAACCCTTAACTGCAGGCAACAATTACAACTAACTACGTGTCCAATTACAACCCTTAACTGCAGGCAACAATTACAACTACGTGTCCAATTACAACGACGTCGATGATGCTTGTCACCTTGAGGTGACAAGCTCAGACTCTTCCCTTTAAACTTCAATAATAAAACATGACCCTCAGTGACAGCCGAGGGTGGTCGACCATCCATGTGGGGGGGGGGGCACCTGTGTGGTCGACCATCCGTGTGTGTGGGGGGGGGGCACCTGTGTGGTCGACCATCCGTGTGTGTGTGGGGGGGCACCTGTGTGGTCGACCATCCGTGTGTGGGAGGGGGCACCTGTGTGGTCGACCATCCGTGTGGGAGGGGGCACCTGTGTGGTCGACCATCCGTGTGTGTGGGGGGGCACCTGTGTGGTCGACCATCCGTGTGTGTGTGGGGGGGCACCTGTGTGGTCGACCATCCGTGTGTGTGGGGGGGCACCTGTGTGGTCGACCATTCGTGTGTGTGTGGGGGGGCACCTGTGTGGTCGACCATCCGTGTGTGTGTGGAGGGGGCACCTGTGTGGTCGACCATCCGTGTGTGGGAGGGGGCACCTGTGTGGTCGACCATCCGTGTGTGTGGGGGGGGGGGGCACCTGTGTGGTCGACCATCCGTGTGGGTGGGGGGGCACCTGTGTGGTCGACCATCTGTGTGTGTGGGGAGGGGCACCTGTGTGGTCGACCATCCGTGTGTGTGGGGGGGGGCACCTGTGTGGTCGACCATCCGTGTGTGGGGGGGGAGCACCTGTGTGGCCGACCATCCGTGTTGGGGGGACACCTGTGTGGTCGACCATCCGTGTGTGGGGGGGCACCTGTGTGGTCGAACATCCGTGTGTGGGGGGGCACCTGTGTGGTCAACCATCCGTGTGTGGGGGGGGCACCTGTGTGGTCGACCATCCGTGTGGGGGGGGACACCTGTATGGTCGACCATCCGTGTCAGGTCGGTGGACCAGCAGTGAAGAGCGAGGGGCCAGCAGTGAAGAGCGAGGGGCCGGCAGTGAAGAGCGAGGGACCAGCAGTGAAGAGCGAGGGGCCGGCAGTGAAGAGCGAGGGACCAGCAGTGAAGAGTGAGGGGCCGGCAGTGAAGAGCGAGGGACCAGCAGTGAAGAGTGAGGGGCCAGCAGTGAAGAGCGAGGGACCAGCAGTGAAGAGCGAGGGACCAGCAGTGAAGAGTGAGGGACCAGCAGTGAAGAGCGAGGGGCCGGCAGTGAAGAGCGAGGGACCAGCAGTGAAGAGCGAGGGACCAGCAGTGAAGAGCGAGGGGCCGGCAGTGAAGAGCGAGGGACCAGCAGTGAAGAGCGAGGGACCAGCAGTGAAGAGCGAGGGGCCGGCAGTGAAGAGCGAGGGACCAGCAGTGAAGAGCGAGGGACCAGCAGTGAAGAGCGAGGGACCAGCAGTGAAGAGTGAGGGGCCGGCAGTGAAGAGCGAAGGACCAGCAGTGAAGAGTGAGGGGCCAGCAGTGAAGAGCGAGGGACCAGCAGTGAAGAGTGAGGGGCCGGCAGTGAAGAGCGAGGGACCAGCAGTGAAGAGCGAGGGACCAGCAGTGAAGAGCGAGGGGCCAGCAGTGAAGAGCGAGGGGCCAGCAATAAAGAGCGAGGGGCCAACAGTGAAGAGCGAGGGGCCACCAGTGAAGAGCGAGGGGCCAGCAATAAAGAGCGAGGGGCCAGCAGTGAAGAGCGAGGGGCCAGCAATAAAGAGCGAGGGACCAGCAGTGAAGAGTGAGGGGCCAGCAGTGAAGAGCGAGGGGCCAGCAGTGAAGAGTGAGGGGCCAGCAGTGAAGAGCGAGGGGCCAGCAGTGAAGAGTGAGGGGCCAGCAGTGAAGAGCGAGGGGGCCAGCAGTGAAGAGTGAGGGGCCAGCAGTGAAGAGCAAGGGGCCAGCAGTGAAGAGCGAGGGGGCCAGCAGTGAAGAGCGAGGGGCCAGCAATAAAGAGCGAGGGACCAGCAGTGAAGAGTGAGGGGCCAGCAGTGAAGAGCGAGGGGCCAGCAGTGAAGAGTGAGGGGCCAGCAGTGAAGAGCGAGGGGCCAGCAGTGAAGAGTGAGGGGCCAGCAGTGAAGAGCGAGGGGGCCAGCAGTGAAGAGTGAGGGGCCAGCAGTGTAGAGCAAGGGGCCAGCAGTGAAGAGCGAGGGGGCCAGCAGTGAAGAGTGAGGGGCCAGCAGTGAAGAGTGAGGGGCCAGCAGTGAAGAGCGAGGGGCCAGCAGTGAAGAGCGAGGGGGCCAGCAGTGAAGAGCGAGGGGCCAGCAGTGAAGAGCGAGGGACCAAGAGTCCCTGATCATTGACCAGGACACTAACCCAGGTTGTTATGCCTGAGAGGCGAGCGAGCCAGGCAGCTTTAACCCACATTGTGCAGCAATTTAAAACTATGATTCTTATCACTCCATATCATCAGTTCTCTGGATTGTTTGGTCTTAATTACTCCTCTCCGTTGTCAACAGTCAGCCAGCACCGGGACTACCGGCACCATTGTTGCCCAGGTAGTTCCTGCCAAGATTATTGGTAAGACGGATTTCTGTAATTCGATGTTTAATGGTCCTTTTGCGCCTGGGTTTGCAGACCTGTCTGGTAACATTTGCGTTTTTCATTGCACCTTGTCTTGTGCGCCGCCTGCCCGTCTCGCGGGCCTTCCTGTCTGCTTACGTTTGTCTGTCTCTTTCCGCCAGCACGTCTGCCGGCATTCATAGTCCAACCGGCTCGACGCTGAGAGCCCGGCCCACCTACGGGGTCCATTACGTCCCACAATGCACCTCTCTGTGTATATTCAGTGGCCATTCTCACTCTGTATTTCACATTCCCCGCGACACTCCCAAGCACCGCGGATATATCTTGTGTTATGAAGGAATTTCTCACTAGCGTGTGTTAGTCTCAACTGTGTGTACTCGCTTGTTTGTTCTCTCTCTCTCTCTCTCTCTCTCTCTCCTTGTCTCCTCTACTCCCTCCATCTCTCTCCTCCACTCCCTCCCTCTCTCTCTCTCGGCCACTCCCTCCCTCTTTCTCGTCCACTCCCTCCATCTCTCTCCTCCACTCCCTCCCTTTCTCTCTTCCACTCCCTCTCTCTCTCCTCCACTCCCTCTCTCTCTCCTCCACTCTCCCTCTCCCTCTCTCCTCCTCTCTCTCCCTCGCTCTGGTAAATGTGACAGAGAAAAGCGATTTAGGTATTAATCTGCTTTCCTAATGACTTCCTGCACACTGCAACTTATTGAGTCATTAACATTTTTGGTAACTTTTTAACGAAACGATGGGAAAAAATTCGACAGTTATTCACAGCAGAGTCAACGGTGCTGGGAGTGACTAACCCTGCCACAGTGCTTCCCTATCGCTGCTCACCTATTGGTGTTGACACTTCAGTAAGGTCTAGCTCCTCACACCCCGCCTCCATGTTTTTAGACCTGCGTTGGACGCACGTGGTCGCACATGTGGTGACGTCATTCATCGACTGCATATTGCCAGCACTCAACTCAGCAGCAGGTGTCAGCAGCAGGTGTCAGCAGCAGGTGTCAACAGCAGCGTCAACACTGCGGGCAGATGTCCATCTTCTCCAAGTGTGACACACTCCAACAACCAGACCATTTTGAGCAGCGGCGCTGCACACACACACACTCGATAGCTAGTTCGTGGCCCAGTAGATACTATTTATAATTTTATAATAAAAAGGAAAAGGCCGTAGCTGTTTGTTCTGCACTTCTCCCTACTACAAGAGAACTAGCTACAACCACAGCTAAACAACCCATTTAATACCTGGTGAGTTTGTAGTAAAAGTCTCTTGATTGTTGAGTTCCGTGTCGTATCTGCTCTTGAGTTTGTGGACGGAGGCGGCTTCCAGTCTGAGTTCTTTCCCTGTATAACTCTTGTTGACCAAGTGTAGAGCGAATGATCACTTTCTTATGTTTCTCACACTCACATGCGCGTGCGCACGCTTGTGTATTTACTATTTGTGCCTGCAGGCACAAATAGTAAATACACAATAAGCTCTTGGATCCCGCCTTTGTAATCAATCTATTTTTCCTCTTATTATGTCTACTACATATATTTCTCTCTATCACACGCACATACACACACCCAGGAACACTGGGTGTGTGCCCGTAGCAGCCCGTAGTAGCCGTCTAATTCCCGGGTACCTATTTACAGCTAATTAAGTTTCTGCCATTACCGGGGATCGAACCCGGACCCTAGGATTACGAGTCCAGAGCGCTGTCCACTCAGCTATCACCCCCCCCCCACTTAGCTATCAGGCACACACACACACACACACACACACAATGTGTGTGTGTGTGTAGCCGAGAAGTAATATGTCCCCGGGCCCGGGTCACATGACGGGTCAATAAATACATTACCAAATAACGTCAGGCCGGCCAATACAAAATTCAAGGAGGGGTCCCGGTAGTAGTCAGATTAGTTCTCGACTCACAATCCATATTACACGGTTCAGGCCCAAAGTCCATTCCATGCACCCGCCAAACCCCCTGTTTATGAATGAAAAACGGTTTACACACGACCCACAACTGATGACGTCCGAACACTTACGGAACAAGTGCTTCACTGACGACTTTTATTTGAACCACAACGCTGTAAATGCTTCACCCACGCACTGCAAATACAAATAACCGCCAACAGAACCTAAACACCTAACCTAACCAGAGCCTCAATTATGCACAATATGTTAAAATATAATAATATTCATTTATATGAGAAAATTCCTGTTTTGAATGAACATCATGTTAAAATTGATGGATGCATCTTTGGGGGGTCGACCGCTGGATGGAATGGACTTGAGTCGAGGACGGGTTGCATGTACATATACACTGGCTGCTTGTCCTCCGACCCAATGAATTATAAAAGAAAGAGAGATAAAGAGAGATAGAGAGATAGTCTAATTCACAGAGGAAGGGAAGGGAACTATCAGGGGAAAGCGCCAAGCCATTGCGACACCTGGACGGTCGGGGATTGAACGCCGACCTGCATGAAGCGAAACCGTCCAGCCTAAGTGGTTGGGGGGAGAGAGAGAGAGAGAGAGAGAGAGAGAGAGAGAGAGAGAGAGAGAGAGAGAGAGAGAGAGAGAGAGAGAGAGAGAGAGAGAGAGAGAGAGAGAGAGACAGACAGACAGACAGACAGAGAGAGAGAGAGAGAGAGAGAGAGAGCGCAAGAGAGCAACGAAGCCTTACACCTGTGAGAACAAATGCCCCCACACACACACACACTATAAGGAACAGCAGTTTAACTCCAATACAAAGGCTTCAAAGGCCTACCCGAGTCATTCACAACAAAGGGAAAAACCAATATAACTTTCGCTCTCACACAGGTCAACGATTTACGCCTGGCTGAATGCGTTCAATGTAATATCTTTATCACCTTTTAAAAAGAAACTTTACTTTCTTTAAAGAGGTTTGTGCTTTTGTGTGAAGTTTAGCTCCGTCATCTGTATAAATTACCTGGCATCAATGTACCACCACCACACACCTAGTCTAAATAAACCACCACACACCTGGACTAAAAGAACAGTCGCACACCTGAATTAAATGCAGCTAATACCTGAAGTAACCGCACGCCCACATACCTGAACAAATCACACCATTACATACCTGAACTAATCACACCTTCATTAAACACATCTTCTCGGCGCTCCTGAAAACGAACATTTAATCCAATGAAAAATATCTTCCAAGCAAAAAAAAAAATTTAGCAAACGTGAAAGAGCTGACTGAAATTTTCATGAATAACACGACTCATGGCAGGTGTTTACACGAGCCTCGAGTGTCTTACGAACTTAATATGACTATTGAGAACAGGAAGCTTTGGTCCGGTGCTTCAACAGAGCGAAGCAATAGCAACAGCTAGCTTTCTCTAGTGCACCTCAAGCGCCGGAGATAATAATACTGGTGACCGTGAGGCGGCGGCTTGTGACCACGAAGAGTGTTACGAGTACAATCTTCTTGTTGTGGTTGGTAAAGCGCACCCAAGTTAATGTACTCGCCTCCTAGGTGGCCATGCTGGGTCTTGGGTCAACTCCTAGCTCCGTTTTTCGAGTATTTTGAAGTTTAATGCTTTGATTTATTTATTATATTATATAGCCTACACATTTATGTGTTATGTATTCAATTAAGTGAAACCTGTTTGTCTTATAACCCAGTCCAGGTATAACAATAACACTTTGGAAAGTGACGAGCTGGTTTCGGCAGGCAAGGCAGGCAAGGCAGGCAGGCAAGGCAAGTAAGGCAGGCAAGGCAGGCAGGCAAGGCAGGCAAGGCAGGCAAGGCAGGCAAGGCAGGCAAGGCAGGCAGGCAAGGCAGGCAAGGCAGGCAAGGCAGGCAGGCAGGCAAGGCAGTCAGGCAAGGCAGGCAAGGCAGTCAGGCAAGGCAGGCAAGGCAGGCAGGCAGGCAGGCAAGGCAGTCAGGCAAGGCAGGCAGGCAAGGCAGGCAGGCAAGGCAGGCAAGGCAGGCAGGCAGGCAGGCAGGCAAGGCAGTCAGGCAAGGCAGGCAAGGCAGGCAAGGCAGGCAGGCAGGCAGGCAAGGCAGGCAGGCAAGGCAGGCAGGCAGGCAGGCAGGCAAGGCAGGCAGGCAAGGCAGGCAGGCAAGGCAGGCAAGGCAGGCAGGCAGGCAGGCAGGCAAGGCAGGCAAGGCAGGCAGGCAAGGCAGGCAGGCAGGCAAGGCAGGCAGGCAAGGCAGGCAGGCAGGCAAGGCAGGCAGGCAGGCAAGGCAGGCAGGCAAGGCAGGCAGGCAGGCAAGGCAGGCAGGCAAGGCAGGCAAGGCAGGCAGGCAAGGCAGGCAGGCAAGGCACGCAGGCAAAGCAGGCAGGCAGGCAGGCAAGGCAGGCAGGCAGGCAAGGCAGTCAGGCAAGGCAGGCAAGGCAGGCAGGCAGGCAAGGCAGGCAGGCAAGGTAGGCAAGGCAGGCAAGGCAGGCAGGCAAGGCAGGCAGGCAGGCAAGGCAGTCAGGCAAGGCAGGCAAGGCAGGCAAGGCAGGCAAGGCAGGCAGGCAAGGCAGGCAGGCAGGCAAGGCAGGCAGGCAAGGCAGGCAGGCAAGGCAGGCAGGCAGGCAGGCAAGGCAGGCAGGCAGGCAAGGCAGGCAGGCAAGGCAGGCAGGCAAGGCAGGCACCACTACAGAATGACTAACCCAAAAGAGGATAAAATACTCCAGAAGGAAAAATGACTATATATAAAACATTTGTTCTCACAATACTAGCAACAACACCAGATGTTTACCTGCGGTTTAAGTAATCAAATAAATCGATATGAGAATATTTATATAAAGAACCGAAACTTACAAGTTACACCCGAAAATGAACAAAGAGCTTGGACGGTGCGAGCCTTGCTTGCTGGTCCAAGTGGGGAGGATTGTAAATGGCTTCAGTTAATTGCCTACATCACTCACCCGGGACGCCTAACATTAGCAGATTTTCACCCAGATACTCGGGATGAATACAGCATACAAGACAGATGTTCACATCCAACTCCTTGTATTTTACAAAGCAGTGAACCAAGTTATGGAAATAATGGTTTCTCTGAGTCCTTTTATTATGTCTTTGTTGAATAATAATAATGTTCTGCTGTGTTTAGATATGCTGTGCCACAGCTCTCCTGTGTTACCGTGTAAACTGATCAGGAAGGACCAGATTCTCGACTGTTACCAACATTATTTTCCACGGAGGACCTGTAAGGCGTTCTTGCCTGGTACTCATCCATCCATCTTCCTGAGGCCTCCATGGATCTTGGTGTGTTTACGAATGGATTTCCCAAGCCTCTACATCACCAATTTTTTTTTTTTCTCTCTCTCTCTCTCTGCCTCTAGTAATATATGACCATCATCCATCTTGCTGGATCTTGGGGTAATCCGGGTCTCTAAGATGTCCACACACCACCATGTTCTTCCTTTTCCTTATTTCATCACAACCTTCCGTCAGGTTTGTATCTTTATGACCTTATTACTTTCCTCTAGTGTTCCTATAACTCGGCGTCAGGCAGTTGTGTCCCCGGGTTGTGAATGTTACTTTCCAAGTGCTTAAAGTATAGAAAATGGCTATTATTTCCCTCAAACTTTGCTTTGATCATTGTCTTGGAGAGATTAGGGTACATGTCTTGAAGACTAGTTGATGGCTACCGACTTCTTATCTAGAACTGTGACAATTAGTCACAACTCTAGATAAGGAAGGAGTCGGCAGCCTTGAAGTAACCTTCAAGACGTCTCCCCTAAGCTTCTGAGGCAAAGGTTAAACCAAGCGAGATCTATAGTGGGGGAAAGGCGGGTCACTTTGTCACAATATCACATGGCACTTTTATTTCATGTCAATCCCGACCCGCCCATGTTGGGCACGTACCCAACAGCAATTACTGCGAAAAATTGGGCAAGTTTAGTCCCAAGCGTCTGGCCTCTAACCTCGGCCAGATATTCTAATCTATATAGGTAAGGAGAACTTACTAGTGCTTCATACTCTAGCACTGGTTTCACGTAGGTGGCGTTCAAAACTGAAATTCTCCTTGTCCAGGTTCCTGAATGTCAGCTCAGATTATACTAATTATATTATTATATTTAAAAATTCCTTTGGTGTGTGTGTGCGTGTGCGTGTGTGTGTATATTCACCTAGTTGTTCTTGCGGGGGTTGAGCTCTGCTCTTTCGGCCCGCCTCTCAACTGTCAATCAATCAATTACTAACTACTAACTATTCCCCCCCCCACACACACATTCCAGGAAGCAGCTCCGTAATAGCTGTCTAGCTCCCAGGTACCTATTTACTGCTAAGTAACAGAGGCATCAGGGTGAAAGAAACTTTGCCCATTTGTTTCTGCCTGGTCCGGGAATCGAACCCGGGCCACAGAAATACGAGACCTGCGCGCTGTTCGCTCAGCTAGTGTGTGTGTGTGTGTGTGTGTGTGTGTGTGTGTGTGTGTGTGTGTGTGTGTGTGTGGGTGTGGGTGGGTGTGGGTGTGGGTGTGGGTGTGTGTGTGTGTGTGTGGGTGTGTGTGTGTGTGTGTGTGTGTGTGTGTGTGTGTGTGGGTGTGTGTGTGTGTGTGTGTGTGTGTGTGTGTGTGTGTGTGTGTGTGTGTGTGTGTGTGTGTGTGTGTACGCTCGCGGGTGCAATTATGAATGTTACTTTCTATTACAATAACGAAAACAGGATTACCAATTACATTAAGAGAGAACAATCCAGCCAAAGATGCCTCCCCCCCCCCCCCTCTAACAAGCGCACTATAAATGCAATCAAAACAAAACAAAAGCAAAATTACCGCTTGGATAACGATGCGGTGAGTGTGATGGCAGGAGGCTAAAGTGCTTCACCGGGCACCGCTGCCATCTACACAGTAATAAAGGTAACCCCATGCACCTGTACCCACCCCCGACCCTCCACCACCACGCCACCCGCCTCTCCACTACACATCCCCCATGCATTATACATACATATATAATATATATATATATATATATATATATATATATATATATATATATATATATATATATATATATATATATATATATATATATATACCTTGCATAATAAAGTGTACACCATAAAAAAGGGGGGTGGTAGGAGAAGCGAACACTCTTACGTATTCAGAGTTAAATGGCAACTTTTTCCCTGAATGCTCTGTGTTCCCTTCTCTGAGGCTGTGGGTCCCTATAATTGCACCAGTGTTGGTACCCCCCTATATATATATATATATATATATATATATATATATATATATATATATATATATATATATATATAATTGTAGGGACACACAGGCTAGAAGAAAATAAAGAGTACTCAAAGAAGACCTTGTGGATTCTCAGTGAATACTTTAATCTACTTTAATACTTCTACTACCACCCCATACACACACACACACACACACACACATATATATATACATATATATATATATATATATATATATATATATATATATATATATATATATATATATATATATATATATATATATATATCTTGCGATGATGATTTTTAATGATTTCATTTGATTCGATGACTATATAGTCATTTCCTCAGGTCACTGACATGAGGGACACGCAGTCTGGAATTTTCCAATAAAATGTTAATTGAACACATGTCACAGATGCCTTTGAAATTTTGAAGTGACCAATCACGGAGGAGGTTTGAGCTCGGGCAACTGCAGCAAAGAGAAGGCACTCTGAGGGAGAAACAGTCGTGTTCATCTTGAGACATTTGAAGATGTTCAACAACCAAAGATCACATTCACTCCAAACATCTATACCACCTACTGGGCTATTCATGCCCATGCCACCTCTTGCGGCACGGGCATGAATTACTTAATCTTCATCAGTTAATCAATATCCAATCTTTAAGGAAATGGAGAACACGAGGAATGAGTTGTGTGGAAGTCTTTCATGAAGATCGCAAGGCGTGAATGAGTGGTGTGTAATGTGAGATGCCAATGTTTGTCTTGAACTATAACTGCTAAGGCAGAGTCTCGTGTGTGTGTGTGTGTGTGTGTGTGTGTGTGTGTGTGTGTGTGTGTGTGCTCACCTAATGGTGCTCTACTCCCCCACCCCCTCGTCCTCCACACCATTCTCCCCTCCCCCGTCCCCTTGTCTTCCCCACCATCACCAACTCCACCGTCCCCTCGTCCTCCCCACCATTCTCCCCTCCCTTGTCCCGTCGTTGTCCCCACCATCCCCCACTCTCTACCTCAATATAAAACCCAACCTAACCTTTTCTAGCAATCCTAGGCCTAATACACGTTATTTTAGGACTAATATAGAACATATATGTGCTACATTGGGCCTATGAATATTTAAGATGGGTTTTCAGTTTTATTTTTCCAGACTGTAAAATTAATAAAAAAGATGGTCTACTGACGGGTCGTCACTGTACATTGCTACTTTCGCCCAAGTAGTTACTGGAAGTACTATCATGTCAGGAGCAATGGCCTGAATGTGACGTGAAAACTTCTCCCCATAGTCTCTACTCTCCCCCGCTGCTGGACTTAGTGTCCACCGTCTATCGCTGCCACTGGGAACCACAACTTTAGGGTTTTCTTCTAAAAATGCTAAATGGTGGACGATCGATGACGAGTCGCTGGAGTGTGGGAGGCCAACGCCTCGCCCGCTCCTCTGACAGATCCTTCACCACCTCACACACACACACATCCCACAAGACCAAACACATCCTAACACGTCCCCACTCATCACATACATCCTGACAGGACTTTACAGGACAAACGAGCCCTACAGCTCCTACCAGTCCTGTTGATCTTAATAGGTCCTGCAAGTCCTAATCATTGTGCAAATTCTTCACGACTTACATACTGGTCCGAGGGATTATAGGCACTGCCAGCAGGTCCGGCAGGTTGCAACGTCTGCAAGTGTTAACCAACAAGCTCTAAAATCTATAGAAATTATCTTGAGGTTATCTTGAGATGATTTTGGGGCTTTTTTAGTGTCCCCGCGGCCCGGTCCTCGACCAGGCTTCTACCTCCAGGAAGCAGCCCATGACAGCTGACTAACACCCAGGTATCTATTTTACTGCTAGGTAACAGGGGCATAGGGTGAAAGAAACTCTGCCCATTGTTTCTCGCCGGCGCCTGGGATCGAACCCAAGACCACAGGATCACAAGTCCAGCATACTGTTCGCTTGGCCGACCGGCTCCATATCATCATACATATCATACACAAATCATACATATTTTACACAAAAAATCATACATATTTTAATACATCTACATATTTTACACCAAAAATCTTGCAGATCCTCAACCTCCTTCACTTACCAAAGGACAGGCGTGGTGCCACGGGCCCAACCAGCCAACATGACTCCTACTGTGCATAAGAACTACACAATCTACAAATTCTACAAAAACTCGATACTTATAACATCACACTAGTCAACGTATATTAGGAAATCACTTTTTTTAATGATCACAAAACTGAACACACACTAAACCATTTGATAAACACCCCCAACGATGCTGTTAGACTGTCAACTAGGCTGTCTGCTCGGCGTCCAACAGCCTGGTTGACCAGACCATCAACCAGCAGGCCTGGTCAAAGACCGGCACGCGGGGGGACATTGATCCTGGGAACCACCTCAAGGCAAACTCAAGATAACCAATGGTACAACCTTCATTGGTAAAAATAAAGAGCCAATGTTGTAGAGTGAACATGTTACTTATCTTTACGGACCAGATGACGTCATGGGCAGGTGAACATACCTGGGAAGAGAGAACATTGTAGTAAATGACATTTAACATTGTATATATACAACAGGAATTTATAAATGTATCCAAGGTAAGAGAGAGAGAGAGAGAGAGAGAGAGAGAGAGAGAGAGAGAGAGAGAGAGAGAGAGAGAGAGAGAGAGAGAGAGAGAGAGAGAGAGAGGGAGAGAGAGAGAGAGAGAGAGAGAGAGAGAGAGAGAGAGAGAGAGGGAGTATTCCACCTTCAGTACCACTGGGGACTACATTAATGATCGCTAAAGGTGATTCATGACCCAAGTTCACGTGCCTGTAGCCCTCCCTCGTCAGATACATTTTACCTCGGCTATGTAAGGCCTTTTGTCATTCTCTTGGCATTACTCAACGTCATAGTTCAAAGGCATACTTTCAGGCATGACTCGCGGCATGACTCACGGCATGACTCATGGCATGACTCACGGCATGACTCGCGGGCATAACTTACAGTCATGACTAGCGAGAAAAAATTTAATATAAATATTTTATACTGACAAAATGCAGTATTTGTGTATTTGATCAATCAACACCACATGCATAAACCTGTTCTAGTATTACTTACTAACATAATACTAAACTAACACTAAAACGGCATAAACCTCTTTTTGATTACTGCCAAATTGTCACATTAAGCGATACCTCAGTAATGGGCACGAGTCTCCAGCCGGATCCCTTCTTTAAAAGCCGCTTCTTAATCACGAGAGAGATTCGAATCTTCGGCTTTAATCTGGCTCATGTTTAAGATTGATGGCGTGAGGATTGGAAGCCTTTACTTCAGGGTGCCGCCGTCTCCTCCACTGGCCTAGCCAGGACATACATCAACTCCCTTACAAATTTGTTGTTTTTTGGTTACCAAATAAGCGCATTTCATCAGATGTTTCAGACCCTAACTCGGCTGCCTAATAAACTCGCCTTACGGGACAAAATACACCAAATGGCCAAGGAAGAAGGATTAAACTTTGAGCGGCGTGAGCACGTCGTAGTGGTCCCTGTTCTTGGTCCTCAGGGGGGCACCGTAGTGGTCCCTGTTCTTGGTCCTCAGGGGGCACCGTAGTGGTCCCTGTTCTTGGTCCTCAGGGGGCACCGTAGTGGTCCCTGTTCTTGGTCCTCAGGGGGCACCGTAGTGGTCCCTGTTCTTGGTCCTCAGGGGGGCACCGTAGTGGTCCCTGGTGTTCTTGGTCCTCAGGGGGCCACCGTAGTGGTCCCCTAGTATTCTTGGTCCTCAGGGGGCACCGTAGTGGTCCCTGGTATTCTTGGTCCTCAGGGGGCACCGTAGTGGTCCCTGGTGTTCTTGGTCCTCAGGGGGGCACCGTAGTGATTGGAAGGATTCGAAAAAGTCCGTGAGGTTCATTATTTAGTATAAATTACTTGGCCTTGCTATCAAATTCGACCTTGTAAACTTTGAATCTTTGACCTTGTAATCACTTCTGTAACTGCTCTTCAGAACCATGCTGACCGCCGCTCCTATTAACGTTGACATTGGAGTTACAAGCAGTGAGCAGCAGCAGCTCTGGGGTGGTAGTCTGACAGTCAACACCTGGATTACGGGCTCACCATAGCCCGTGCTGCTTCAAACTTTTTGTTTCAGGTAGCGAATCTTAAACAACAACAACAGTCAACACCTGAGACACTCTCAGGAGTATTGTGAGCAAGCTTTCACCATCATGCGACCAGGGAGGCCTGGTCGACGACCGGGCCGCGGGGACGCTAAGCTCCGGAAGCACCTCAAGGTAACCTCAAGGTAAGGTATCATCAGACACAACCTACACTGAGCTGTGAGCACGCTAGCTACCACATCAGGTGGTGACTCGAACCCAGCGTCCCACCAGTCTCCTCCTGAAGCTACACACCGAGCCTTAACGCAGCAGTGTGAAGGTAGGAGCCAGGTAAAGTTAGGTCATTTGCTAATAAGAGCTTCACATTACTAATATAGCCTTCGGATATTGATAAAATATAGTTCTTCCAGTCTTATTTTTAGTAATTTTATTTTGTATTTGAGTAAGAATTAAAT
>NC_091174.1:12123312-12223312 GCF_040958095.1 Procambarus clarkii
TCACTACACCCACCAACACCCAGTGTCACTACACCCACCATCACCCAGTGTTACTATACCCACCACCACCCAGTGTCTCTACACCCACCACCACCCAGTGTCTCTACACCCACCACCACCCAGTGTCTCTACACCCACCAACACCCAGTGTCACTACACCCACCATCACCCAGTGTCTCTACACCCACCACCACCCAGTGTCTCTACACCCACCAACACCCAGTGTCTTTACACCCACCACCACCCAGTGTTACTACACCCACCACCACCCAGTGTCTCTACACCCACCAACACCCAGTGTCACTACACCCACCATCACCCAGTGTCACTACACCCATCATCACCCAGTGTCTCTACACCCACCACCACCCAGTGTCTCTACACCCACCACCACCCAGTGTCTCTACACCCACCAACACCCAGTGTCTCTACACCCACCAACACCCAGTGTCTTTACACCCACCACCACCCAGTGTTACTACACCCACCACCACCCAGTGTCTCTACACCCACCAACACCCAGTGTCACTACACCCACCATCACCCAGTGTCTCTACACCCACCACCACCCAGTGTCTCTACACCCACCAACACCCAGTGTCACTACACCCACCATCACCCAGTGTCTCTACACCCACCATCACCCAGTGTCTCTACACCCACCATCACCCAGTGTCTCTACACCCACTACCACCCAGTGTCTCTACACCCACCACCACCCAGTGTCTCTACACCCACCACCACCCAGTGTCTCTACACCCACCACCACCCAGTGTCTCTACACCCACCACCACCCAGTGTCTCTACACCCACCACCACCCAGTGTCTCTACACCCACCACCACCCAGTGTCTCTACACCCACCACCACCCAGTGTCTCTACACCCACCACCACCCAGTGTCACTACACCCACCACCACCCAGTGTCTCTACACCCACCACCACCCAGTGTCACTACTCCCACCACCACCCAGTGTCTCTACACCCACCACCACCCAGTGTCTCTACACCCACCATCACCCAGTGTCACTACACCCACCACCACCCAGTGTCACTACACCCACCACCACCACAGTGTCACTACACCCACCACCACCCAGTGTCACTACACCCACCACCACCCAGTGTCACTACACCCACCACCACCCAGTGTCACTACACCCACCACCACCCAGTGTCACTACACCCACCACCACCCAGTGTCACTACTCCCACCACCACCACAGTGTCACTACACCCACCACCACCCAGTGTCACTACACCCACCACCACCCAGTGTCACTACACCCTCCACCACCACAGTGTCACTACACCCACCACCACCCAGTGTCACTACACCCACCACCACCACAGTGTCACTACACCCACCACCACCACAGTGTCACTACACCCACCACCACCCAGTGTCACTACTCCCACCACCACCACAGTGTCACTACACCCACCACCACCCAGTGTCACTACTCCCACCACCACCACAGTGTCACTACACCCACCACCACCCAGTGTCACTACACCCACCACCACCACAGTGTCACTACACCCACCACCACCCAGTGTCACTACACCCACCACCACCCAGTGTCACTACTCCCACCACCACCACAGTGTCACTACACCCACCACCACCCAGTGTCACTACTCCCACCACCACCACAGTGTCACTACACCCACCACCACCCAGTGCCACTACACCCACCACCACCCAGTGTCACTACACCCACCACCACCCAGTGTCACTACACCCACCACCACCCAGTGTCACTACACCCACCACCACCACAGTGTCACTACACCCACCACCACCCAGTGTCACTACACCCACCACCACCAGTGTCACTACACCCACCACCACCCAGTGTCACTACACCCACCACCACCCAGTGTCTCTACACCCACCAACACCCAGTGTCACTACACCCACCACCACCCAGTGTCACTACACCCACCACCACCCAGTGTCACTACACCCACCACCACCCAGTGTCACTACACCCACCACCACCCAGTGTCACTACACCCACCACCACCCAGTGTCACTACACCCACCACCACCCAGTGTCACTACACCCACCAACACCCAGTGTCACTACACCCACCACCACCCAGTGTCACTACACCCACCACCACCCAGTGTCACTACACCCACCACCACCCAGTGTCATTACACCCACCACCACCCAGTGTCACTACACCCACCACCACCCAGTGTCACTACACCCACCACCACCCAGTGTCACTACACCCACAGACACAGACCATCCAGGGTACACAAGGCCAATTAATTTACTGTGTAATGCTGATGAGTTGAAGCTTTGATCTGCAGGAGCTACACAGGTCTGTGTTCTCTCTCTGTGTGGGAGATGTCTACTATTGTCTCTATACCGGGGTCTTGTTGCTTCACCCTGCCGTTCACCAGGTACAGGGAGCACCCTGCCGTTCACCAGGTACAGGAGCACCCTGCCGTTCACCAGGTACAGGGAGCACCCTACCGTTCACCAGGTACAGGGAGCACCCTACCGTTCACCAAGTACAGGGAGCACCCTGCCGTTCACCAGGTACAGGGAGCACCCTACCGTTCACCAAGTACAGGGAGCACCCTACCGTTCACCAGGTACAGGGAGCACCCTGCCGTTCACCAGGTACAGGGAGCACCCTGCCGTTCACCAGGTACAGGGAGCACCCTGCCGTTCACCAGGTACAGGGAGCACCCTGCCGTTCACCAGGTACAGGGAGCACCCTACCGTTCACCAGGTACAGGGAGCACCCTACCGTTCACCAGGTACAGGGAGCACCCTGCCGTTCACCAGGTACAGGGAGCACCCTACCGTTCACCAGGTACAGGGAGCACCCTACCGTTCACCAGGTACAGGGAGCACCCTACCGTTCACCAGGTACAGGGAGCACCCTGCCGTTCACCAGGTACAGGGAGCACCCTGCCGTTCACCAGGTACAGGGAGCACCCTGCCGTTCAACAGAACGCCAAGACAGTACAGACGCTGAACCATTCACAAGACATTGAAGACACCGCCGTCAGTGACGCCACCAAAGTGTTGACGGCGTCAGTCTTAGATGGACGTCAAGGTAACGAAGATACCAAGCCAACGGGAGTGCCAAGTTAGTTCATAATAGTTAAGATGCTCCAAGGGAGGAAGGCAACAACGGGTCTTGGCACACAGACAAAGGAAGATGCGGCCTCAATGATACCAGGCTGCGCACGCGCGCACACAAGGAATTTCCTGTAAAATGTAATAAATACTTTAATAGAAGGTTTACAGAACGTTTAGAACATAGTAATGTTGTTTCCAAGCATCAACATGGATTTAGCAAAGGGGGTATAGTAGGGGGTAGGTCGTACTCACCTACCCCCTACTGTGCCAGGTGAGTACGACGGGATCACCATAGCCCGTGCTGCACGGAACTTTTGGTTCCGTGTAGCTGAATCTAAAACAGCAACAACAAGTTAAGGTACACTCTTCATTACGTGGCCTCATAACCATATATTTGTCAGCATTAAACTGCGCGTAAGTCATTTGGACCTTTCAAAACCCTAACTAAATCGTCTTTTATTTTTAGTTTTTTCAGAGTTTATTTAACGTCTGACGCACGTTTATTTAACGTTATCCTTTGGTAAACAATTTTATCTGAAGATAATAAGACGAGCTTCTGAGAACGCAAATTATTTCTCCTTTCATGTTTTATGAGACATGTGAACGTTCGTACACTCACCTAGTTGTGCTTGCGGGGGTTGAGCTCTGGCTCTTTGGTCCCGCCTCTCAACCGTCAATCAACAGGTATACAGGTTCCTGAGCCTATTACATAAGAAAAAAGGTAACTGTAGAAGGCCTATTGGCCTATACAAGGCAACTCCTATTTATAACCACCCAGTCCCACTCATATACATGTCCAACCCACGTTTGAAACAATCGAAGGACCCCCCTCCACCACGTTACGCGGTAATTGGTTCCACAAATCAACAACCCTGTTACCGAACCAGTATTTACCCAAGTCTTTCCTAAATCTAAACTTATCCAATTTATACCCATTGTTTCGTGTTCTGTCTTGTGTTGATATTTTTAATACCCTATTAACATCCCCTTTCCAGTGAATGCAAGTTACAAATTTGCAAATGTTGCTACTCAAACCTGAATCTAAATCATTTATGTATATTATAAACAACAGAGGTCTCAGGACAGAGCCTTGAGGCACTTCACTAACAACATTTTCCCACTCTGACTTAACCCCATTTATACTAACCCTGTATTTCCTTTGATATAGCCATGTCCTAATCCAGCTTAATATAGTACCCTCAATACCATGAGCCTCTATCTTTTTGATCGGTCTTTCATGTGGCACTGTATCAAAAGCTTTGCTAAAGTCAAGGTACACAACATCGCAAACCTTACCACTATCAACTGCCTCAACTATGCTGGAATAAGAAGACAGCAAATTTGTTAAACATGAACGGCCATTTGTAAAACCAAGTTGAGAATCATTTATTAATTTATATTTTTCAAGATGAAGACGAATGGTATTTGCAATTATCGATTCAAGTAACTTTCCCACAACAAACGTTAGGCTAATTGGTCGATAGTTTGATGCAAGTGATCTATCTCCTTTCGTAAAAATTGGTACCACATTAACAACCTTCCATGACTCTGGCACTCTGCTTGTCTCTATTGATTTATTAAATATGGTAGACAGTGAGGTCGCAAAGCTCCTCTTTGCATTCTTTAAGCACCCTGGCAAACACTTCATCCGGCCCTGGAGATTTGTTTGGTTTGAGTTTTACTATTTGTTAAATTACATCCTCCCTGGTAACTGCTAAACTAATCAACCTGTCCTCGTCCCCACCCACATAGACTTGTTCGGTTGAAGGCATATTGTCAAGTTCCTCTTTAGTAAATACAGATATAAAATATTTATTAAAAATACTACTCATCTCTTCGTCATTATCCGTTATTTAACCTATCTCAGTTGTTAATGGACTTATCCTTTCTCTAATCTTTGTTCGATATAACTGAAAAAAACCCTTTAGGATTTGTCTTTGCTTGCCCTGCTATTCTAACATAGTTTCTTTTTGGCCTCCTTATCACTTTTTTAACATTTCTAACCAGTTGTACGAATTCCTGTTCTAAACTGACTTCCCCATTCTTAATCCTTTTGTACCAAGCTCTCTTTTTACCTAAAAGGTTCTTCACATCCTTTGTTATCCACTTTGGGTCATTAGCATTCGATCTATTCAATTTGTTTGGTATACTACGTTCCTGTGCTTTGTTTGGAATATTTTTAAATAAGTTATATTTTGAATCCACATCGAAATCCCATTTTACATCACCTATCGCTGGGTTCACATCGCTCCAAGACCGGCCCACTCCACATGCCCAAGACTTTCCAATCTATTTGACCCAAAAAAATTCTTAGGCTATTAAAATCAGCTTTTCGAAAATCTGGCACTTTAACAGAATTTTCTCCTACAGATATATTCCATTCTATGGTAAATCTGATTTCTTTGTGATCACTGTTCCCTAGCTCACTCCCTGTTTCGATGTCATTAATTTGTGTTTCCCTGTTAGTTAACACTAAATCTAAAATATTATTTTCCCGCGTTGGTTCCTTAATGTGTTGTGTAAGAAAAAAAACGTCAATTAATTCTAGAAAATCTTCTGCTTCATTATTCCCTGTACTGTTAAATCAATTTATTGCTATACTGTCCCGCCTCAACGGACCAAAGTTGTGTGTGCGTGTGTGTGTTCGTGCATGCATGTTCGCGCGCGTGCACGCGTGCGTGCGTCAGGATGTACCTGGCCACACAGCACCTATAATCCAACCCTCAGCACCTGCCTCCCCTTGACTATAACTACACCGTAGTATAACAACTGTGCCCGTAAGCCCTGGACACACGGGGCCCAGACCCTACCTTGAGGTGCTTCCGGGGCTTAGCGTCCCCGCGGCCCGGTCGTCGACCAGGCCTCCCTAAAGGTGTGTACGGATCAACGAATTAAAGGTGAGTGCAAATTTCAGTCAGCGGCTGGACACTGACTCCCGGGGTGCCAGCCTCATCTGGCTCCTCACTGGCACTGATACAGTGCTTACCTTAACCTGCCTTGCGGCTACCATGTCATGGTTCCAAGGATCAACGTCCCCGCGGCCCGGTCTCTGCCCCACGCCTCCTGGTTGTTATCAGGCTGTTAGATGTAGCTGCTCGCAGCCTCACCTATGCCTGACCTATTTGATACCTGATCAACCAGGCTGTGACTCATACGTCAGGCTGCGAGCAGCCGCGTCTAACAGCCTGGTTGATCAGTCCAGCAACCAGGAGGCCTGGTCGACGACCAGGCCGCGGGGACGCTAAGCCCCGGAAGCACCTCAAGGTAACCTCAAGGTATGCGTCACAGCCTGGTGTCCCTCCCCCGTCTGAAGTCTAGGAACACAGATTTACAAGTTGCAATCGGTTCCAATAATTTAGATATTGCATTGAGTGAATTCTGGCATCACAAGACACATATATGCAAGTTCTCCAGGTCAATAATTTCTCCAGCTGCGAATGGGGCTGTCTCAAACTCGCAGTGTCGTCTGGAAAAGATGATGCGGTACTATAGTTTGTGTCGTGGTCTATTTCCAATATGAGAATGAGGAAAAGTTGTCATTTTAACAATAGGGTCCCACGGGGTGAAGCTCTTCATCCAGTCTGTCAGGTTGTCATGGGTAGTGGGGCTTGACACAGAACATATTTAGATATATATATATCACATGGGTGGGAAGGGGGCGGGGTGACGGCTGGGCCCGGGTCTCTCTCTCACTCTCTCCCCCCTTCTTTCCCAGTCTTCCATCTCTCCCAATCTTCCCCCTCTTATCTCTCTATCCCAATCCCCTCTCCCTTCCTTTCTTCCTCTTTCTAACTTTCACCCTCTCTCCTACTCTCTCCACCACTCTTACCCAACATCTCCCTGTTACACCTACCTCCACTCTCTTTCCCCCAATCTGCCCCCTCTCTTACCTCTCCTTCCCTCTTCTCCCCCTCTCCACCTGTCTCCTCTCCCCTCCAAACATCCCTTTTCACCTTCCCCCCTTTTCAAACATCCCTCCCTCTCCTCTCCTCTCTTCTACCTTCTCTCCCTATGTCTGTCTTTGCACGTGTCTCTGTCTCTGTGGTGCTGTGTGTCTCCCCGTCTCTCTCTCTGGTCGACCCAGTTTCTCAGCGGGCTGGCTGTCTGTCACTCTGTCTTTATGCCGTCTCTGTCTCTCTCACTCCTATTAATACAAAAGTTCCCATTGGTTTGCTGGCGGGAGGAGCCTAGCATTGTGAAATATTTAAAATATATATTACTCTTTCATTGACTTTGAGAAAAGGTGCGGGTTGAGAAAACCTTTTGAAGTTGTGGAATGATCGTCTGTTTTATGCTGCTATGGACAAAGTATGATGATTAAAAAAGTAAGGTTAATTTTCCAAAGATCAGTCCATCATTTATATAGTACCATAAATAATTTGTTTTGAAATTAAAATTGTTAAAATATCTAGCCAGGTACAGCTGGCGGGCAGTGCCAAAATTAGTCATTAGTATGTGAATTATGGCAACATCAAGCAGCCTATGATCGTCCCATACACTACACAGTCACCCTTGTGAAGTTGGGTGAGGCTAATTACATGCGTCTGGTCTCCAACTTTGGTCAGCCGGACAGGCAGACAAAAAGACATTCTGCTTGATACCTGCTTGATCATTCTCGATCATCTTGCTCGATCATTCTCGATCTCGAGAACTCGATCATTCTCGGATCATACCTACATTCTCTCATTTATATAGATAATAGGACTGTGGTACAGGGAAGCCCATTATGTAGATATAGTAGTAGTGAAGTGCTGCAGAGGTAGCCTGCTCATGGAGCTGCACGAAATTCTCTGCCTCTGCTGGGAAGAAGGAGAGGTGCCACAGGACATGAGGGATGCCAACATCGTCACACTGTATAAGAATAAAGGTGACAGGGGCGACTGCAACAACTACCGTGGAATCTCCCTCCTCAGTATTGTCGGAAAGCTGTTTGCTCGAGTCGCATTGAAGAGGCTCCAAGTACTTGCAGAGAGAGTTTATCCAGAATCACAATGTGGATTCAGAGCTGGCAGGTCCACCATCGACATGGTCTTTTCCCTCAGACAACTGCAGGAGAAATGCAGGGAACAGAAGCAGCCACTCTTTGTAGCCTTCATAGACCTGACGAAGGCCTTCGACCTCGTCAGCAGGGATGGCCTGTTCAAGATCCTCCCCAAGATCGGATGCCCACCCAGGCTCCTCAGCATCATCAGATCTTTCCATGAGAACATGAGGGGCACCGTGGTCTTTGATGGCCTAACATCAGGCGCCTTTGACATCCGAAGTGGAGTAAAGCAGGGCTGCGTACTGGCTCCAACCCTATTCGGGATTTTCTTCGCAGTTATGCTGCGGCACGCCTTCGGATCTGTCACGGAAGGCATTTACCTCCGGACCAGGTCGGATGGGAAGCTCTTTAACCTCGCCAGGCTGAGAGCCAAGACAAAGGTTCGGCTGAGGTGTCTGCGCGACTTCCTCTTTGCCGACGACGCAGCAGTCACTGCCCACTCAGCTGAAGACCTCCAACGGCTCATAACCCGCTTCAGCGAGGCCTCTCAGGCTTTCGGACTCACCATCAGTCTGAAGAAAACACAAGTCATGGGACAAGGAGTGGACTCCCCACCTGACATCGGCATCTCTGATTCCAAACTGGAAGTTGTTCACGACTTCGTGTACCTGGGCTCCACAATCTCTGACTCCCTCTCTCTTGATACGGAGCTAAACAAACGCATCGGTAAGGCATCTACTACCATGTCCAGACTGACAAAGAGAGTGTGGGCCAACAATAGGCTAACTGAGTATACTAAGATTCAGGTTTACAGATCCTGTGTCCTGAGCACTCTCCTTTATGGCAGTGAGTCTTGGACACTCCGCGCCCGTCAGGAAAGACGGCTGAATGCCTACCACATGCGCTGCCTTCGACACATCTTGGACATCACCTGGCAGGACAAGGTGACAAACAACAACGTCTTGGGGAGAGCAAGAATCACCAGCATGTACACAATGCTGAAACAGAGACGAATGCGCTGGCTCGGGCACGTTGTGCGAATGGGCGACGGCAGGATCCCCAAGGATCTCCTGTACGGAGAGCTGAGGCAGGGAAAGCGTCCAGTAGGCAAGCCCCAGCTACGGTACAAAGACGTATGCAAAAGGGACCTGAAAGCCATGGACGTCGATCTTGCTATATGGGAGACACTGGCTACAGACCGTTCAGCCTGGAGGCAGTCTGTTCAACGAGGTCTCTCCAAGTTCGAGGAGTCACTTGCCAAGGAATCGGAGGCAAAGAGACAGAGAAGGAAAGCCGGTAACCAGGAAGACAGACCAGAATCGGACTTCGTTTGTGCTCGGTGTGGGATGGACTGCCACTCTCGGATTGGCCTCATCAGTCACACCAGACGCTGCACCAGGATTGACAACTAGGGCGAAACTCCATAGTCTCCCGAGACTGAAGGATGCCTACTACTAGATATAGTAGTTAAAATGAAGATGGTTTTTGGACAAAAATGTTAGACGTTGTCCAGTAACTTGTAAACTCACAAGCCATGAAGCAGCAGAGTGACACCCCATAAAGGTAAAGCCTTAAACCTTCCGTGAATATTTGGATTAGAAGTACAGAGGGATTTAGTGTAAATCTACCATGCACCAGATCACCTTAAAATAAATTTACAGTGCTATTGAGGCTAATATTTATTAATCTGGTAGTATCAAGAACCTTTATGGATCACAAGAGAGACTTCAGTAACATAATTCGTCATGAAAGGATTTACCTGGAAATTTAGGCAAATAAAGGTGGAAATAAAAAGGAAGATTGGGGACCATAGGGAAAGCGGAGACATGAGGGAAGGTGGGAAGAGAATAGGTGTGAGGAGGAGAGGAAATAGGAGCGCAAGGAGCAAGAACTTTCTACACACTTCCAGCGGCTGCAAGAGACGACAAAGACAGTAGAGAAAAGGGAGCCAGGAAACTGCCAGTATACAACAGGAACAATCAGTAAGAGACAGCATCAATCAAGGTCCGGGGCCAATAAAGAACATCAAACCCAACCTCCTTTAACAGATACGTTCCCCAATTAAACCTCTCCGCCACCCAGCCACCATATCCAACATCAATATCCCATCCAATCCCTCCCACCCATCACCATCAAAACCTCGCCAATATAAAAAAAAATTCCCTCCCACCAATAAATAAAAACTCCCTCCCTCCCTTCGATATTCAAACCCTTTCCTCTCACTTTCAATGTACAAACCTCGCCCTCCCACCCATCAATATCCAAACCCAACCTTTCCACCCATGAAAATCCAGAGCCATGCCTTTCACCGAATAAACTGCAGTTTACCTGGAGAGTGTTCAGGGAGTTCTGCTCCCCAAGCCCAGCCTGGACCCAGGCTTGACTGGTGATAACTTAGTCCAACAGGCTATTGCTTGGGGCGGCCCGCAGGCCCACATATCCATTACGCCCGGCTGGTCCGACACTTGCAGAAACTTATCTAATTACGTCTTGAAGAAGTCCACCTTTGTTCCGGCAACATTGTATATACTTGCTGGGAGAGTACGGAACAGCTGTGGACCTCAGATATTTTCTGTACCTATGGTACCTCTGCGACGGAGTCGGTCGGCCGAGCGGACAGCACGCTGGACTTGTGATCCTGTGGTCCTGGGTTCGATCCCAGGCGCCGGCGAGAATCAATGGGCAGAGTTTCTTTCACCCTATGCCCCTGTTACCTAGCAGTAAAATAGGTACCTGGGTGTTAGTCAGCTGTCACGGGCTGCTTCCTTGGGGTGGAGGCCTGGTCGAGGACCGGGCCCCGGGGACACTAAAAGCCCCGAAATCATCTCAAGATAACCTCCAGATAACCCCTCGCTTATCCTACTCTGCATTTGAGCCAGCCAAGACTTGACCTATGTAGGTATGAATACCTGCTGAAGGCCCCTGGGGGTGACAAGAAGAACCGTATCTCCTTCATTCCAACACAATGAACGTAGAAAAAAGGGCGGCTGGCTGGCCTATCCAAACCTAACCTAACCTATCCAAACCTAACCAAACCTACCTAACCTAATCTATCCAAAAATGACCTAACCTACCAAAGCTAACCCATCCAAACCTAACCTAACCTATATAACGGCCAGTAATTCATGTTCCTAATATAATTGATTATTATTGTTAGAAAAAAATCAATCTGGAAAGAAATATTTTAAAATAACGAAAATCATTCTGCCTGTTAGGCACATCAGACCCTACATAATAGGCCGAGAGGTGCGGTTCTGGCTATTAGGCACGACATTATATATACATATATAGCGGAAAAGGCGATTTCAAGTATATATAATTTTATAAACTGGCCTTCAGACATTTACATCAATATAAAGTGAGTTATGGAAAGATAAATTTAAAATATACATAAAGAACAACAATTAGGTGGACAACACAAGCAAAAAGAGCAAGTTATATTTACACAAATGGCCAAAGCTGAGTGTTTTATCACAGTAGTCGAGGCCAAAGCTGAGTGTTTTATCACAGTAGTGGAGGCCAAAGCTGAGTGTTTTATCACAGTAGTGGAGGCCAAAGCTGAGTGTTTTATCACAGTAGTCGAGGCCAAAGCTGAGTGTTTTATCACAGTAGTGGAGGCCAAAGCTGAGTGTTTTATCACAGTAGTGGAGGCCAAAGCTGAGTGTTTTATCACAGTAGTCGAGGCCAAAGCTGAGTGTTTTATCACAGTAGTGGAGGCCAAAGCTGAGTGTTTTATCACAGTAGTCGAGGCCAAAGCTGAGTGTTTTATCACAGTAGTCGAGGCCAAAGCTGAGTGTTTTATCACAGTAGTCGAGGCCAAAGCTGAGTGTTTTATCACAGTAGTCGAGGCCAAAGCTGAGTGTTTTATCACAGTAGTCGAGGCCAAAGTCGAGTGTTTTATCACAGTAGTGGAGGCCAAAGCCACAGTTGTGTGTCAGGATGTGTTGCTCACTCTTATGGCCACGCTACACTCTGTTGGTATGACCAGACACACTGTTTCTTTTCAGGCGATTTTTATTGAACATTAATTTGCTTGTCAGTATGTTTCTGATTCCCCGCACCGCCCCCCTGTTCCTCCCCCCCCCCTCCCCTCCCTCCCCCCCTTCTCTCTCTCTCTCTCTCTCTCTCTCTCTCTCTCTCTCTCTCTCTGCCCAACGTGGGCTGGACAGGTCGGCGTTCAATCCCTGACCATCCAAGTGATTAGGTACCATTCCTTCCGACCGTCCAAGTGATTGGGTACCATTCCTTCCCCCCCCCCCATCTCATCCCAACTTCCTTATCCTGACCCCTTCCAAGTGCTATATAATCCTAATGGCCTGGCGCCTACACCTGATAGTTCCCTTCCCCCCTTCTCTCTCTTACACAACTCAGCATCACACAAATCCTCCTGATCCTTTGTGATGGAGACAATTCCGCGGCTCAGCTCCCATTTGCCGGGGAACAAGTGGCAGAGATGCTGAGGCACTCGGCCTAATACACTTTCCATCACACTCACAAACTTGGCTCTTGAATGCACAACCGCGCATTTTCCCCCACTCACAACACTTTAGAAGGAGAGCCTCGAGAACCAAATATACGAAGTATAACAATTACGCCAATTATGACTCGGGGAAAACACTAACTAATTACAGGTCTCAAACACTAATATAAAAATGTATATTAGTTATAATTTATAATATATAATATTATATATATAATAGATAATATAATTCATCAACCAAAAATTAAAATTTTTCGTTGTTGTGATCATTAAATGAGCATTTCGTACATAATTGCTTAATAAACAATGATCAGACATTAATACACAATGCAAAATGTCTGACAAAAAAAATCAAACTATATTTAGGGGTTTAAGGGTATTAGGCCTAGAATTTTGTCATTTTTGAATGATCAGGGAATAAAGTTTTACGATATGGCAAAACAAAATATAATTCAGTTACACTTTTGACATGGTATTTTAAATCATATATGTTAGGTTATAAATGAAAAGGAGAATTATATATATGCCGTAAACGCAATATATATATATATATATATATATATATATATATATATATATATATATATATATATATATATATATATATATATATATAATCTAAAAATTAATATCTTTAAGATTGGGGGCCAGATATTTTAGAGGTAACCTTACCCAACGTTACAAAATAACACTTGGAAACTTGGGAAGTTTCCAAGTACCCAACTTTCATAGATCAGTCGTTATTGACCCCAGTGCCACACTTTAAGAAATATCGACATCTATAGTGACCCCCAAATGTGACAGCGGTTGTGTTTTCTGTAATTATTTTGCAATTTTTCGTTGCTTCATATTATTAAATTTTTCTGAGAGGGGGGGTTGGGGAGAGAGGGAAAGAGGATGAAAGAAAGGGAAGGGAGGAGGAGAGGCAGGACAGAGGAGGAGATGGGGGAGAGAGAGAGACCCGGGCACACCCGGGTACCCCATTTAATATATGACGAAAAATATTTTTTAGTCGACAAATTTGTCGACTCGTGTGAAATTTTCTAGTTTATTATTCAAAGCATCTGGCGTAGTAATTTGCAACAGGAAGCTGGCTTAAGATGCTGCAACAGGGAGCTGGCTTAAGATTCTGCAACAGGAACCTGGCTTAAGATGCTGCAACAGGAAGCTGCCTTAAGATGCTGCAACAGGAAGCTGCCTTAAGATGCTGCAACAGGGAGCTGGCTTAAGATGCTGCAACAGGGAGCTGGCTTTAGATGCTGCAACAGGAAGCTGGCTTTAGATGCTGCAACAGGAAGCTGGCTTTAGATGCTGCAACAGGAAGCTGGCTTTAGATGCTGCAACAGGAAGCTGACTTAAAACACAGAATCAGGAAGCTGGATTAAAAGACAGGATTATGAAGCTGGATTAAAGAACAGGATCGTGAAGCTGGCTTAAAAGACAGGATCATGAAGCTGGCTTAAAAGACAGGATCATGAAGCTGGCTTAAAAGACAGGATCATGAAGCTGGCTTAAAAGACAGGATCATGAAGCTGAATCAAACAACAAACTTGGATTACGGCGCCAAGTTAAAAGGTGGAACATGGAAGCGACTCCAGGAGCCGTGAATCAGGACGATGGCGTCTTTACCCAGTAATTGAAACCAGATTGCTAAGGTGAGAAAAGTCTCCCGCGTCGTTAAGAATGCCTTGGGCCATGGCCAAGTTGAATCTAGTTGATCAGCGAAATTTTTTTCTTGTTTTTTTCCCTGGTCGCCATCCAGGCTATTCTGGGAAGGACACGCTGGAAACCGTTTTCTTTGTTTCTCGAGACGATTTGGGTAAAAGCCTAAAGGAAAATAATTTGGAACGTCGAGTGTTTGAGAGTTTGTTGTTGTTATGGAGATCAAACATTAGCGTCACGAGATGTTGCTGTTATGAAAAGTAAGCATGTGGGAAGAATGCATAATATCTTGTTGTTATAAGGACTATATGGCAAGTAGCCTGCTATATGATAGGCCTACAGGTAGAGTAGGCCTGTTGTAGTGGAATACGGATGTTAATACGTAATGAAAATACGTAAAGCTGTACTCAAACAGAAGCCTTAACAAAGCCATCATGGACAGGATAGTAACTGCAGTCTGACTACTGAACCGTCCCACTGTCACTTTGGTCTATGTTTATTTTTGCTTTATCATCCGTCTCTTCCCTCCGTTGTCTGTCTCTCCCCCTCCGTCACCCGTCTCTCCCCTCCGTCACCCGTCTCTCCCCTCCGTCACCCGTCTCTCCCCCTCCGTCACCCGTCTCTCCCTACCGTCGCCACTCTTCACACCGTCTGTACACTCAAATAGGAACGAGTTTCCTCTCCTTTCATAAACGTATTGCAAATTGCATCCCACTTTCCTGCTTTCTCTACTCCCAATAAACTATCAAGATGTTTCCATCTGCTGATATTTCCATGTGGCAATGTGTTCAAATTTCCAGCCATCAACTTTCTTCGTGTCCATGTTCCAGCAGCGTCTCCAAACTTCCAGCAATTTGCATTTCCGCACAAACGTTTCCGCTCTACTTTCCTCTCCATTTGAGACGGAATTATTTTTTTTTCCAGTGTGTGATCTTCATCATTTGTAGAATTGTAGTTCCCATCACACGAAGGTTATTTCTCCAATTTAGTGCATCTCATTCTTTTTCTCTCATACGAATATCAGTAAATAAGAATACATGAAGGAGAAGGCCTTTTGGTCCATATGTGGCAGCTCCTGGTTATATCCACCCAAACCTATTCATAGGGAGCCGGTCGGCCGAGCGGACAGCACGCTGGACTTGTGATCCTGTGGTCCTGGGTTCAATCCCAGGCGCCGGCGAGAAATAATGGGCAGAGTTTCTTTCACCCTATGCCCCTGTTACCTAGCAGTAAATTAGGTACCTGGGTGTTAGTCAGCTGTCACGGGCTGCTTCCTGGGGGTGGAGGCCTGGTCGAGGACCGGGCCGCGGGGACACTAAAGCCCCGAAATCATCTCAAGATAACCTCAAGATATATCTAACACTTGAAACACTCAACTGGTCCCTGGTGGACTATGTCACCCGGTAACTCATTCCACAAATCAACAACCCTGCTAACAAACCAATATTTGCCCAGGAATGTCTTTAATAAAAACCTGCCCAACCGGTATGGAACATGTGGTGCTCCACTAATGCACCACCACAATACACGCGACATAAATCTTCCCATCTTCCACATTTGGCCACAATTCCCCCACTTTTACACCCTTCTGAGGTGCTCTAAAGTTTTCTCATCTTCACTTCCAACAACAAAAATCTTAGCAACTTCCACGCGGGTTTCATTTCAGCGCAACATCTTCTTGGCCCAAAAAATCCATCTCCATTATCAGGATCTTTGGCAATTTACTTCTCTGCTTCCTTCTCTTTTTCATTCAACTCTCCTATTCCTGCCCCTTTTCCCCCTAAATTGTCTACCGAACGATATGGGAACATACCGTTATCTTTAGGTTATCTTTAGATGATTTCGGGGCTTTAGTGTCCCCGCGGCCCGATCCTCGACCAGGCCACCACCCCCAGGAAGCAGCCCGTGACAGCTGACTAACACCCAGGTACCTAATTTACTGCTAGGTAACAGGGGCATAGGGTGAAAGAAACTCTGCCCATTGTTTCTCGCCGGCGCCTGGGATCGAACCCAGGACCACAGGATCACAAGTACAGTGTGCTGTCCGCTCGGCCGACCGGCTCCCGCGTGTGTACTCACCTATTTGTGCCTGCAGAATCAAGCGTTGGCTCTTGGATCCCGCCTTTCTAACCGCCGGTTGTTTAAAGCAATGACTCCTGTTCTTCTCTATCATACCAAGTTTTAAAGCTGTGAATAGTGTTTGCTTCCACAATGTGCTCGTGTAGTTCATTCTATTTCCCCACTACTCACGATAAAACTTTTTAACCATCTCTGTGACTCTTCTGAGTTTCCAGCTTCAACCCAAGTCCCCTCGTTCTGTTAGTTTTCCGTGTGAACATTTCTTCTATTTCCACTATGTCAATCCCCATAAGTATTTTGTATGCTGCTATCATATCTCCCTACTCCCTACTTTTTTTCTAACGTCGTCAGGTTCAGTTCCTTCAGTCGCTCTTTATATCCCATTCCATGAAACGCCCGTACTAGCCTCGTCGCAAAATGTTTAACCTTTTCCAGTTTCTTAGTGTGTTTCTTTAGGTGGGGGGTCCATGATGGGGCTGCATACTATAAGACATACTACATACTCTTAAGACACACACACATACTGTGTGTGTGTGTGTGTGTGTGTATGTGTGTGTGTGTGTGTGTGTGTGTGTGTGTGTGTGTGTGTGTGTTTGTGTGTGTGTGTGTGTGTGTGTGTGTGTGTGTGTGTGTGTGTGTGTGTGTGTGTGTGTGTGTGTGTGTGTGTGTGTGTGCGTGCGTGCATGGAGTGAAGCAGCTGGTGAACGTGAAGGGGGGGGGGGCAGGTAACAAGCATCAAACAACTCCTGGCTGTGTCTCCACCAGGGCCGCCCCGGCCTATCTTAACACGGGGGGAAACCTGTTTGTTTTCATTTCACTCAACACCACAGGCTTTCTGCTTTTACTTTCCCCCTACGACTTTCTATTATAAACTTTCCCCCCGTCTTAATCATCCTTTAAACCTGCTTAAACTAACACACCTTCAAGGGATACTTGATCAACTTGACTGTGGTGCTCTCGTTGGACTGCGAACTGCCTAGTGCCAACAGTCTGACTGATCAGGCGGTAATCAAGAGTAGCCAGAGACCGGGACAGGAGCAATCCCACTCATGGGCAAAATTTTTTCTTTGCTTAGGTAAACGAACTAGAGGGTTCAGTTCTTGAACCGATTATGTGCCTCTGTAATCCTTTACACCACCGCCCACGGGATGGGTATGGGGTGCATAATAAAGAAATTGAATTCATGCGCTAATGTAGCGTATGTTTTAAACTTTCCTGTGAGTTTGTTCCTATGAGATCACACTGTAAGTTATACCATAGTTATATTTCTTCTCTAAATCTAAGCCACATAACCTAGACAGCACCACATACACAAACCAAACACAAATAAACATATTGAATAAACAATATGTTTATTCAACATATTACGTACACAACATACAAATAAGAGCATTCTATAAGGGTGGTTTATATCGTGACAATACAATCAATTAATTAATTCACCCTGACAAAAATTAAAAAGGAATGCTTAATTTGTGAAGAATTTCGAAGGGAATGTTGCCATTTTTGTTACAGAATGTTGATGAAATATTTTTATGCAACATGTTCGCTGTCTGTTCAGTTGAATAAATACATACAGTATATATATATATATATATATATATATATATATATATATATATATATATATATATATATATATATATATATATATATATATTATTAAATATGACCGAAAAAGTAAGATTAATAATTCTAACACGAATTTTCTCTATCTTTCTTACGTTTCTTTTCACTGTTGATGGTAATTCAAAGATCAATTCTCCAAAATTCATTTTTATTTCTGGTCTGACGCGACACTTGAGCGCGTTTCGTAAAACTTATTACATTTTCAAAGACTAGTTTACAAACACACAACTGAAACTGAATAGAGCTTACACATCTTCGATTTTATATCTACATTTGGGTGAGGTGGATGAGGTGAAAACAAACTTTCAACAATGGGTATTGAATGGGTATTAAATTCAAACACAAGACAGAACACGAAACAATGGGTATTGAATGGAAGTAATTGTAGAAAGCCTATTGGTCCATATTTCTTGATGCTTCTATATTGGAACAGTCTTGAAGTGGGTAGAATATAGTTGTGCATTAATTGCCTGTTGATTGCTGGTGTTGACTTCTTGATGTGTAGTGCCTCGCAGACGTCAAGCCGCCTGCTATCGCTGTATCTATCGATGATTTCTGTGTTGTTTGCTAAGATTTCTCTGGTGATGGTTTGTTTGTGGGAAGAGATTATATGTTCCTTAATGGAGCCCTGTTGCTTATGCATCGTTAAACGCCTGGAAAGAGATGTTGTTGTCTTGCCTATATACTGGGTTTTTTGAGGCTTACGGTCCCCAAGAGGGCATTTGAAGGCATAGACGACGTTGGTCTCTTTTAAAGCGTTCTGCTTTGTGTCTGGAGAGTTTCTCATGAGTAGGCTGGCCGTTTTTCTGGTTTTATAGTAAATCGTCAGTTGTATCTTCTGATTTTTGTCTGTAGGGATAACGTTTCTACTGACAATATCTTTCAGGGCCCTTTCCTCCGTTTTATGGGCTGTGGAAAAGAAGTTCCTGTAAAATAGTCTAATAGGGGGTATAGGTGTTGTGTTAGTTGTCTCTTCAGAGGTTGCATGGCGTTTCACTTTCCTTCTTATGATGTCTTCCACGAAACCATTGGAGAAGCCGTTGTTGACTAGGACCTGCCTTACCCTACAGAGTTCTTCGTCGATTTGCTTCCATTCTGAGCTGTGGCTGAGGGAACGGTCGACATAAGCGTTAACAACACTCCTCTTGTTGTTAACGTTGTTAATGTTGTTAACGCTGAGGATAACGTCAGGGATGAGAGTCCCCGCGGCCCGATCTTTGACCAGGCATCCTGGCTGGCGTTCTGGCCAACTAGGCTGTTGGACGTAGCTACTCGCAGCCTGACATATGAATCATTGCCTAGTCCAGAAAACCTTGCGTAAAATGCACTAACAGTGTAAAATTATCTCAATTACATCGATTACCAATTGAAATGTAATAACTAAAATATTGTCGATCGTCTTTTGGCCCATACAAGGGCCATTTATATCACCCAAAGTCATTCATATGCACGTCTAACCTACGCTTGAAACAATCGAGTGTCTTTAAGTCTGTTATATTACCAATAATTTGTTCCACTATTCAAAACCCCTGTTTCCAAACAAACATTTACCCACGTCTAATCTTTCACACACACACACACACACACACACACACACACACACACACACAGTGTTTCAGTCTGACGGATAATTCAGGACAACACGGTACTGCCAAACACTTTACTGGATTAGCGACGAGGATAATACAATTTTCCTGATAATAGCAAAAAAAATCTTAAATACTATCCGGACGCAAATTGGAGCTGAACTTTCGTGACTGGCTGCTCAGAAATTTGAGAGAGAGCTGGAAGCTAAACGTAACTGATATCCAGGCAACTAAACTACCGCAACAACACTATATCACTAGAACAATTAGAGATGAAAATTGTAAGAGGAAACTATGCAACGTAAGAAATTCTTTAAGACATTAGCCACAGTTACAGGCATATAATCTCTTAATCATCACACAAGGACACCCTCCATCTCCCCCCAATGAAGCCCTCACTCAACACCTATCGAAACTTGCATCACCACATACCAGGAAAATACCTTACTAAGATTACAACTTAAAGAACTCAATTTTTGTTCATTAATAATTAATGTGAATAATGGCAATTAACCACGTTAATACTCAGTGGCCCAGCGAATTAGTCACTGTCAACTATGAACAAATCCTCAAGGGCCGTGACGAGGGTTCGAACCTACATCCGAGAGCATCCCAGACGCTGCCTTAATCGACTGAGCTACGACATGGTTAAAAGAATTGAAACCAGTTGTTCTACTGACCTCACTTGGACCCTGCAGCCTCTCCGAGACACAAACCAGGATTTTACACAATTCTCTCATGCACTCGAGCTCTGTCAATAGGCCGTTCTACCTCTTCGCCCTTCATTACACACAGAAATTACAACAGCGTGATGCAAGTAAGGGCGAAGAGGGAGAATGGCCAATTGACAGAGCTCGAGTGCAGGGGGAAATTGTGTAAAATCCTGGTTCGTGTCTCGGAGAGGCTGCAGGGTCCAAGTGAGGGCAGTAGAACTTCTGGTTTCAATTCTTTTAACCATGTCGTAGCTCAGTCGATTAAGGCAGCGTCTGGGATGCTCTCGGATGTAGGTTCGAACCCTCGTCACGGCCCTTGTGGATTTGTTCACTTGATGCATCACGCATCTATTGTGATTTCTGTGTGTACTGTCAACTATGCCGTCCCCATATAATGTGCGTTTGAACACACTAGATCAATCTTTCATATATTTGAATATAATGTTGAGACATCATACAATATATATGATGCTTTCCATTTGCATCAAACAGCAATATCTGCTCGTGTATATTAACGAACGAGAGAGAGAGAGAGAGAGAGAGAGAGAGAGAGAGAGAGAGAGAGAGAGAGAGAGAGAGAGAGAGAGAGAGAGAGAGAGAGAGAGAGAGAGATAGAGAGAGAGAGAGAGAGAGAGAGAGAAAGAGAGCAGGTGAGTAAGGAAGGTCATGGAAGGTCACCCTGGGTGGTAGACAGTAGTGAGAGAATGAGAGCCTGCCTGGTATTGACTACAGGTGGTGGCAGCAAGTGAGGCTGACGGAGAGGGAGAGGGCATGCTGCTCCTCAATGGAGCAGCACATGAGAGGCACTTAAATGATGTCAGTATACCAGAGGGTAGTGTACTCACCTGGTTGTGCTTGCGGGGGTTGAGCTCTGGCTCTTTAGTCCCGCACACAGTGTAGTTAATCCTTTGTGTTGGAATGTCTACCACAATGATATAGTACTCCTCATTCCTGAAGATCAAGTCTATGATCATTATTACACTCTAACATTCACATATTCAAGAGAGGAAATGCCAACTGCTAAGAGGTTCATTAATCACAAATTTGCCCCAGTTTCGTTCTAGGGGAGTTGATTTTTTTGTATATATTTACATTTGTGGAAGAGAAAACATATGCAATGATCAAAATTAGACTGCACGAAAATGAGACTAGGACAGGCATATGAACAAGTGAGAAAAATCTAGTAATCAATTAAGTTGACACCTTCAGGACTTGTCAAAAACAATGAAGAGCCACGTGCTGAACCCAGCAAGCAAGCCGACCAAAAAACTTACAACCTTTCCTTGCGGTCTCCTTGCGATAGTTTCGAGGATCATTGTCCCCGCGAGTCGTTCTCTGACCAGACATCCTGGTTGGTGTTCAGATCAACCAGGCTTTTGGTCGGGGCTGCTTGCAGCCTGACGTATGAATCACAGCCTGGTTGATCAAGAATCCTTTGGTGTTTATCAGGTGTCTCTTAAACATCGTGAGAGGTCGGTTAGTTATGCCCCTTATGATTAGAGGAAGAGTTTTGAAGTCTTGGGCCTTGGATGTTGATAAGAGTTCTCTCAGCGTACCTATTGTACCTTTGCTTCTCAATGGGGCTATTTTGCATTTCCTGTCATGTCATCTGGTCTCATGTTATTCCGGTATGCATATTTCGAACCACTTCATGTAATAATTTACAAGTGTAAATTATTAAGTATCTTTCCCGCCTGCGCTGTACCCCTGGAAACACAAACCGAAACTGTCTCTATTTTCTGCTTGTTACATCTTGTAATGAAGTTGTTACATCTTGGCTTAACGTGTTTATGACGGATTAGAACGTTGTTACAACTTGCTATACTGGTTGTTATAACTGGTTAGGTGTTAAAACTTGTTCGAACGATGTACCAACGTCGTAGTAGTTTCGGTGTGTGTTTGGCGGGTAGGGAATAGAGATGTAACAAATTTAGGTGGTCCTAATAATTAAAATGTCTGATTCTGTGGAGTCTTGCAGTAAAATATTTTTGCACGTTCTCCAGGTCAGCGATTTCTCTAACTATGAATGATGCTGTTATTGTGCTAAAACATTCCACACAATTGAGCAGTGGCTCCCAAACTCTTTACCACCATTACCCCTTTTTCATATATCGTCTTTACTACCGGCCCTTATAATGAGTAAAGACACCCCTCTGATATCCTCTGGTATCCTCTGGTATCATAAGCTGTACACTGCCTCAACTTATGGCCCTTTACATGTTGCAAAAAGGCCCCCCCAGAGGACCGTGGCCCCAGTTTGGTAACCAGTGCCCTGGAGACCATTAATGCCTAGAAAAGTATCATTGGTATAACATTCTTTATTTGAACGGTTCTTGTTATGCAACCTGTCATTTGTCTCGCAGTTACGACAGTTACTTTATTGTGTTCTTTAAAAGTAAGGTCTTCCGACCTGATTACTCCCAAAATTTTTATATTACTTTTTTGTTCTTGGCGTGATTTGACTGAATTTTATATGTGGTCTCCGTTTCTATATATTCGTTGTTTCCCGTAGTGAAGGCGTTGGAACTTATCTTTACTGTACATATTTTCCATGACCCATCGAAAGACCTCATTTACATCAGTTAGGAGGTTTGCTGTGTTCTCTACTGTCTACTCTAAAAAATCCGAGTATCATCTGTAATAGAGTAAACGATACTATTGTCTGTGTCCTTGGCTATGTCCAATATGAGGGAGGAAAAAAAGTACTGGAGCAAGCACAGAACCCAGAGGAACTGAGCTTCACATAGTAGATGATCCAAATTTTACTTTGTTGACTATTACACACTGGTAATAGTCACATGACAATGGGTTATATTAGTGAGGACATTTAAGATCATTCTTCCTACTTTGCCAGTAATTCCTTTTGAGCGCATTTTGTGTGTAATAACACCACGGCCACATTTGTTGAAAACTTTCGGGAAATGTGTGTACAGTATATTAGCGATGTGCTTCATTTCCATAGCAGCTAAGGCCATGTCACAGTCACCTCGCGCCTTCTCTACAGCAGTGGTTGCAAAACCTTACACGCAGCATATATATGTACGCTACCATCTTGATTATGTACTGCTCTCCTGGATGGCCTACACCCCTCCTCCCCCTTCCACATTACCTGTCACCCTGCAGTTCTGTCGCTCTACACACCTTTTAAACAGTCTACAAAAATAAAATAATACGCCAACAGATTGAAATTGTTGTTTTCATTACTAAAGCACACAAAGCGATTCAAATTTATATAAAGGTATAAAAGGGAAGTCGAGCAGCAATAGTCCATTTAATCCAGTGTTGATGGAAGTCTTACGGTTGAGCAAAGAATTTAAGGCAAGAATTTATATCTGTATTATTTAAATTATTTCAAAACAAATATATACCTACAGATTTTTACGACTTATTTGTATATAATATTTTATCAAGTATTCATAGATTTTAGATATGATATATTTAGACATTTACCCTGTCTCTCCCCCCCCCCCCTCACACTGCTCAATTTTCATCTTGTCTGTCACCCTACCCACTTATCCCCCTGTCAACCTGTCATCAGCCTGCCCATCACCTTGTAACCCCATTACCCTGCCTTCCTGTCACCTTGCTTTCCTATCACCCTGTTTTCCCTAACATTCTCAACACTGCCTCTCTGAAACCCGCCTACCCATCACCCTATCCACCCTGCCCACATGCCACCGTGGCCATCCAACTATCACCCTACCACTTAGGGTGCTTGCCCCTCACCCTGCCATTCTCCCGCTCACTCAACCTGTCTGCCCTTGAGATATGAATCTGAATTCAGAGTCTGGCATCTCCCCACGCCACAAATGCTCGTCGCGTACAATAACGCCTCCGCCAAGTAGGAATTGCTACCACGTCTTCATCAGGTACTAACCGTTCGGGAAGAAAAACAGCTCCCAGAACCCTCTCCAGGTAGCAACTACGACAACGCCTCCATCAGGTAGGCATTACAAACAGAAAATAATTAGGCAAACAATTATTTGGAAAATAAATCAGTATAAAGAATTGTAAGTAAACAAGAAGGCATACAAAGACAGCACAAGACACATAAGAACAGTGAGCAGCACAGTGATTGAATGACCAATCATCAGTCACTTCACACCTGCCGGTATAAGGTACCTGAAGCTCGGCAATTTCTTTTACCCACTCTCGTGTTCCTGAGGATATTCTCGTAATCTATTTTTGCTTCTATAAGTATTATTTACTCTGTCCATTACGTAATGTGCCCCTTCTTAGCCCTGCCCATTACTGAGCAAACACGTGGTCTTAGAATAAAGATACCTGCTTGATGGGGTTCTGTGAGCTTTTCTACTCCCCAAGCCCGGCCCGAGACCAGGTTTGACTTGTGAGAGTTTGGTCCGCCAGGCTGTTGCTTGGAGCGGCCCACAGGCCCACATATCCACCACAGCCCGGTTGGGCCGGCATTCCTTGAAGAAAATAATCTAGTTTTCTCTTGAAGATGTCCACGGTTGTTCCGGCAATATTTCTTATGCTCGCTGGGAGGACGTTGAACAACCGCGGACCTCTGATGTTTATACAGTGTTCTCTGATTGTGTCTATGGCACCTCTGCTCTTCACTGGTTCTATTCTGCATTTTCTTCCATATCGAAAGAGTATTCGAACAGTGATTAACTCTGAGCCATCAAGCTGCAACACGACCATTATACGGTATATTGGGAGACTTATAATACTTTTTACTTGTGTAAATGAGGAAATGTATATGTTTAACTCTCAGAATGTTTGGTAATATGTTTATTGTTTGTGATGTGTGTATATGTATGTATTAACACGATGTACTGAACGTGGTGAGAATAGCTTGAGCTACCTCATCCCTTTGTGTGTATTTTACCTCAATAAACTTATTTCAATTTCAATTTCAACTTCAATATAATACTCTTCATGCAAGACATCGCCTATAATAAAGTTAACTTTCCACACACGATCTTTGTATACACAAAACACATTAACTGTTAAACACACTCGCTATAATATATGGAAATTCACTATAAATATTAGTGTTGATTACATATGACCTTGAAGGTAATACAATCATTTTAACACTAATATAACTTGATTAAGAAACATTATTTAACAGTTATTATTAGTATTTTATTATCATTATTATTACTGATATTATTATCATTATTATTTTAAGCGTGAAGAACATTTGGCTGGATTATCTCCCCCTGTGAGAGGGGGCTGGGGAGAGTTCATCATTATCTCCCCTGTGAGAGAGGGCTGGGGAGAGTTTATCATTATCTTCCCTGTGAGAGGGGGCTGGGGAGAGTTTATCATTATCTTCCCTGTGAGAGGGGGCTGGGGAGAGTTATCATTATCTCCCCCTGTGAGAGGGGGCTGGGGAGAGTTATCATTATCTCCCCCTGTGAGAGGGGGCTGGGGAGAGTTTATCATTATCTCCCCCTGTGAGAGGGGGCTGGGGAGAGTTATCATTATCTCCCCCTGTGAGAGGGGGCTGGGGAGAGTTATCATTATCTCCCCCTGTGAGAGGGGGCTGGGGAGAGTTTATCATTATCTCCCCCTGTGAGAGGGGGCTGGGGAGAGTTATCATTATCTCCCCCTGTGAGAGGGGGCTGGGGAGTTATCATTATCTCCCCCTGTGAGAGGGGGCTGGGGAGAGTTATCATTATCTCCCCCTGTGAGAGGGGGCTGGGGAGAGTTATCATTATCTCCCCCTGTGAGAGGGGGCTGGGGAGAGTTATCATTATCTCCCCTGTGAGAGGGGCTGGGGAGTTATCATTATCTCCCCCTGTGAGAGGGGCTGGGGAGAGTTATCATTATCTCCCCTGTGAGAGGGGCTGGGGAGAGTTATCATTATCTCCCCTGTGAGAGGGGCTGGGGAGAGTTATCATTATCTCCCCTGTGAGAGGGGCTGGGGAGAGTTATCATTATCTCCCATGTGAGAGGGGCTGGGGAGAGTTCATCATTATCTCCCCCTGTGAGAGGGGGCTGGGGAGAGTTATCATTATCTCCCCTGTGAGAGGGGGCTGGGGAGAGTTATCATTATAGGTTACCTTGAGGTGCTTCCGGGGATTAGCGTCCCCGCGTCCCGGTCGTCGACCAGTCGTCGTCGAGGGCAACAGGGTCGCCTCCAGAAGGAAACTGTCAAGATCATGACAGAGGGTTCTGTCTCAACAGTAATGGAACTGTCTACCATCATCAAGTCAATGGAGATGGATGCCCAGGAGCTTGGGTTCCGCGTCAGGACAGTGACAACAGGCAACTTACTCCAGGAGCGAGGAACAATACCTCCCTCAACTTCACTTTAACAGATAATCTGCTCGAAGCATTCAAAGTGACGTTCACCAGGACCATCACCAAGGCTGCCTGTCCCCAAGGCTGCCCGTCACCAAGGCTGCCCGTCACCAAGGCTGCCCGTCACCAAGGCTGTCCGTCACCAAGGCTGCCCGTCACCAAGGCTGCCCGTCACCAAGGCTGTCCGTCACCAAGGCTGCCTGTCCCCAAGGCTGCTCGTCACCAAGGCTGCCTGTCCGCAAGGCTGCCCGTCACCAAGGCTGCCTGTCACCAAGGCTGCCCGTCACCAAGGCTGTCCGTCACCAAGGCTGTCCGTCACCAAGGCTGTCCGTCACCAAGGCTGCCCGTCACCAAGGCTGTCCGTCACCAAGGCTGCCCGTCACCAAGGCTGTCCGTCACCAAGGCTGCCCGTCACCAAGGCTGCCCGTCACCAAGGCTGCCCGTCACCAAGGCTGCCCGTCACCAAGGCTGCCCGTCACCAAGGCTGCCCGTCACCAAGGCTGCCTGTCCCCAAGGCTGCTCGTCACCAAGGCTGCCTGTCCGCAAGGCTGCCCGTCACCAAGGCTGCCCGTCACCAAGGCTGTCCGTCACCAAGGCTGTCCGTCACCAAGGCTGCCCGTCACCAAGGCTGTCCGTCACCAAGGCTGTCCGTCACCAAGGCTGCCCGTCACCAAGGCTGCCCGTCACCAAGGCTGTCCGTCACCAAGGCTGCCCGTCCCCAAGGCTGTCCGTCACCAAGGCTGCCCGTCACCAAGGCTGTCCGTCACCAAGGCTGCCCGTCACCAAGGCTGCCCGTCACCAAGGCTGCCCGTCACCAAGGCTGTCCGTCACCAAGGCTGCCCGTCACCAAGGCTGCCCGTCACCAAGGCTGTCCGTCACCAAGGCTGCCTGTCCCCAAGGCTGTCCGTCACCAAGGCTGCCCGTCACCAAGGCTGTCCGTCACCAAGGCTGCCCGTCACCAAGGCTGTCCGTCACCAAGGCTGTCCGTCACCAAGGCTGTCCGTCACCAAGGCTGCATGTCCCCAAGGCTGCTCGTCACCAAGGCTGCCTGTCCCCAAGGCTGCTCGTCACCAAGGCTGCCTGTCACCAAGGCTGCCCGTCACCAAGGCTGCCCGTCACCAAGGCTGCCTGTCACCAAGGCTGCCCGTCACCAAGGCTGCCCGTCACCAAGGCTGCCTGTCACCAAGGCTGCCCGTCACCAAGGCTGCCCATCACCAAGGCTGTCCGTCACCAAGGCTGCCCGTCACCAAGGCTGTCCGTCACCAAGGCTGCCCGTCACCAAGGCTGCCCGTCACCAAGGCTGCCCGTCACCAAGGCTGCCCGTCACCAAGGCTGCCCGTCACCAAGGCTGCCCGTCACCAAGGCTGCCCATCACCAAGGCTGTCCGTCACCAAGGCTGCCCGTCACCAAGGCTGCCCGTCACCAAGGCTGCCCGTCACCAAGGCTGCCCGTCACCAAGGCTGTCCATCACCAAGGCTGCCCGTCACCAAGGCTGCCCGTCACCAAGGCTGCCCGTCACCAAGGCTGCCCGTCACCAAGGCTGCCTGTCACCAAGGCTGCCCGTCACCAAGGCTGCCCATCACCAAGGCTGTCCGTCACCAAGGCTGCCCGTCACCAAGGCTGTCCGTCACCAAGGCTGCCTGTCACCAAGGCTGCCCGTCACCAAGGCTGCCCGTCACCAAGGCTGCCCGTCACCAAGGCTGCCCGTCACCAAGGCTGCCCGTCACCAAGGCTGCCCGTCACCAAGGCTGCCCGTCACTAAGGCTGCCCGTCACCAAGGCTGCCTGTCACCAAGGCTGCCCGTCACCAAGGCTGCCCATCACCAAGGCTGTCCGTCACCAAGGCTGCCCGTCACCAAGGCTGTCCGTCACCAAGGCTGCCTGTCACCAAGGCTGCCCGTCACCAAGGCTGTCCGTCACCAAGGCTGCCCGTCACCAAGGCTGCCCGTCACCAGTCAACAAGGCTCCCAGAACCTCCAGAGCGTGGCACAATCTACTATTCAGAAATGCATGTCTCGTTATACCACCGAGGAGAGACAAGTCATTAGCAACCTTAGTAATTAGGGGTTATTAATGAATTTCCCAGACAATACAACCTGGTCCGCCTTCCTCCTCGTGCCAAGAATACCAGCCGCACGATCAACACTACTTCACCTGAAAACCACAAAATAGCCCAAATCAGCAGAAAATTAGATGACAATACTACAGGTGCAATTAGAGTTACAACCAGCTAGGATACTATCGCCCTTCGGAACGCCACCACAACACGAGCCCTACAAGAGCCAGAGAGCTCCAGGAAGTAGCAGGGATCCTCAAGAAAATAATGTTGGTACAGACCCTTTGAATGTGAGGTGTACAAAGCAGCTATCATGGCTTTTCCACCAGGTTCAGCAGGGGACTTCACAGGCCTAAGACCTCAGTACATCAAAGAAATGCTCAACCCAGCACATCTGTGCCAGGTGAGTACGACGGGATCACCATAGCCCGTGCTGCTTGGAACGTTTTGCTCAGAGTAGGTGAATCTAAAACAGCAACAACAGCTCAACCCAGCTCTTGCAGATGCCGCAAAGAACCTTCAACTGAATTTACAAGATTTTATTTACATTATTATTCTCATTTACATTTTACATTATCATTACATTCTTTATTTACATCACTCCATACATATTATGGACCCCACCAGCCAACCCAACATGTGATTCGTTGGTGAAGTCGCTGAGAACATAGGCCTCTCTTTTATGAAGAAGGCCTTTTTTTCTCATAAAAAGGATGGGGGAATTAGGCCCATTGCCGTTGACAACATCTCCGACGCCTCGTGGCTAAGGCTGCAGTGAGATCAATCAGGCAGGAAGCAACCAAGCTGAAACCTAACCAGAAACCAAACTTAGGGATTACCCTGGGCTGTGAAGCAGCAGCACACGCAGCACGTGCTTACATTACTAATCTCACTCGTTAAGCTTGATTTAAAAGATAACATCAATCAAGTTAGAAGAGACGCTATCCTCCCGGCTGTAACACAAACATTTCCCCTTCACTTTATCCAGCCATCCAATCTTGCTACAGTGGTGACGAAGCTTCTGTTATCCAACAGAGTGATACCTTAATCCAGGTTTTCAACTTAGCTATCAAAGAGGTCAGTGACAGTCTGACAAGCGAGCTAAACATCTGATTCCTGGATGATGGCACTCTTGTCGGAACTCCAGATACCGTTATGGAGGGTATAAGGTAAATCCAGGAGCACGGAGCTACTTCAGTCCTCATTCTCAATGCATCCATTTATGAAAATGTCTCCCAACCCTGACGTCACTAGCCATATAAAAACGGCTCTTGCAGACATTCTAATTGTTGAGCCAGCTAACTGTACCTTCCTGGGTGCCCCCAAGGCCCCGCAAGCAATTGATCATTTCCTGGATGCAAAAATCACTGATCTAAGGACGCAGGACAGAAATGATATGGTTGATGCTCATGATGCTCTCTCTTCCTCCTCACATGATACCAATCGCTTTCTAAGCTGACTTATTCTCCATCCCACAGCATCGCTAAATTAAACGAGAATGACACACGTTTGTAGTTCATGCTGGAGAAAGTCATCAACTTCCCATTGGACGACCCTGAATGAAGAAAGCAACCCTCCCTGTAAGACGCGGTGACCTTGGCGTCCGCACAGCCACCCTGGTGTGATATACCAGCCTTCCTTTCCTCTAATACATCAATTGACCTTGCAAGAGAAATCTACCAGAAGCTTTGAGTGATTTGACAGGGATGCATGATCCTACTTTTATTGAATGTTCCAATAAGTGGGATGCCCCTTGCAACCCCGGTACCCAACTTAGATTAAAAATAATAACACAAGCTAAAACAAAAATACAGCCCAGTGGTGGGAAAAAAAGTTTGACTAGATATTGACTCCACGCTGGAGCCGCATACTCCAGTATTGCTGTGACATACGAGGTATACAAGGGTCTGAAGGATTTCTTACACTTTTTGGAGTGTAAGACATTTTGGAAACTTTTTGAAAGTTTCTAAAGGCAGTTCTTAAGTTTGCCAGCCTTGCATGTGTGTGTGTGTGTGTGTGTGTGTGTGTGTGTGTGTGTGTGTGTGTGTGTGTGTGTGTGTGTGTGTGTGTGTGTGTTTTCCTCCATGTTTCCGGGAAATACACGAGTGAGTGGGGCTCTCTCTCATTGCTGTTAGCTGGGATGCTTTACTGGAATCGATTCGAGCAGTGAAGGCTCTTGGACTCACTTCAGGTTCCTCCATTTCTCCAGCTGTATTGGCCCCAGCTGAAGAAGGCAACTTTGCTGGAGGGATACGGGAGAGTATTCTCTGAATTATTCTATTCGGTTAGAAAAAAACACTTTACTAGTGGCCAGTAAAACAAAATACATTAGGCGTTTGTTGAATAAAACTAGTAATCTTATTATGACGGTTGTAAGTAAGTAATAAAAGTAAGCACCAACACAACACAACACTATATTCACTGTTCACTGTATGAACCACGGTTGTTCAACGTCCTCCCAGCGAGTATAAGAAATATTGCCGGAACAACCGTGGACATCTTCAAGAGAAAACTAGATAGTTTTCTCCAAGAAGTGCCAGACCAACCGGGCACAAGTGGATATGTGGCCCTGCGGGCCGATCCAAGCAACAGCCTGATGGACCAAGCTCTCACAAGTCAAGCCTGGCCTCGAGCCGGGATTGGGGTAAAGCAGGACTCCCAGAACCCCATCCAGGTACACTCAAGGTACCGTCTTTACTGATGAAGTAACGACCGTAAGATGAAAACTTTCCTGATCGGAGAAAGTCCTCCTGATGCTGGACCTCTGCTTCATATATATGATGAAACATATTACATGTTGTGTAAATGAAATAACAGTTATGTTGGATTACACGTAGTTGTGTGGTCTGAAGGTCTAACCAATAATGAGCAGCCTGGATGCTGGTTATGCCACCAACCTCGTGGGACTCAGCACAACCAAGCTACCACAGCATAGAGGTACTGACCACTGTAGCAGGTCCGTATGACGGCATGCACCTTACCCCGAAGTGTTTGTGTAGAATTAATCTGTGATATATAATGTATGTGTCATCATAATCTGATGATGAAATTGTGATGACAATTTGAGATGTATGTGAAGAATTAAACAGTGCCACAGTATGTCTCAAGGATGCCAGTGGGTGCCATACCAGACACACGACACAATACTCACACTGAAAAAAAATAACAGTTGTAAACTGGAAAGGAATCCTATGCAACACAATCAAAATTCAACAACAATTTTTAGGCGTGGGAAACATGGAGCCGTTTGCTGCCTACTGGACCAACACTACACCTTCGAGTAAGTTTCCCTGCGAGCGACACATCTCCTAAGATTGGTGTCCAGATCACCAACTCAGTTTCCAGCTGGAGATGACACTACAGTTGTCTTGCACAGAAAGATATGTCTTAAATAGCTGTCACATTGCCATCCTATTTCTGTGTTTCCTAAAAATATTGTTATCTCAAAGTATCCGAGAGTTCTGGATACAGTTTCAGAATTACTCGAGTCTAAATGTACAGTGTAGCATGGTGAAAATAGTTACAGTGTGTCCCACAGCTGGCTGTTGACCCAGTATGAGGTGAGGTCTGGCCTAGCATACCACAGCCGGCTGCTGGCCCAGTATGAGGTGAGGTCTGGCCTAGCATACTACTGCTGGCTACTGGCCCAGTGTGAGGTGAGGTCTGGCCTAGCATACTACAGCTGGCTACTGGCCCAGTGTGAGGTGAGGTCTGGCCTAGCATACCACAGCCGGCTGCTGACCCAGTATGAGGTGAGGTCTGGCCTAGCATACTACAGCCGGCTGCTGACCCAGTATGAGGTGAGGTCTGGCCTAGCATACCACAACCGGCTGCCGGAGATGTAATGACCTGACTCTCGTGAAGGACATCGCTCTCTCAACTTTGCTCATTAACAACAAATTAAAGGTACAGCTCGATCTGCATTTATGGCATAATTTTCCAGAGGAAGTTGCAAAAGTGATGCTGTGGAGGATTACAGTGTTCTGGTGCTTGGTGAGTTGTGGGGTGGAGGGCTAATTACACACACACACACACACACACACACACACACGTACGCGCGCGTGTGTGTTTGTGTGTATTCACCTAGTTGTGCTTGCGGGGGTTGAGCTTTGCTCTTTGGTCCCGCCTCTCAACTGTCAATCAACTGTTTACTACTACTTTTTTTTCAACACCACACACACACACACCACAGGAAGCAGCCCGTGACAGCTGACTAACTCCCAGGTACCCATTTACTGCTAGGTAACAGGCGCAGGGTGAAAGAAACTTTGCCCATTTGTTTCTGCCTGGTGCGGGAATCGAACCCGTGCCACAGAATTACAAGCCCTGCGCGCTATCCCTGTGTGTGTGTGTATGTGTGTGTATGTGTGTATGTGTGTGTGTGTGTGTATGTGTGTGTGTGTGCGTGCGTGCGTGCGTGCGTGCGTGCGTGCGTGTACGAGCGCGTGTGTGTGTACAAAGCTTCAACGGTCCCCCCCCCCTCCAAGTCCTTTTTACAACAATATACTATAATGGCCCCTTCAGGATTCGAACCTAGGTAACTGCTGGTCTAGTGTTTATGATACTAGATAACCAATGGGGAGACCCAAGGCTCCGAGGTGGCACTCTCATTGTAAACCTTCACGACCTGAAATTTGCCCAGATCAGTAAACTCCCCATAGTCGATTTGCTTCATGTAAACTGATGGACAGTGAGAGTGAACGCCATAAAATAGGAATATGAACTAACCCGTGACGAGTGAGGGCCGTAGGAAATGGAGGTTTACAGGGGGTTGGGGGGGTTGGGGGGGGTGAAGCATCCCCCCCCCTCCCCACCGTCCCACATACACCCCGTCCCGGCAACATGTGGAACGGACACTTCAATATAGCGGTTCTGAGATTATCCTTCTTTATCGACCTTCCTTCCTCATTATTATTATTGCTACGACTAAATCTGTTTCCTGGTGTATTTGGTGGAGGTGAATAAATATATATATATATATATATATATATATATATATATATATATATATATATATATATATATATATATATATATATATATATATATAAACCAAGCAACTATTTTGTTGTTTAAGGTTGTGTTATTTGCCTGTCTCTCTTTAATGTGTCCTGCCATACATGTAAGGATACATGATACATGTGTGTGTCTCGGGGGTATGTGTCCGTGATTCTTACTAGTGGGGAGAAACAGAGCCTCCGTGGCGCAACAGTCTTCACTCCGCGCCTGCAGCAAGTGGTAAAAGGTGTATGGTGCCCGTATACCCTCACAACCACTAATAATATGCCCTCACAATCACTAACAATATACCCTCACAACCACTAACAATATACCCTCACAACCACTAACAATATGCCCTCACAACCACTAACAATATACCCTCACAATCACTAACAATATACCCTCACAACCACTAACAATATGCCCTCACAACCACTAACAATATACCCTCACAATCACTAACAATATACCCTCACAACCACTAACAACATGCCCTCACAACCACTAACAACATGCCCTCACAACCACTAACAATATACCCTCACAACCACTAACAATATACCCTCACAACCACTAACAATATACCCTCACAACCACTAACAATATACCCTCACAACCACTAACAATATACCCTCACAACCACTAACAATATACCCTCACAACCACTAACAATATGCCCTCACAACCACTAACAATATGCCCTCACAACCACTAACAATATGCCCCTCACAACCACTAACAATATACCCTCACAACCACTAACAATATACCCTCACAACCACTAACAATATACCCTCACAACCACTAACAATATACCCTCACAACCACTAACAATATACCCTCACAATCACTAACAATATACCCTCACAACCACTAACAATATGCCCTCACAACCACTAACAATATGCCCTCACAACCACTAACAATATACCCTCACAACCACTAACAATATACCCTCACAACCACTAACAATATACCCTCACAACCACTAACAATATACCCTCACAACCACTAACAATATGCCCCTCACAACCACTAACAATATACCCTCACAACCACTAACAATATACCCTCACAACCACTAACAATATACCCTCACAACCACTAACAATATGCCCTCACAACCACTAACAATATACCCTCACAACCACTAACAATATACCCTCACAACCACTAACAATATACCCTCACAACCACTAACAATATACCCTCACAACCACTAACAATATACCCTCACAACCACTAACAATATACCCTCACAACCACTAACAATATACCCTCACAACCACTAACAATATACCCTCACAACCACTAACAACCCTCAACAATCCCCAGCCAAAATCTAACGACATTTTTGGGTTGTGGAAAACATTATGTATACTCCATTCTTTTCCAGTATGCTTTTAATAAATATTTCCGTCCTCCCGTCCACTTCATCAAAGGAAACTTGACATCAAAGACCGTCCCGCGGGAGTGGACAGTTGTGGAGCGCCGCGGAACAGTGAAGCATGAGACAACCTCGCTACACTCTCGGTCACAATTCCCACATTACCTTGCCAGCGGATCATCCGTATCGTCCCTGGCGGATAGCGCACCGTGAGATAAAGCCCAGCAAGACTCTCCAGAAACGATAGTCAATATCCAAGAAATTTGGACATGACAGTGTTATTCCACCGAGGCAGTACCGTCGAAAGTGACTTGTCAGAAGCACGAGTGTTTCGTCTCTACGGGGGACGCAAAAACAGTGACTGTTCTTAGAGGCATAAATATTATTGCTTGGGAGGCAGTGTTGGAGAACTATATTCTTGCCGGAGTCTGATTACTATTGCTAGAGACTCAATGTACCTGAACAATATCTTTCGCCAAAACAAAACATACTTATCTGACATTTTTCAAAAAAGCTTCATTTATATACATGATTACATTTTATTTGACGGCATAATTTGTAAGTTGCTAATCATATTCACACGACGAAATAATTTCAATGTCACCACTTTCCCTGTACTACATATACTACCTTGTATTTTCTAACGTGCAGACATTGTTTACTGCTCCAGCAATTTTAGCAGCACCTGGCATTACAAGGCTGTGTAGATCTACAGGAATGGATTGGGGCTGCATTGGGCGGTATCCACCACTCGAGAAAGGTACAGGCACTCCACCGTTCTCTCTGTATTAGCAATCTTGATCCAGAACTCTAAAACGTTCGTCAGGTATGACTTACCTTCCCTGGATCTATGTTGATGGTCAGAGCTAAAGATATATGTTAGTGTTCCATGGGTCTTTTGGTCAGTCTCTAGCAGCATGCTGGGGAAACATTATGGAACGCCTGATTATTTGAAGAGATCGATCTCTTCAAATCGATCTTTGATCGATCGCTCGATCTCCCGCTCCTGGTAGACGACGTTTCGCAACCCGTACACTCTTACACTTCTTAATGGTACTTTGACTCATCTGAGGTGATGTATATATGGGGGGCAGGAGATGACTGCAGAGGGGGAGGGGAGCTGAATGAGGAGGGGCTGAATAAAGAGGAGGAGGGGCTGAAAGAGGGACTGAATAAAGAGGAGGGCTGAAGGAAGAGGAGGAGGGACTGAATAAAGAGGAGGAGGACTGAAGGAAGAGGAGGAGGGGCTGAAGGAGGGAGGAATATAGTGTATCATGTAGACTTGTAGAGGATACACTATATTTGTTATATAGTTTCCTGTATATTTTTACGGGCTCACTATGCCCCGTGTTACATGGAAATTTTGTCTCAAGTAGCTGAACCTAAAACAACAACAACGTCGTGGATCGGTGAAGAGCTACGCTGCGCGTCTACGATCTACGAGTCTACGATCTATAAGGTAGAGAAACTGCTCTTTCATTCCCCCCTTGTGTTAGGAAAGAAAGGAGATAACCTCATAACTTTCAATTTGCAAACAGAGGAGTGTTGCCGGATATCATGATAATTTCAAATGTTGTTATCGAACTTACACACAGAAATCACAATTGCGTGATGCATCAAATGAACACATTCACAAGGGCCGTGACGAGGGTTCGAACCTGCGTCCGAGAGCATCCCAGACGCTGCCTAGTAAAAACTCTGGTTTGTGCCTCGGAAAGGCTGCAGGCTCCAGTAAGTTCAGTAGAACTTCGGTTTCAACTCCTTTTTACCATGTCGTAGCTCAGTCGATTAAGGCAGCGTCTAGGATGCTCTCGGACGCAGGTTCGAATCCTCGTCACGGCCCTTTTGGATTTGTTCACTTGTCATCGAACTGATTTAAAGAGCGTTTACAGACCAATATAGTGTATCCTATTTTGAGTAAAAAATAATCTTTTACTACTGTTTCCTTCCTCCTCTTCACTGTTTTATGCGTTGTCGTGGGGTTTACTGTGCACCACACTACTGTTGAAGAAGCACTTGACTGGGAGACGTGACATCCCACCGTGTTGAAGTATTGCTTGACCGCGGAGGACGCCCAGTCAAGTTGGCGACCTTGTCAATAACCTTATGGACGGACACACGACCTGGGTAACGTTTTTTTTAATTAACACATTTAGGTACTTTTGTGCAGTTTGTGCCTAAATGCATTTAGGCATTTGTGCAGCTGCCCTACACTATATGAAGAAGAGTACAGCTTATCAAATAACTAGATACGTGATGCTAAAAATCCCCATCATACAGGATTGAGTTTCCAGGTCTTGGGAGTGGTCGTGTTACCTCACTCACTACTGGGTGCAAGGCTCGAACTCTGCTCCACAGTTCGACTGAGGTGCTCCCCAAAGGTGAGCAGTGGCACACAGGGAGGGGAGTAAGGCCCCGTCAAAGGGGAGCTCTTAAGAGTGGAGGGTGCAGCTACACCTCAGGGCGAACACTGTCGAGCGCTCTAGAGAGACCTCGATTCCTCTTTAGGCAGAGTACGCGAGAGTGGAAACTAGCGATTCTGTCGGAATACCTAGTAGGGGCGCCAAGACCCGTCACAGGTAATACATGTAGTGTATCCTATAGAGCAATACAAGATCTGGCAACTTATTGTACCTATAGATACTCAAGGAATTCCTAACACCATCTTAAGATAGCTAGCCAAGTGTTCCCTAGTGTGAGAGAGCTTTTAAAAAAATGAAAAATAGCAAAATAGCTCCCAAGAAAAAAATAATAGCTAAACAGATCCCAAGAAAATTAATAATTAATAATAAATTCCCTTGCTCTTGTTAAAAACTTAACACTAGCAAGGGAAACTGCATGCTAACCATAATAAAATATAACTGCAACAGGCTATGTAATAAGTGTTCATTACCCAGCCAATATAACCAGAAACTGATATATTATTGGTATTAATTACTCACATGAGGACAAATTTAATTGCGTGAAAATAATTATATATTCACTCCACGTATGTATTCACACTCGTGCGATCTTCAACAACGGAGTTATTAAAACAATTATGACATACGCACCCTGCCTGTATTATTAATCTATTTATTATTTGTGTCTGCAGAATCAAGCTATTAGCTCTTGGACCCCGCCTTTCTAACCAATCTATTTTTCCTACATTATATCTACTTCATATATTTCTCTCTAACATACACACACACACACACCAAGAAGCAGCCCGTAGCAGCTGTGTAACTCCCAGGTACCTATTTACTGCTAGGTGAACAGGTGCATCAGGGTGAAAGAAACTATGCCCATATGTTTCCGCCTCCGCCGGGAATCGAACCCGGGTCATTAATAGCTAGCCTAGTGTTCCCTAGTGCGAGAGCTTTTGGACCCCCCTTTATATCTATATATATATATATATATATATATATATATATATATATATATATATATATATATATATATATATATATATATATATATATATACACATAGTGTGTGTGTGTACTCACCTAGTTGTACTCACCTAATTGTGTTTGCGGGGGTTGAGCTCTGGCTCTTTGGTCCCGCCTCTCAACCGTCAATCAACAGGTGTACAGATTCCTGAGCCTATCGGGCTCTATCATATCTACACTTGAAACTGTGTATGGAGTCAGCCTCCACCACATCTCTTCCTAATGCATTCCATTTGTCCACCACTCTGACACTAAAAAAGTTCTTTCTAATATCTCTGTGGCTCATTTGGGCACTCAGTTTCCACCTGTGTCCCCTGTGTGTGTGTGTGCGCGCGCGCGCGTGTGTGTGTGTGTGTGTGTGTGTGTGTGTGTGTGTGTGTGTGTGTGTGTGTGTGTGTGTGTGTGTGTGTGTGTGTGTGTGTATGTGTGTGTGTGTGTGTGTGTGTGTGGACTCACCTAGTTGTACTCACCTAGTTGTGCTTGCGGGGGTTGAGCTCTGGCTCTTTGGTCCCGCCTCTCAACTGTCAATCAACAGGTGTACAGGTTCCTGAGCCTATTGGGCTCTATCATATCTAAACTTGAAACTGTGTATGGAGTCAGCCTCCACCACATCTCTTCCTAATGCATTCCATTTGTCCACCACTCTGACACTAAAAAAGTTCTTTCTAATATCTCTGTGGCTCATTTGGGCACTCAGTTTCCACCTGTGTCCCCTGTGTGTGTGTGTGTGTGTGTGTGTGTATGTGTGTGTGTGTGTGTGTGTGTGTGTGTGTGTGTGTGTGTGTGTGTGTGTGTGTGTGTGTGTGGACTCACCTAGTTGTACTCACCTAGTTGTGCTTGCGGGGTTGAGCTCTGGCTCTTTGGTCCCGCCTCTAAACTGTCAATCAACAGGTGTACAGGTTCCTGAACCTATTGGGCTCTATCATATCTAAACTTGAAACTGTGTATGGAGTCAGCCTCCACCACATCACTTCCTAATGCATTCCATTTGTCAACCACTCTGACACTAAAAAAGTTCTTTCTAATATCTCTGTGGCTCATTTGGGCACTCAGTTTCCACCTGTGTCCCCCTAGTGTTAAATAGCCTGTCTTTATCAACCCTGTCGATTCCCTTGAGAATCTTGAATGTGGTGATCATGTCCCCCCTAACTCTTCTGTCTTCCAACGAAGTGAGGTTCAATTCCCGTAGTCTCTCCTCGTAGCTCATACCTTTCAGCTCGGGTACTAGTCTGGTGGCAAACCTTTGAACCTTTTCCAGTTTAGTCTTATGCTTGACTTGATATGGACTCCATGCTGGAGCCGCATACTCCAGGATTGGTCTGACATATGTGGTATATAATGTTCTGAAAGATTCCTTACACAAGTTTCTAAAGGCCGTTCTTATGTTAGCCAACCTGGCATATGCTGCTGATGTTATCCTCTTGATATGAGCTTCAGGGGACAGGTCTGGCGTGATATCAACCCCCAGGTCTTTCTCTCTCTCTGACTCTTGAAGTATTTCATCTCCCAAGTGATACCTTGTATCTGGTCTCCTGCGTCCTACCCCTATCTTCATTACATTACATTTGCTTGAGTTAAACTCTAACATCCATTTGTTCGACCATTCCTGCAGCTTGTCCAGGTCTTCTTGAAGCCTCAAGCTGTCCTACTCTGTCTTAATCCTTCTCATAATTTTGGCGTCGTCAGCAAACATTGAGAGGAATGAGTCTATACCCTCTGGGAGATCATTTACGTATATCAGAAACAGGATAGGTCCAAGCACAGAGCCCTGTGGGACTCCACTGGTGACTTCACGCCATTCTGAGGTCTCACCCCTCACTATAACTCTCTGCTTCCTATTGCTTAGGTACTCCCTTATCCACTGGAGCGCCCTACCAGTTACTCCTGCCTGTTTCTCCAGCTTATGCATCAACCTTTTATGGGGTACTGTGTCAAAGGCTTTCCGACAGTCCAAAAATGTAGTCCGCTCATCCTTCTCTTTCTTGCTTAATGTTTGTCACCTGATCATAGAATTCTATCAAGCCTGTAAGGCAAGATTTACCCTCCCTGAACCCATGTTGATGTGTTGTCACGAAGTCTCTTCTCTTCAGATGTGTTACTAGGTTTTTTCTCACAATCTTCTCCATCACCTTGCATGGTATACAAGTTAAGGACACTGGCCTGTAGTTCAGTGCCTCTTGTCTGTCACCCTTTTTAAATACTGGTACTACATTAGCAGTCTTCCATACTTCTGGTAGGTCTCCCGTTTCCAGTGACCTACTATACACTATGGAGAGTGGCAAGCAAAGTGCTCCTGCACACTCTTTCAATACCCATGGTGAGATTCCATCCGGCCCAAAATCTGTGTGTGTGTGTGGGTGTATGTGTGTGTGTGTGTGTTCACCAAGATCAGTAAGTTTTCACCCGTGATCACCATCAACTAGTACCTAGACTTACCTAGGAAGCTAGTAAGTAGGAACTCACTGGCGTGGGATGGTGGGCATCCCACAGCCAAACCAAGCAACACACACACCATCTTCCCGGAGACATGAGAACAATGGCTCTCGACCATGTAAATATCGCCAAAGAAAACGGGAGTAGCTTCCAGGCTATATATAGGCTGAAGGCAGCAGACAGCTCTGAATATTGTATGATACTGTCGGTGAGGCGATGGAGGGGTGGGGGTGGGGGGGATGGGGGGGATGGGGGGGATGGGGGGGTGGGGGGGGTGGGGGTGGGGGGGATGGGGGGGTGGGGGGGGGGATGGGGGGGGTGGGGGGGATGGGGGGGGTGGGGTGGGGGGGGTCCTCACCACTCCTAACACCTCTCTTCCTCACTCGTCACTCACCACCACGCTTCTCACACGTCAATCATTATCATCATACCCCAACTGTTGTCCACACGAGGTTTCAATAACTTTTTGACAAAAGGTCACCACCTAGTCTGAAAGTCAGACTAGGTGGTGATAGAATTATATATATATATATATATATATATATATATATATATATATATATATATATATATATATATATATATATATATATATATATATATATATATATAATTAACTTTCATTTCTTGATTTTGACTTTAGGCCTTGTATGTTTGCAAATATGAATGATTTCCCATATTGCGTGTCACTTCTGGTGGGTAGTGGTAGTTTTGGTGGGGCTTGGGTGTACTACCAATTTGACTCCAAATGGTTTTTAGGGACTGTTATAAGTGTTATTTGGGAGCTTATAGTAACTGTGTGGATAATCGTGCATATATGTAATGACCTGATGAACAATTAGAAAGTAGAATTTGGTACTATTGAATTTGGACAAACCGGAAAAGGTTTTGCAATGTATGTTACTAATAAAACTAACCAAACCTAAACACACTAGGCCTAATATACGCTATCTGAGGCCTAATATAGTACACATATGTACTATAATAGGCCCAGGAATATTGGGGTTTAACTTTATTTTTTCCAGACCTGATCAAATGAATAATAACAAATTATATCTAATTGTCCATTACATCAATGTAATGTAATGGGTACGAAGGTTATCTTGAGGTTATCTTGAGATGATTTCGGGGCTTTTTAGTGTCCCCGCGGCCCGGTCCTCGACCAGGCCTCCACCCCCAGGAAGCAGCCCGTGACAGCTGACTAACTCCCAGGTACCTATTTACTGCTAGGTAACAGGGGCATTCAGGGTGAAAGAAACTTTGCCCATTTATTTCTGCCTCGTGCGGGAATCGAACCCGCGCCACAGAATTACGAGTCCTGCGCGCTATCCACCAGGCTACGAGGCCCCCCTACTTCTACGAGGCTACGAGGCCCCTATGGCTACTTCAAATTCCAGTGAGATTACGGTGACATTTAAAATGTGATTCAAAGTTGGCATCACATTCGTGAGGAATTTGTCTGGGTTATTGATCTGTGTGTTCTGGGGTTCACTGGACACAAAGTCGTACTGTATCCTCGGTATTTCACTACACGACTGGGTAGCTGTGAAAATTACTGGTCAGTAATCACTGCTGGGGAGTCCATTACTCATTTAGTGGACTCCGCAGGAATACTTATTTAATGAATATTATGATTATTGAATCTTGCTTCTCTTATGTGTCTACAACACTTAACAGCACGGCACGTGACGCACTGTTATATCTTAATAAGTTTAGGCATATTAAACATTATATATATTATGCTTATCGGAGTACAGGTCCTGGTAAGAGAGAGAGAGAGAGAGAGAGAGAGAGAGAGAGAGAGAGAGAGAGAGAGAGAGAGAGAGAGAGAGAGAGAGAGAGAGAGAGAGAGAGAGAGAGAGAGACTGGCAGAAACAGTAATAAAGACGTAAGAAAGAGTGGAGTCGCCAGTATATAAAAACAAAATCCCCCCAAATAGACTACCAGGGCGTCCTGCCTCTCTCCTCACTGCTGCCAAGATGTCAAACAAAGACCTTAGAAACACCAACGTTTCAAATGTTGACGCTACACACAAGAGGCCTGAGCTGAGCTTATCAGTGAGCAGTGTGTGTGTGTGTGTGTGTGTGTGTGTGTGTGTGTGTGTGTGTGTGTGTGTGTGTGTGTGTGTGTGTGTGTGTGTGTGTGTGAGCGTCTGCTTGAGGGGGTACATGTGTGTATGAATGTGCGTGTATGAGTACGAATGTGGGTGTTTGAGAGTGCGCGCGCGAGTGCGTGTAAGAAAAAGTGAATAAGGCAGCAATCATCAAGTTGTATCTGAAGAATACTCAGTTCTCAAACTCCGCCTTTCCAACAGTCATTAAATGTTTGATTCCTCAACCATTTCCCATTACATTCTGTATTTACATTTAAAAATGTAAATCCCTAACTTACACCGATTTAATAAAAAGGTATTTAACATTATGTGATTCATTTAAGCATCAAGTTTCATTTATGTCTTCTAGTTCTGCTATTCCTCAGATCATTTATATATATGATTCTTCTTTATCAGTTTTCCAAATAATCTTTCGTTGTGTTCATCCTCTTCTCTCTTTCTTCCCTTATAGTTGTGAGGTAGTTTCCTTAAGTCTCTCCACGTGGCTCAGTTCTCCCACTAAGACTTTCCTCGTAGCGGGATCTTCCCTAAGACTTTTCTCGTAGTAGTCTCCTCCCTAAGACCTACTGTGGGTCTTAGGGGGTGGTGGTGGTGGTGCTACTGTGTGGTGGTGCCAGGAGTGTGGTGGTGCCAGGAGTGTGGGGGTGCCAGGAGTGTGGTGGTGCCAGGAGTGTGGTGGTGCCAGGAGTGTGGGGGTGCCAGGAGTGTGGTGGTGCCAGGAGTGTGGTGGTGCCAGGAGTGTGGGGGTGTCAGGAGTGTGGGGGTGCCAGGAGTGTGGGGGTGCCAGGAGTGTGGTGGTGCCAGGAGTGTGGTGGTGCCAGGAGTGTGGGGGTGCCAGGAGTGTGGGGGTGCCAGGAGTGTGGTGGTGCCAGGAGTGTGGGGGTGTCAGGAGTGTGGGGGTGTCAGGAGTGTGGGGGTGTCAGGAGTGTGGGGGTGCCAGGAGTGAGGGAGTGCCAGGAGTGTGGTGGTGCCAGGAGTGAGGGAGTGCCAGGAGTGTGGGGGTGCCAGGAGTGTGGTGGTGCCAGGAGTGTGGGGGTGCCAGGGGTGAGGGAGTGCCAGAGGTGAGGGAGTGCCAGGGGAGAGGGAGTGCCAGGAGTGTGGGGGTGCCAGGAGTGTGGTGGTGCCAGGAGTGTGGTGGTGCCAGGAGTGTGGGGGTGTCAGGAGTGTGGGGGTGCCAGGGGAGAGGGAGTGCCAGGAGTGTGGTGGTGCCAGGAGTGGACTGTCAAGTGGACCGTTTAGTGACTTACTGAGGCACTACTGAATGGACAATGACAAAGTCAATTGGCCATTGAATAGGTCACTCACTGGGCCACTAACAGTGTCGTTGATTTGGACCGGAAGTCAAATGAGAGGGTCTTGTTGGACTGCACGTGTTCCCCTTCCCAATTACACGAGCGAGGCGGAAGAGAGAGGGAGGGATGGAGAGAGAGAGAGAGAGAGAGAGAGAGAGAGAGAGAGAGAGAGAGAGAGAGAGAGAGAGAGAGAGAGAGAGAGAGAGAGGGAGGGAGGGAGGGAGGGAGAGAGAGAGAGAGAGAGAGAGAGAGAGAGAGAGAGAGAGAGAGAGAGAGAGAGAGAGAGAGAGAGAGAGAGAGAGAGAGAGAGAGAGAGAGAGGGAGAGGGGGGAGGGAGAGAGGGGGAGGGAGGGAGGGAGAGAGAGGGAAGAGGGAGAGAAGGAGGAGGGAGGTAGGGAGAGAGAAGGGGGAGGGAGAGAGGGGGAGAGATAGAGAGGGAGGGGGAGAGAGAGGGGAGAGGAGAGAGAGTGGGAGAGGAAGAGAGAGGAAGAGAGAGGACCGACTGAAAGACAGCCAGACAGAAAATAGTGAGAGAGGGGTGGGGGGGGTGGGGGGGGGGGTCTCGGAGACCAGTGATACCAAAGGCAAAACATCAAAGTTCGCTTTTGATCTGTGTCATTGTAAGACTGGTGTTGGTAGCGCAGGTGTGTGTCGCGGGGCGGGCTGGGGGGCACGATCCAGGGCTGGCATGGGCTTTGTGACAGGGTGAGACACGAAAGGAAGAGGGAGAAGTGACAGGACGCTGGAAAAGGAATGGAGGGCGGAGTGGAAGAGAACTTTGTGATAAGATGGGGGAAAAAATAAAAAAAGGGTATGAAGGAGGGGTAGAGTAGGAATGGTAATTGGGAAGAGGAAATGGGTGTGGAAGGGGGTTGGAGATATGGTAGAAGGTGAAAGGAAATGTTTCATGATAGTGAAGGCGTTGGGTGAAAAAAATGAGGCCTACTATAATATGACCCGTTGGAGAGACTGAGAGCCAATATTAACTTAGTGTAGTTGTTGTTGTTATAGATTCAGCTACTCGGAACAAGTTCCAAGTAGCACGGGCTATGGTGAGCCCGTAGTGGACTTACCTAGCACAGGAGCGGTGCCGTAGTTAGTGTAGGTGCTTTAGAAGAGAACATGTTAACGCTTCCAAGATCAACTTGGTTGTTACACTGGACACTGCAGGTGCTCTTGATCTGGGTAACTAGCAAGGCTTCAAGTGCTAGGTATCTCGGGCTTCATTTTACAGCTAATAACGGACTGCCTTCAAGAACGGACTCTTTGAGAGTAGTCCTCAATGGAGCAGACTCCGAGAGGTAGTCAGTTGGTGGCAGCGAACCACAGGGTAGTGAACATGGTCCTTTGGTGTTTATTGTCTTTCAACGGCCAGCTACACTTCATTCCTGAAGCTCAAGTCTGTGCTGACAACTTTAGTCTAGCTTTTGCATATGGAAAAGAAAATATCAACTGTAACAAGGGTCATTAATTACGACTTTCAGCAATTTCTACCTGGGTAAAGGCGATGGCAGGTCATATATGTAGTTGAGAAAGCTCAGACGATGATAACTAGACTGCATATTGCAAATTGAATAGCCATGCAAATGAGTAGTAAAATCCTAGTGATCATTGATAAAATTGACACACTTGGAATGAAGTTTGACTCTCCAATGCCAATGGAAAGTTACGTAATTAACCTTGCAAGGCCGTCAGGAAACCTACAGGTCTACAGGGCATCTCATATCTTTTCAACAGGGGTTGTAAAACTTTATATGAAACACAAGCTCACTATAAACATCAGAGGTCCACGGTTGTTCAACACCCTCCCAGCAAGCATAAGAAATATTGCCGGAACAACCGTGGACATTTTCAAGAGGAAACTAGATTTATTCCTCCAAGGAGTGCCGGACCAACCGGGCTGTGGTGGGTATGTGGGCCTGCGGGCCGCTCCAAGCAACAGCCTGGTGGACCAAACTCTCACAAGTCAAGCCTAGCCTCGGGCCGGGCTTGGGGAGTAGAAGAACTCCCAGAACCCCATCAACCAGGTATCAACCAGGTAACCAGGTATCATCTGGAGTATGCACCCTTCTCCTAGACCACCAGCCCATCATTCATCAGAATTTTGGACAAGCTAGAGAACTTTTCGAGCTGGATTGGACCGGTCTAAACATCTGAGCCTTTAACACTGGTAAAATATTGGAACAATTATTATGTTTAAGGCCAATATTCTAAAAAAAATCCTCACCTGGCTCAACTTCGCGGACAATCAGAAGTTGGCACCCATAACTCAAGGTGCTCAACCATCAATAGCCCCATGCTAGTAATGCCTTTCTCACAAACATCACTCCGTCAGCATTCATTCATTTCTAGGTTAACTTGTTCGCTCATCACAATGATACACAGCAAATAAAGTCCACCAACCATATGAAGGCTTTGCCACACACTTTGCTCCTGGGTCATCCAGTTGCATATATGATAGTTGCTAAGCATTAAAGATAATGTATTCCTAGTGGATAGAGAGAGACTAGACACATTATAAGCCACTCTGTTAAGCGTACACAATAGTTGGGGGAGCCGGTGGCTCAGCGGACAGAACACTGGACGCGTGATCCTGTGGTCCCGGGTTCGATCCCGGGCGCTGGCGACAAACAATGGGCAGAGTTTCTTTCACCCTGATGCCCCTGTTACCTAGCAGTATATAGGTACCTGGGAGTTAGTCAGCTGTCATGGGCTGCTTCCTGGGGGTGGAGGCCTGGTCGAGGACCGGGCCGCGGGGATACTAAGCCCCGAAATCATCTCAAGATAACCAAGTTACTGGGGAACACACATCACCCCTTTTGTACCCTTGTGTATGGGAACCTGCGTTCAGGTTCCGCAAGAAGAAATCACGTTAACCAGACCACACACTAGAAGGTGAAGGGGCTACGACGTTTCGGTCCGTCCTGGACCATTCTCAAGTCGATTGAGAATGGTCCAGGACGGACCGAAACGTCGTCGTCCCTTCACCTTCTAGTGTGTGGTCTGGTCAACGCACTTTAGCCACGTTATTGTGTCTCATCGCCAGCAAATCCCGTTAACATATTATAATAAGAGTACCTCAGAGATCTCACAACTCAGACGTTGTAAAACACACGGAATACAACCTTACAGTGAAGAACAACAACAACTCGTCCACAGCCTCAGCTGGCGTCAGTTGACTAAGCTTCCACCAGCTGCTTCACCACCAACCCCACAATCCTTCACACCATCACTGCCTCACCCTTGCCAGCACTACCTCACCATCCTCAGCCTCCACCACACTATTACCGTTATCCACTATTCCATGCTGTAATCGATCCACTATTACCAGGAACACCTCCTTACTATCACCTCACTATCCCCCAGCAACACATCACAGTCATCTCACCATCCCCAGCACCACCACTTCACCATGACCAAGATCACTTCACCATAACAAAGATCACCTCACCCTCCCCAGCACCACCACATCACCATACCCCAGCACCACCACCTCACCGCAGTGTTCCTGTATCATGTATGTCATCGAGCACTAAGCTCTCACTCCAGGCCGTCCTCCTAAGTTTTCCCAACGTCAAGAAACGGTCGTACTAAAGTGCCCTTATCCTAACCTACCAGAGGACCCGAAACAGAAAATGGGACAGTCTGTCAATTTTGCAAGCCACTATCATTTTCTTGTACGACAATTTTTGTCTTTAAGTAGAAAATACGTCAAAATGGACGTATTTATTCTCCTTATATTCTATAAGGAGGACGGGTTACTCACTCCTAAAGTAAATCGACAGGAACCACTGGGCAGTGCAGACACCGTGAAGGTAAAGCCCAGGACCAAAGTGGTATGTTAGGAATGTATGATACAGCATGGAAGTCAACAGGGAAGAGCTAAGGAGACTAAGCCAGCAGATGCAGAAAACAATTTTGCCAATAATATAGCCGAAAAAAAATAGACTAACCGTTCAAGCTCGTACTGCAGTCATTTGAGAAGGAAAACGACAGATAAAGCAGCGGGAATAAGATGAGAGAGAGAGAGAGAGAGAGAGAGAGAGAGAGAGAGAGAGAGAGAGAGAGAGAGAGAGAGAGAGAGAGAGAGAGAGAGAGAGAGAGAGAGAGACTTAGAGAGAGGCGTAACAAAATGATAGATGTATAAACAATTCAACAAAGAGGGTCCAGGTTTTTAAAGCAGAACAAAAGTGGAGACCGAGGGTAAGAGGCAAAACAATGGCAAAAATAATAAGGAGCACAATAGCAATCACAGAGGTGAAACGATACACGGGAAGAACTAGATACCAGAACACCTCCATCATCAAACACCAAATCCTACAATACAATCATCAATATCTCCATCACCACCAACAATACCCCATCACAACGAGCACCCCGGCACGAACAATGCTCCATCACACCACCAATACTCAATTTACCCTTACCACCCCAACACCACCATTACCCCATCAACACCTTAATGCCATCAATACCCTTGTGGGAAAACATTCCACTGTTTGTTTATAAGTTAAGGCAAATTTATTCACTTCTCTCGATAGGCCGAGAATAGTGGAGGAGACTCTTGGCACATTCTCACGTCATCTAGAAAGGTCCACGAGGTAAGAATTCGTCCATGTGTTGCTGGACAACTGATCATTTGAATCCTATTAATAAACATATTAGCCCAGTAAATTACATTATAATAAAAACTCACTATCAGAATAATTTTCTGATTAATATATGCTATTTATATCTATTTAATTACACGAGACAATTTGTATTGTTATTACGCACTGTTAATCTCGACATTTAATATCCAGTCTGTAAAACAAAGACTATTTAATTTAATATAATTAGAAGTTGCACAGTAATCAGCCAATCGTGTGATTTCCTATTACTATACGGTTGAAAAATCCTTTAAGTGAATTAGATGCGTCTGAGCGTTGATGAAATCGATCAACATTGATGTCGATCACTGAATTAGAAATTAAATAAACAAAATTGATAACCTGAGAGGGAGCAGGCCATGGGAGCTACTCTAGCAGTCACAAGGTCACAAGACGCACCAAACCTTGCTCCTGTCTTCACCTCAACCATCAGATTTACGACACGTGAAGGTTCAGTTCCTGGTTCCAGTGTGTTGGAATAATGTACTGATGGGTTGAGGCAGTGTGAGAGCGAGTTTTTTATTCATTATTATTATTTTCTACCACAGACGTGGCCATACAGTTACAATACTAATCAGCATATATACATTTTCTTCTGTCCTCCATGGACAGGGTTAGAGAAGTGTTAAACATATAGTTCAAGGGTTTAATGATCAACCACAGAAGGTGAGTCGGTGCTTTTAAAATGCTAAGCTAACCTACATACGTAAATACATAGATACACAGATTTACGTATGCCCTATATTAAGTGTTCGATGTGTCCTTGAGCGACAGAGCACCTTGCTCCTCGCTGCTCGTCCCAACACTGATCTGTCAGCTGAAGAAACAGCAAAACAACGCCATTCTTCCATTTGTTCATCACAGTGAAATGTGTTAAACAAACAGTGTGTAAGGGGCAAGTTAGCTCTGTTGTAGTTTAACTATGTGACCACGTGTTAACCTTAACTCACACACACCTATAGAAATATCATGTAATAGAATTTATAATTAATCACTAAAGTATGAAACTTTTATATCAGGTTTTTTCATGAACAAATCCACAAGGGCCGTGACGAGGATTCGAACCTGCGTCCGAGAGCATCCCAGACGCTGCCTTAATCGACTGAGCTACGACATGGTATAAGAATTAGAACCAGAAATTCAACTGAATTTACTTGGATCCTTATCCATGTGGATTTGTTCATTGATGCATCACGCTATTGTGATTTGTGTGTGTAAGGGTTTTTTATCTTTACAATTAAGAACCCTCATTACTGAAGCAGCGAAACTGAAGCAGATATTCTTCGCGATTGTATTGAGCTAATTGTACAGTCTCTTTTTTCCATGTTGCTTTCTTTTCAAGTGTAATAACTGTAAGGTAAAAAGTCAACAATCCCAACTTCACCACCACCCCGAAACCCCAACCACGCCATCACAACCCATCCTCTTGAAATGATAGAACTTATAATAACTACTTGATCCACAGTACCAGTATGTGGTGATGGACCATCAGTAAACCACTTTTTGCACCATTAATTTTAGTCCCAAAAAATGTAAAACCAAACGTAAATAATCTTATGCCTAGTATAGCACATGCACAGTATGTTATATATTTGGTCTAAGCGTGTATTAGGCCTATGATTGCTAGAGAGGCTAGGTCCCATGAGCCAGATTCACGAAGCAGTTACGCAAGTACTTACGAACGTATACATCTTTCCTCAATCTTTGACGGCTTTGGTTACATTTATTAAACAGTTTACAAGCATGAGAACTTGCCAATCAACTGTTGTAATTGTTATAAACAGCCTCCTGGTGCTTCGGAGCTCATTAACTGTATAATAATTGTAAACAAAGCCGCCAAAGATTGTGAAAAGATGAACAGGTTCGTAAGTGCTTGCGTAGCTGCTGCGTGAATCTGGCCCCATATTTTTAATATTTCACTGTGTCAAAGGAAAGGCAGACAGTGAGTACATGTTAAGCTTAAATGGAGGCTTTCCCCCAGGGGCGAATTACTGACCCTTCCCAGAGTGTAACTCCACAACAAGCTCACTGATTCCTGGGTACCTATTTCCTGTTAAGTGAACAGGTCCATTAGGTAATTGGAAACGCTCCCAAACATAAATGTCTACCTCCCCCCCCCCCGGGATTCGAACCCGGAATACGTGATTGTGAGTCGAAACGAACCCGACTGTTGTGGTTAAGAACAATGTTTCAGGGTTTTAATACAAAAGCCAAACTTTTTGGTGGTCCATCACGAGATATTGGTTCGTTCCACCAAATAGTTACTATAAGTACTCTCACTTTAGGAGGATGGGCTGCCACCATACCACCACACCTCACCCAACAACACTCCTGGGCTTAACTACTAGGAAGTCCACTCCGACAACCGTACTTTACATAAATCACTATATTCTGAGTATACAATGACACAGTATATACCTAAAAGCTAAAGATACATAGTAAACTTCTCTTTTCTTTTCTTTAAACGACTCACTTCAGCCACGAGAATGTTTTTTTCATTTTTCCTATAAATCTCACTGGGTGGTTAAAGTGTTTTAAATTGAATTACAGACTAACAAGCTCCAACAATTCACTTCCAGTTATCTGGGAAGTCTTTCCTTGTGATACATTCCGGCAATGTGTCTTCCTGAGTCTTAAATGTTTCCTACACACACACACACACACACACACACACACGCAGCTGTTTTTTGGTGGTGGTGCTGATGACTACTAATGGTGGTACTGATATACGCATTGATGGAGAGGAATTATTGGTGAAGATGGTGCTTATAGTGTTGGTGTTGGTGCCTGTAGTGATGGTGCCTGTAGTGATGGTGCCTGTAGTGATGGTGCCTGTAGTGATGGTGCCTGTAGTGATGGTGCCTGTAGTGCAGGTGCCTGTAGTGCAGGTGCCTGTAGTGATGGTGCCTGTAGTGCAGGTGCCTGTAGTGATGGTGCCTGTAGTGATGGTGCCTGTAGTGATGGTGCCTGTAGTGATGGTGCCTGTAGTGCAGGTGCCTGTAGTGCAGGTGCCTGTAGTGATGGTGCCTGTAGTGATGGTGCCTGTAGTGATGGTGCCTGTAGTGCAGGTGCCTGTAGTGCAGGTGCCTGTAGTGCAGGTGCCTGTAGTGATGGTGCCTGTAGTGATGGTGCCTGTAGTGATGGTGCCTGTAGTGATGGTGCCTGTAATGTTTGTTTTAGCAAGAATATTCCTGTGCAGGCCGTAAGCCTTTCGTTGACTCACTAAGTGTTACTCGTTTCTTGTGTGTTTTACTTAGGTGGTGTGTAAATATTTATGACTCATATGTTGGCTTCAGTAAGATTATGTCCAATGTGTTTAACAACTTCTTCTGCTCTGTTGAATCTTAGTTGAAATCTTATTTGGTTTGTAACTGTGCACTGTGTTAGGTAATGTTTCAGTGGTGTGTTGGGGCATGTCCCCACAGTGCTGGCTCTTCCCCTCATCTTCTGGAAGTTGTCAGCTTATTTCCTATGCACGTGGGTATCCCAGTCTGATGCGATGTAAGTGTGCTTATGTTGTTCTACTGCTGCCTTTCATCAAAATGAGTGGTTCGTAGTTGGTTGAATTCTTGTACCAACCCGCAGATCCTGATGTTGAAGCTGATGTGTTGTGGTCTCTACATCTTCTGCATTCCTTTATCTCTAATTATTTGCTTAATCTGTGATTGAATTTGTGTCATGTAAATGTCTATTTCTTCCCTTAATTACAAGTTTGGCAGCTTTGTCGGTAATGTCATTCCCTGGTATTTCTACTTGGCATCCAGTTGGTATCTGACCACCCATACGTTTGAGTGCTTGCATTACTGTTATAATAACTGTGGTCAGATGGATGTTGTCACATTAATGTTCTTGTCGCAACATTTCAATGACAGTTCTCGAATCTGCATGTATGATAAGGTGTTGTGTGTGGTGCATGGCATGCATGAGCATGTTCTGAATGGCTAACATCTGAGTAAAGTTGAATACTCGTTTGACAATCTCCAAACTACAGAATTTCCTGCCTTAACTACAATTCCAGATTCTGTTTTCATGCTCGATACTTCCTTATTAACCTACCAAGCTCTCCACCGACGCCTCCCATACACCATATCACTATAACACCACTCCCAACCAGCACTACCCCACTCTTTATTTTTTTGAGTAAAGAGGAAGGAGAGGCATAGTTGAAGGGAAGTATAGAAGTGGGAAGTACAGTGAGAGATATGAAAGCAGGCGGGCTGTCCGCCTTGCTGACACGATGTGTGGGTGTTGGCAGCTAAGCTAAGCTGGCTCCCTCTTGTCAGGGAGCTGTGAGTGTGTGAGAGGTTCTTCACATGTGTTTCACCATATATGGATGTCTAGAGATGAATACTGTGTAGCATTCATATATACACACACTCCGATGCTTCCACACATGTTGTTCTGTTTAAGGCTCTTTATTATTATTTATTGAGTTATTCATACATACACCTATACATATATGCCAGTATACATATGCATACATACAACTATACACATACATACATACTCAATTTTTCAAATTATTGGGGAAAGGATTTCTGGTCAGTATGTCATCTGGGAATTATGTACTGTGGGGCTGGGTTTGCATCTAGTAAATCGAGGCTCTTGGGCCACCAGCTGTGGGAGCGGGGCGTCTCATCTTGGAGCAATCATTCTAACATTTCGATGGTGTTCCACACCTTGATGGCTTGGTGCTGCAGTCTGATGTTTAGTGGCTGTATGTTCAGGAGTTCATGGAGCTCCTGGATTGTCTGATCATATGGTGGACGGTGTTTTGCTGCTCTCCTTAGCGCCTTATTTTGCACTGCTTGCAGTTTCTGCATGTTAGTTTTCTTTATGGTGTGTAGTGGTAACCACCACCCCCCCACTACCGCGCCTCCTTGATCCAACACCACCCCCTCCCACCTGTACCTCCGTGCCCCACGCCACCAACACCACCCCCAACACCATAGAGTGGTGTTGGGGCCTCCCCAACACATCAAGCCTCCCCCCCCTATAATCGCACTGACAAGATTAAAAAAGTTTCTCCCTTCATTCTGGTCCATATCACCACTCTCCGTCTCCATCCTATGGCTCGAGTTGGCAAGTTTTTTATGAATTTTTTTATTGTTTCATAGACATGGAAAACGCTGTCAGTGGTTACCTGACCCCACCGCTGTCAGTGATTACATGACCCCACCGCTGTCAGTGATTACCTGACCCCACCGCTGTCAGTGATTACATGACCCCACCGCTGTCAGTGATTACCTGACCCCACCGCTGTCAGTGATTACATGACCCCACCGCTGTCAGTGATTACCTGACCCCACCGCTGTCAGTGATTACCTGACCCCACCGCTGTCAGTGATTACCTGACCCCACCGCTGTCAGTGATTACCTGACCACAGTGTTGTCAACTGGTTTATTAAACGTCCAGTCCAAGTGGTTGGGCTGGACGGTAGAGCGACGGTCTCGCGTCATGCAGGTCGGCGTTCAATCTCCGACCGTCCAAGTGGTTGGGCACCATTCTTTCCCCCCCGTCCCTTCCCAAATCCTTATCCTGATCCCCTTCCCAGTGCTATATAGTCGCAATGGCTTGATGTTTTCTCCTGATAGTTCCCTTCCTTTCACACACACACACACAGTTTCAAATGAAAATATATGATAGAGCCCAATAGGCTCAGGAATCTGTACACCAGTTGATTGACACATGAGAGGAGAGACCAGAGTCGATACTCAACCCCCGCAAGCACAACTAGGAGAGTACACACACACACACACCGTAATACCCGGCCAGTAAATCAATCAGGTATTCACATTCCAGCCATTTAATTACCCTAGCTGATTGAAGAGTCCAATCAGCGCGCGCCCGTGACCAATGGCTGCTAATGACTGGCTGACTAACTCATACCTTCCATGGGTAACTTTGCTCATCTAACTGTCAGAGATTAACTAAAACTCACAAGAGGCTCAAAGATCACGTCGTTCACAGCGACGATGTTGCCACTCAACCAATCCTCTCGTATAACACATCATATTTGGACGTCAAGTCACGAACATCAAAGAAGTCACTAAATATCATGGCGGCCCCCAAAATTGACGTGATGTCCCGTTTTCTATTTGTGAGTCCTCGGTTATGTTAGGGCGGTTTCGTAAGTGAACAAGTGAACGCTATATATATATATATATATATATATATATATATATATATATATATATATATATATATATATATATATATATATATATATATATATATATATATTGGTGTATACTGGCAGCAGGTTTTCTTTCAAACATGTTTCATTGAATATGACCGCATATTCTGTATTTATTATTTTCTGGTTTAGGGCTTCTATCCCTCTAACTATTTTCTTAGCATCAGGGCTTAATTGAAATAGGAGTTCTCCAAAACTCATTTTCGTACTTTTAAGGTGAAGAAAAGAAGTGATTTACTATAGAGTGTATAACACTTATTTGTATAATTTGCACGACGTTTCGAACCTCCATGGTTCATTCTCAAGTGAACAGATCTTACAATACTAGTTGATTTTATACCCGCATTAGGTCAGGTGATAATACAATGAAGGTGAAAACATGGGGGGATACATAAGGGATAAACATAGGGGCTGCAGAAGGCTTATTGGCCCATACGAGGCATCTCCTATCTAAACACAAAGATTAATCCAGTGTAATTGGCCTGTTATGTTGGACATTGTCTTCTGTGTTGGCATCGATATGTTCTTGTCTTGTCCTTACTCTCATGGTGGGTAGAGTAAATAGTTCCGTGATTTGGGTGTTCATGGTAGGTCGCTCTATTCTTATGTGAATTGCCTCAAGAATTTGTAATCTTCTTGAATCTTGGGTTTTGTCTATTATGCAAGTATTCTTGTTCAACATTTCTCTTGTTAGAGTAATGTCATGGGCTTGTCTCATGTGATTCCTAGGGGCACCAGATTGAAGATGGCATGTCAAACGCCTCGTCAGCTTGGTCGACGTCATACCTATGTACTTACATTGAAGGTTACATCCTTCGTGGGGGCAAGTGTACATGTATACAACGCTTGACTGCTGTAGAGGGTTCTCCGTCGGCTTCGGGCTGTTTTTGATAAGGAGTTCGGAAGTCTTCTTGGTAGAAGAAGAACAGATTGTAAGATCTGTTCACTTGAGAATGAACCATGGAGGTTCGAAACGTCGTGCAAATTATACAAATAAGTGTTATACACTCTATAGTAAATCACTTCTTTTCTTCACCTTAAAAGTACGAAAATGAGTTTTGGAGAACTCCTATTTCAATTAAGCCCTGATGCTAAGAAAATAGTTAGAGGGATAGAAGCCCTAAACCAGAAAATAATAAATACAGAATATGCGGTCATATTCCATGAAACATATATATATATATATATATATATATATATATATATATATATATATATATATATATATATATATATATATATATATATATATTATATATATTATATATATATATAATATATATTATATATATTATATATATAATATATATTATATATATTATATATATTATATATATAATATATATTATATATATATATAATCTATATTATATATATATATATATATATATATATATATATATATATATATATATATATATATGCGAAGAAATTTGAATGGACCCCAAGCCAATATGCAATCGAAAACTCCTCACCCCTGAAGGATACGAACCCAGACAGCCAGGGCTCCATGCACCTTAGCGCATCCAATACTATACCACTAGACCATACTGACTGTACAAAAAAGTTGCAAGTGATGAGACTTTTAACCCAACCCAACAACTTCAAGTCTCTGATCTCTCTCTCTCTCTCCCCAAACTTGAAGGACTTCATCTCTCATTTGGTACCTTGTGTTCGCCCTCCGCTTCCTGCACCAAGTTTAATTTCTTCGCATTTACTTGGGGTGATGTTGGCAGGTCTTTGTGGGCGGGCGATGTTGGCAGGTCTTTGTGGGCGGGCGATGTTGGCAGGTCTTTGTGGGCGGGCGATGTTGGCAGGTTTTTGTGGGCAGCCGATGTTGGCAGGTCTTTGTGGGCGGGCGATGTTGGCAGGTCTTTGTGGGCGGCCGATGTTGGCAGGTCTTTGTGGGCGGGCGATGTTGACAGGTCTTTGTGGGCGGGCGATGTTGGCAGGTCTTTGTGGGCGGGCGATGTTGGCAGGTCTTTGTGGGCGGCCGATGTTGGCAGGTCTTTGTGGGCGGGCGATGTTGGCAGGTCTTTGTGGGCGGGCGATGTTGGCAGGTCTTTGTGGGCGGGTGATCAGTGAGTGGGTGTTGCTCGGGTGTGGGGGGGTAGTATGGTACTGGAGGGTGTGTAGTATATAGCCTAGCATCTAAACTACTTCGTAAGATATCCAGATTAATAAATAAGTTGTTGTACAATATTATAAAACCTTGAGCACTCAGCATTCCAAACGGCGAAATATTCAGGAGATATTTATATTTAACATTTACCTTGAAAGCGCTTAATTAAATATTGTTATATTGTTCAATATCGACACAAATCCTAATCGTATGATAATACGTAAGTTCTTCAAGTTCATAGGATCAGGCTTCCTCATGATACCATACCAACCCAGAGAAAAACGTTAAGAAAATATATATAATATATACAGAGTATACTATTATGTACTCCGGGGGAGAGAGGCAGGTACACTGTGCACCTGTACAGCACGGAGCCTCAAGTTCCTCACAATAAACCCCCACACTAACCCCCTACCCCCCACCCCCCCCGCCCAACTCCGGAGAAACAACGGAATACTAATTACATGAAAGCTTTTGCACGTTCGACACCCGCGGCGTCTTTTCTTGGTGTATTTTGTTGCAAGGAAACGATTGTGTTTTTCATGTGTTTGGGTGATGCTTATATGTATGTATGTACGTCGAACCTAATAGCCGGACGTGCACTACTTGGCCTAGTATGTAAGACCCGATTTGCCCAACAAGCACAGTGATTTTAGTTACCTGGTTGATGGGGTTCTGGGAGTTGTTCTACTCCCCAAGCCCGGCCTCAAGCCCGGCCCGAGGCCAGGCTTGACTTGTGAGAGTTTGGTCCACCAGGCTGTTGCTTGGAGCGGCCCGCAGACCCACATGCCCACCACAGCCCGGTTGGTCCGGCACTCCTTGGAGGAAACAATCTAGTTTACTCTTGAAGATGTCTACGGTTGTTCCGGCAATATTTCTTGTGCTCGCTGGGAGGGTGTTGAACAACCGCGGACCTCTGATGTTTATACAGTGTTCTCTGATTGTGCCTATGGCACCCCTGCTCTTCACTGGTTCTATTCTGCATTTTCTTCCATATCGTTCACTCCAGTATGTTGTTATTTTACTGTGTAGATTTGGTACTTGGCCCTCCAGTATCTTCAACGTGTATAATTTTTATTTTTAATACGTTATTTTTGTATAATACGTTATTTTTCAACATTATTATCCAAATTAGATTATTCCAATTAGCGTTACTATATTATATTAAGAACATGAATAACTGAATTAGTTGTCAGGTTAGGTTTGATCAAATTTCTATATTAATTTTAACTCGAATTAAAAAAATTAATCATATATAATATAATGGAGAGCTTTATCATTCCATGCGAAAAAATTTAGACAAAAATATAATTATAGGGGATCTTGTTATGCAACTTGGCCTTTTAGAGACTATACATATATATATTTATTATATATATAATATATAATAAGTATAATGTTGCCTGAAGACATGAGCACCCGTGGCGAGAACAGTGTTTACCAATAGTCTGAAGTACCAATCAAGTAGCACAATGTCAAGTCCCAACTTTATATAGAAAGCTAATCTGGGATTAACATGGTGTGAATTCATTGGTAACTGAGAGCGTATTGGAACACAAATCATGTGTGTGTGTCTCAGCCACGGGGGCCCCCGGGAAGGGTATTCAACTGGCAAGAAGCTTAGATACCTTAGAAGCTTAGAGGGAATATTAAGTGGATTCCCAAGTTACAATTCTTTCAGAGTAGTTGGCTGAGTGAATAGAGAGAAGAACCAACCACCCAACGTTGTAGGTCACGTCGCCATACTACAAAACATAATTATATTATCTGGGAAAAACAATGGCAGAGAGATGCCAAATAACCCTTGGTACCAGGAAATATTCTCACGAAGACTGACAACACTGAAGTTACACTCATGAAATGCGAAGACTGAGGGACATGACAGGAGTACAGATGGAACAAAAACATAACGAAACAGAAAGTATGTTAGTAATACACACGATGTGCAACATGAAATTTAATAAAAAAAAAATTATATTATAATTTCCGGGATGGGGTACCCGGCAGTACCCGGGTCTACCTCAAAAGGGTTGTGCAATAGTGTGTTAAGAGCTCCCAAGGAGTGAAAATCTGTCAATAAAACATGTGTTTTGTCACGTCTTTCCCTCACTGACTTCATCAGGTCCTCGAAAGGTGGCATAAGGGCCAGCGCCTAGTGACCACCCCTCTACACTAACCAGCAGCTCTACAAAGCCTAGAGAGTCTAGCCTCAAGCCTTTGACCCCCAACCTTAGCCAAAGAGATACATTCTCTTTTCAAGACACAAATATATAAATCAATAGATTGGCAACACAGCTGATGAATGAGTTCGAATGCAAATGAGTTCGAATGACTGGATGTAAATAAAACCTGCTAGGCATGACCCACAGAGCCAACACAGTGTTACATCTGTGCTTGTATCCCCATACTGAGTGCGTGTATGTACTGGTGCACTCAGCACCACCACGAGTGGCCACACTCATAAACAATCTTAGGTAGTGTGGAACTGATTATGGCTAAAACAAACAAAATCATAACTTGCGGCAAGAGTGTATGTTTTCCTCTAACCCGCTGCCATAATAGCACACATCGTAAGGCTTGACTGCTGCCTCTTGCATCCCAATGTGTGTATTCCACATGGGGGGAGAGTGTGATGGAGGGAGAGAGGGAGGAAGCAAGAGGAAGGAGCTCACCACAACAAAGCAGGCTGCTGCAGCACGTCTGCATGACTAACACAGCCTGCATGACACTTTACATATTGCAACGTATAATTATGTACAATTTAGTACACATCAGACGTACAAACACCAACAAACCTAACACACACACACACACAAAATCACTTTTTATGAAATTTATAAAATATATAGAAGTAGACTTTTCCACCGCCATGAGAACCAGTGATGACAGTTTATGATGGCTGGCCTAGTTTAAGGCAGGCAAGACCTTACATAACGAGCGCTTACCGTGGTGTGAGAACGAGCTGAAATGCTGTGTCGTTACTTGTGTGGTGTCAGCACCTTCAAGCAAGCAGACTACCTTGTCGCTCCTCGGCACGTGACTCAGGCGCCCAGAGCCTGCCTAAGGAAGCAGCTTAGCAGTAAGTCTTATCTATCACTGTACTCCACGAGCCAGGATTCGTCAAGCATTTCCGCATCTACTTAAGAAACTTCTGCATCTTTTCTCAATAATGGCAGCTTTATTTTTTTACATTTATTGAACAGTAAACGAGCTTCGAAATTTCATAATTAATGGTTATTATTATTATTGTAAACGATCACATAGTGCTTTAAAGCACAACAACTGTTTAATAAATGTAAAGAAGGACGCCAGGATTGAAGAAAAATATATAAGTTTGGTAAGTAGATGCTAAGTGCTGGATTAGTCTCGACTCGTGAGATGAGCGACTTTAGGAACTGTTCTCAAGTACTCTTCATCACAGGATATAAATTGCCTGGTTAGATATATACACCATGTTGGCAGGAAACCTTTACGAAACATTGACTAGGTCCCAACCCTTTTATACCTGCACGACCCAAATGAACCCCGCCTTTCTAACCATCGCTTGTCAACGAACTAACTCCGTACAGATAATTTCCTCTCTCAGACCTGTATCATTTTTCTCTAACACACACACACACACACACACACACACACACATCCCCAGGATACAGCCTGTAACAGCTAACTCCCAAGTCCCTATTTACTTCTAGCTGAACAGGGGGCATAAAGTGAAAGAAACTTTGCCCATTTGTTTCTGCCTCAGCCGGGAATCGAACCCCGGGCCTCTTGAACTACGAACCGTGAGCGTTGTCCGCTCGGCCGTGAAGACCTGTGTAGTAGTAGTTGCTTTATTTGGGCGTGAACCCTTTCTTGGACTCTGACCTTTCGGCCCACTCTTCGTAGTGGCCTTGTGGCTATAGTTTCTTTATCTTGCGGCATATTTCATGTGTTGCCCTCCAGCTATTGTCCTCGTGCTGTGCCTTGCGGCGTTTGTGAGAAATTCGAGTATACCTTGGATATACCTGGGATATATGCCGCATTTGACCATTGCCCAGGATGCCACCCACAACAGTCGACTAACACCCAAGTTCTTAATTAGCGTTAGGTGTACAGAGGCAATGGGTGTAAGGAGACTTGCCATACGTCTCGCCCAGTCCTGTATTTACTATTTGTATCTGCAAAATCGAGCTATTAGCTCATGGACACCGCCTTTCTAACCACTCTATTTTTCCTCAATTATGTTTACTACATATATTTCTCTCTAACACACCCACACACACTCATCCCCAGGAAGCAGCCCGTAACAGCTGTCTAACTCCCAGGTACCTATTTACTGCTAGATAACAGGGACATCAGGGGGGGGAAGAAACTCTGCCCATTCTCTCTCACCGGCGCCGGAAATCGAGCCCCAGACCACAGGACTACGTATCCAACGTGCTGTCCACTTAGCCACCGGCCCCCCACATATGTGTGTGTGTGTGATTACCTAAGCGTAGTTACAGGATGAGAGCTACGCTCGTGGTGTCCCGTCTTCCCAGCACTCTTTGTCATATAACGCTTTGAAACTACTGACGGTCTTGGCCTCCACCACCTTCTCACCTAACTTGTTCCAACCGTCAACTTGTGTGTGTGTGTAATTACCTAAGTGTAATTACCTAAGTGTAGTTACAGGATGAGAGCTACGCTCGTGGTGTCCCGTCTTCCCAGCACTCTTTGTCATATAACGCTTTGAAACTATGTGTGTGTGTGTGTGTGTGTGTGTGTGTGTGTGTGTGTGTGTGTGTGTGTGTGTGTGTGTGTGTGTGTGTGTGTGTGTGTGCAGCACCACCGACCATTGATCACCTCCCAAAAACGAATCGTTTGTGAATAAAAACATTGTCAGCTTCGTGTACACAAATACTACACACGCGGACACACACACACACACTCAGGGGGGCCGCGAGCAACCTGTCCTCAGGGAGGAGATCCGCTCAAGGGAGTGGCTTGGGAACGACTACATCAGTAGTGCTATTATCTACTTTATATATGGTTAAATTGCGGTTACTTTAGGTTAAGGTTTCAAATACAAAATACAAATACTTATTCAGGTAAAGTACATACATACAAGGTGAGATACAAAAGTTGATGGATTTAAAGATAGAGCTAGTACATACAATGCCTAAAGCCACTATTACGCAAAGCGTTTCGGGCAGTTAAGTTAGGTTGGGTTAGGTTAAGTTTCATTACGTTTGGTTACGTTAATAGTGTATTATTGATGATAATGTGAAATATGGAAGTCGAAAACTATTTCAATGTTCCCGAGAATTTCGTTTGAAGAAAAACAAATTCTTCAACATAGACGTTTTCAGCATCCACTTCTTATACTTTAAACCAACTATTTATAATACAATTATTTTATAACTTAAGAATATTCTCTGATTATGACAGATTCATTTGCCAGTTTACATGTAGGCTATTACTGGAACCGTAATATACTTTCAGATCACAAATATCTGGATAACTATCCAGGTGGTATGAATTATATAATTATTTTCCTCCAGTATATCTACAATATATATAGTAGATATAATGGAGGAAAAAATAGATCGGTTAGAAAGGCGGGGCCCAACACACACAGACAGACAAACACACACACACGACACACACAGACACACACACAGACACACACACACACACACACACACACACACACACACACACACACACACGACACACACACACACACACACACACACACACACACACACACACACACACACACACACACACACACACACCACAAAAGAACTGGCCCAAATACTAACCAATGCAGCTGCAATAGAGCAAAACAAGAAGTTGGGAAAGCGGTAGTAAATCAACACATGGCCCAGCGGGGTTATAAACACTGAAGCTCGTACTTACCTTTCTCTTGTGCGTTGGCTGCTCTCTCGCTCTCTTGATAATGCCTTTTTTACTTCACAAAGCCCTGGTGCGGGAGGCGGGTGAGTTTTTAAGGTGTTGCAGCCCACCTCGGGGGAAGAGAGAGTGATGCCTGGAGTGACCCCGCCAACACACTCACCACGCCATGGCAAGCAGCTCTAGGTTGACCGTCCGAAGGGGGGTTATCATGCCCAAATCATCATCATTTAACACTTGGCTCGTGTATAATTTTATCCATGATTTAAACTTTTAGTTGCTTTATCAAAATAATGATTATAATTTTGTTTGAACATTTGATGGGTTGTATCTCTTTCTGTCCAAGTTTGTTTTGTTTGTCTTTAGTGTCCCATCCTCTCCACTCCGTACCCTCACACACTTACGGGAAGAATTATTTGTAATTATTTTGTAATGTAATCATGTCAACGGTACTAGACGCTGTTCTAGTTCATTGCTATTTCTGCCTTCAAGCTGCAGAGGCAAGCTGGCTGCCCCTAGATTTAATACATTTCAAAAAGCATCTTGTACACCATCAGGCAATATACCGCTATACGAAGTTACTGAGGAGTAATTTGATACGAAGAATACACAACACGAGTGATACGGGGACACACATCTTCAACTAGTGGTTGCTTCAACATATTAATACACAGCTGGGTGTTGCTACCTCTACATCACCAACACCTTCACCTGTTTTCTCACACGAAATGTATAATACACGGCAACACGCTAACACAATTATATATTTGTTTTCATTGTCACGGACACTATTACCACCGATACACAAACACTACACACGGACACTGAGCACAAAACGACAAAATTTCCTTTTCCATTATAACGCAACACGGAACATCGAGAGTGGAATCCGGTTATAGCCTAGACTAGTGAGCGGAGCGCGCCCCGGCTAACTGCTGGGATGTCGGAGCCACTCAAACACTACCCACATCTGCCTCTTGCTCGCCGGCTCATACCTGCCTGTCTTATGAGCCTTGCTTGACGGCGCACGTTTGAAACTTGGCTTAGATGATCAAGTGAACACGAGGGAGAGAGGACAGGTGGTGTGTGGGAGAGAGCGTACCGTCCACTTCCTGTTGAAGCAGCTGTACTAGTACACCTGTGGAAGCACCAGTACCTCCACACACCTGTAACAGAAAACCATATATATTGCTAAATGCATCAGGATTTATATTCTTGCATTATTTATGTAAATGGCCAGATCGGTGTTTATACTGGATATTTAGCAAGTGGAGCAGCAGCCACTAGGTGGTAGAGGTGATATTAGTGTTGGAGGTGGGAGGGTGGTGGAGGGAGATGGTTGGGAGACCCACTATGGTAGTTATGGTGGGAGAGCTCCCATGTCTTCCTCTACCACGTGACCTGTAGCTTCAAACGGGTCACGCTCACACGGGTCACACTCACACGGGTCACGCTCACACGGGTCACGCTCACATGGGTCACACTCACACGGGCCACGCTCACACGGGTCACGCTCACACCACAATTTACTATCAGAAATGCTGTTGACCGGAGAACTATTCATACATATATACATACATGAAATCTATAGATATACACGAGATAATATACGAGGATGAATGCCACATGAATCCGTCATACATGAAGAAAACTTGAACGGTCCTCAAGTCCGTATCACTAACTCTATAACTTCAGAGGATTCGAACCCATGCAGGCCGCCAGTGGTCTCCCGATCAAGTAGCTCACACATGTACTCAGTGCGGCCCTAACATGTTCAGAGATTTTATGAAATAACTGAGCGCAGAATGCGCCACGAGTGTGGCCGGATGTTGGTTGGTCAAGGAACTTGTACAGATTCCGTGACTAATCACCACTTACTGACAATGGATGGTGCAGTGGTCGAGTACCGGTGCTGTTGGTGGGGAGACCCCTGGCGGTCTGGGTTCGAATCCACTGAGGGGTCATAGAGTTATAGTGATACACATGTATAAAATCATACATGCACATTCAGTAATTACATATATATATTTAAGAGTATTATTGTATATGAGAAAAAGAGTTAGATCAATGATTCTAGCACGTAACTTCTCCATATTTCCTATGTTCTTCACTTTGTGAAGTTAAAAATTAAGTTAACAAAGTAAATTTAACAATTGTATTTGGCGTAACGTGTGACACTAAATGACGGGTTTCGGTGAAGTTCCCATCATGATGAGAGGACACAAATCCCATCGCGGATACAAGTTAACTTCATGGAGGACGATAACGGAACGACTTTAAAGAGACAAATACCGTCTGCGCCTTTACATGCCCCTTGGGGACAGCCTCAATTATCTCCATATATTGGCAAGAACATAACATTTATTTCTAGACACCGACCAAAGAGCCAAAGCTCAACCCACGCAAGCACAACTAGGTGAGTACCTAACAAAGCATGAACAAGGCTCTATAAAGGATAAAATCATTTTACACTATCAGCAAAGATATCCTGACCAGGGGCTAGATTCACGAAGAAGTTACGCAAACACTGACGAACCTGTCCATCTTTTCTCAATCTTAGGCGGCTTTGTTTACAATTATTAAACAGTTAATGAGCTCCGAAGCACCAGGAGGCTGTTTATAACAATAACAACAGTTGATTGGCAAGTTTTCATGCTTGTAAACTGTTTAATAAATGTAACCAAAGCCGTCAAAGATTGAGGAAAGATGTACACGTTCGTAAGTGCTTGCGTAACTGCTTCGTGAATAATCTGTATAACAAACACGAAGAGTAAAAACAATAATATAACCACATATCCAACAAGTGGAACAGCACAAACGCACACGGACACAAAGACACACTCACACTCACACACACACACACACACACACACACACACACACACACACACACACACACACACAGGGGGCCTCGTAGGCCTGGTGGATAGCGCGCAGGATTCGTAATTCTGTGGCGCGGGTTCGATTCCCGCACGAGGCAGAAACAAATGAGCAAAGTTTCTTTCACCCTAAGTGCCCCTGTTACCTAGCAGTAAATAGGTACCTGGGAGTTAGTCAGCTGTCACGGGCTGCTTCCTGGGGTGTGTGTGTGTGTGGTGTGGGGAAAAAAAAAAAAAAAAAAAAAGTAGTTAGTAAACAGTTGATTGACAGTTGAGAGGCGGGCCCAAAGAGCAAAGCTCAACCCCCGCAAAACACAACTAGTAAACACAACTAGTAAACACACACAATTATTCAGTTCCTGGCTAATAAAACAAAGCTGGAGGAGCAATGAGCAAAAACGGAGCCCCAAATAGCGACAGCCTGAGCCCGTCGGCGGCTGTTTAACTCTGTGACACTCGCCTGAATCCCATGGTGCTCTCTCAACCTGCCAAGAAATAATAGTCTCAAGATATACACACGTGTGGTGCCAAGGTATACATACGACTGGTGCCAAGGTATACACATGACTGGTGCCAATGTATACACATGACTGGTGCCAAGGTATACACATGAGTGGTGCCAAGGTATACACATGACTGGTGCCAAGGTATACACATGACTGGTGACAAGGTATACACATGAGTGGTGCCAAGGTATACACACACGAGTGGTGACGATAAATACACACGAGTGTACACATGAAGAATTCAAATGTATAAACATGAAGGGCCATGAAGTATACACAAGTTTTCATTACATACACACAATGACCAATCATGAGGTGTCAATATACACCTCATGAATAGTCTTATGAGGACTCCCGGCGCATACACAACCCCCCCCCCTCTCCCAAGGTATACACATATATTGCTACTGACTGACTGCCAGGCTCACTTATAAATAGTATATCTGGCGCCGTAATAACTTTACATAAATATTAATTTGACTTGCGAGTTCGGTACGCATATTTGTCTTCACTGGTATCTCCTCTTATAGTAAAAACAATTGTGTAATCCCGCTTAACACACAACAACTTACGCTCTAAAAATCAACCCTCATGATGGTAATAAAATAGCGTACGAGCATTAGCGTATGTAGCACTCGTACGCTAGTGCGTACGAGCATGCCTATAAGAGAATAGCTTGAGCTACCTCATTCCTTTGTGTGTGTGTATTTTACCTCAATAAACTTACTTCAATTTCAATTCAATGCCTACAATGCTCTTATTGTAGCATTGAGTATGCCTACAACGAGCCTTTTCCGCACAAGTGCGGGGGGGGGGGGGGATAAATGGTTTTGGAGTCGAGGAAATAACCAATATGGCGCCGTATCGTATTGTTGCAGGCACGGAGAGAGTTGCGACGCCAATGATTTTGGCGGCAAAGATTAGAGAGCCGAGGATATGGAGCTAATCTTTTGGAACCTCTACATGTCTAGTTTGAAAAAAACTTCCGCTGTCAAGTGACCAATAGGAGCGAGATGGCTGCACTCCGAGACCAACCAGGGGTCCAGCCATGAAAGTCTAAATAAATGTTGAGAGTTGTCAGGAAATCGTCAGTCGGACCGTGCCTTTGCGCTTTCGCGCCTAGGGCATGCGCTCCGCCAACTTAGAGGTCACGCCTCTGGCGTACAGGCGATCGTGCGGGCGAGCGCGCGGCGACACCGAAATGTGTATACTCGTTTCGGTTATCTCACCTTAATTCTCGTGCTACATCGTTCGTTTTGGTATGATTCTGTTCGCAATTAAATTCCCTACAGGTGTATATGCATATAATGTCCAAAAGCACGGCGTGACTCTCCACAGCAGAGCCTTAAGTCGGCAAAAGTTACCCGTGAGCACACAAAATCCTTAAATGTGTATACTCGTTTTCAGTTTTCTCACCTTAATTCTCGTGCTACGTCGTTCGTTTTCATATCATTGTGCTCGCAATTAAATTCCCTGCAAGTGTATATGCATATAATGTCCAAAAGCACGGCGTGACTCCCAGTAGCAAAGCCTAAAATTACCTGCGAATGAGTTGCACCAATTTGCACACCGCAGCCTAATGTGAATACTCGTTCAATTTCGTAACATCAATTTTCGTGTTACGTCTTTCACTTTGGTATCAAATTGTTCGCAATATAAAGGCGCGTATTTTAAAACTATTCCCATAATAATAGAGCAATAACTGGAATTTTAACAAATATTTTAATTTTGGATGCTCATCACAATTTTTTTATATCTTTCCAGTGTTCTGACATAAATTTTCGCGTTACATCTTCATTTTGGTATCAAATTGTTCGCAATCTAAAGACGCGCATTTTAAAACTAGTCCCACAATAATAGCACAATAAATAGAATTTTAACAAATAAACAAATATTTTTAAATTTTGACCAAAAACGTATTTATAATCTTTCAAGTGTTCTGACATCAAGTTTCGTGTTACATCTTTCATTTTGGTATCAAACTCTGCGAACTCTAAAGGCGCTCATTTTGAAACTATCCCCAAGTCGATTGGATAAAAAATATATTTTACACAAATATTTTTGTATTGGACGCGAGCACAGTCCATGGCTGGGACTCTAGAGAAAAAAAGTGGACGCGAACAGAGTTCATAGTGGGCGATAATGTTTTAATTACATTAATAAAATAAAGTTGCTACGAAGAAAGAAATGGTGAGCCTGTTTGGTGCATTGCCCGATATATTTCTACGGGAAGCGATCCAAATAATCTTCAGGAACACAGGAAGAGCAGAAGAAATATACCAGCAATAGGTATCGCTTCAAGAGGAAGAATTTTTGCGAGATCGGATCTAAATCTGAAGGGACTGGAATAAGAGGACAGACAGGGAACCGGAACTAACAAAACTCCGGAGGAAAGAAAGAACAGGAAAACATTATAGCGACATGCAGGATTTTAAAGGCAATTGACCAAATATATAAACATGTTCAAAGGAATAGCAGAACGAAGTGACATAAGAGAACTAGACAAATGAGTCACCAATATCACAAACAACTTTTTCACCGTAGTTGATGAAAATAGTTCACCGTAGTCTTAATGAATTAGACGAGAAAAATGTGAAAACATATTACACAATTTTAAGCATAAATATAAACTAACCAACAGACTAGTGTCTGTGCACAGACAGGCAAAGCAACGGTGTTGACGCAGAGGAATATCCCCCCACCCCATCCCCCCGCCGACACACTCCCCCACCCTTGAGCCCTCGCCCCGTGCCCCATCCCCCTCTCCCCATCACTCCCCGCCCCTCCTTCCTCTTCTCGCTAAATGAAACGAAAACACCTGTAAATCTCTTCCCCTAAAACTCACATTGCGACAACGGATCTTTCTTTGCTTTTTATCCACTTTAGAGCTTATTTTCTCCTGTTTTGTTCCCCCGGGTGCTGGGGTCACCCCCCCCCCGGGTGTTGGGGTCCCCCAGGGATAAACCCACTAATCATATAACCTTTGAACCAAGGTTAATAACATGGGATTTCTTCTCGAGTAAAAAGAATAAGCCCAAATGAGCCATGTGTTCCTAAAATACGGAAGCCCCATCTATCCCTCGAGAATGGAACCCACTTTATCTCCTATCCCTTAGACTAGAGGAGAGGCTTCACAACCCACTCATCAGCCCTCCGGGTTCGTGTAATCACGCCAGCCCTCCACCAAGGACACACAAGGACCAGATTAATGCTATTACTCTCTCACATCTGGGGCGGACGCAGAAACATACGGGATCAAAGAGCACTTAGAGGCTACTAAATAACTATAAGAGGAAAAATTAGTACACTTGATGTATACAGCATTGGAAATATATTTTGCTGACTCGCCAGAGGAAAGGAAGTGGTGGGGAGGGTGTAGGTGTACTGGTTGATACCTGGTTGATGGGGTTCTGGGAGTTCTTCTACTCCCCAAGCCCGGCCCCAGGCCAGGCTTGACTTTTGAGAGTTTGGTCCACCAGGCTGTTGCTTGGCTGTTGCTGGTGAGGGTGTAGGTGTACTAGAGAGGGTGTAGGTGTGTTCCTGTGCCACTGTCGAGTGTGGTGTACGACAGGACTGATCTTCCCCACTGCACAATGACCCATACATCCACAGTGTGTCCTCACGCAAAATGTATCTTTCGTATACATTTACAAAACTTGACAAACATGAACACAAATTACTATTAACAAAATCAACAAATAGCGTCCACTTGGCAATGAAAACATGTCAGACACTTGTTTAATGTTGTGGAGCAGCTGCTGTTGTTTTGACGAATGGTGCATGTTGAGGAAAAATGTGGGCATAGGAAGGTGGGAGGGTATGTGTGTGTGTGTGTGTGTATGGCAACCAGCTCTCGCACAAGACAGCACATATATGACTTATTGCTTATAGTTACTATTTGGCTTATATATAAGTACATATGTGACATATTCCAAAGCCATATTTTTTCAAGGCACTAACTTTTCCTCTCAGTTTTATTAAACAATAGAGATTTTATACAAAATTTGACAATATCCTGAGTTACTTTACAATTTATTTAAATACTTTAGTTTTGTTTTATTATTTTTATAAAACTGTAACATCAATATAGGTATAGGTTCAGTACTAATTGTAGTATCTTAACATACTAAGAAGGTTAGGTTGTGGTTTTCTATTCAGCATTTCAAGGTAAACTCAAATATTGGCAAATAAATTAGTATGTCACATATGTACATATTCATAAGCAAGATATTGACTATAAGCAAGTGCGAGAACGGGTTGGTGTCTGGTATGTGAGCGTATGGTGTGTGAGTGTATGGTGTGTGCGTGTGTATGTGTGTGTGCGTGCGTGTTCGCGCGCTTACTTCATAATGATCAAAAGATTCAGTTTACTTCTCTAAACCATAACAAACAGCTAAAGGTTCCTTATGCGCTTAGCCAACTCCTCCAAATTATAAGGCCAGTAATTGGACCATTTTGAATACCCTAATTGAGAGTGGCAGCAAACAAAGTCCACGAAATATAAATACATTATCCTTGATTGGCTAAACTGAACTGCCTTGTCATTATTTTAACACGTGTATTGGCCTGTAAATAATATTGAATCTAATTATCCTAATTATATCACACTGGCATTATTTATTATTATTACGTATTGATAAACAACATTTACACGCGGAGGAAAGTTGTCACAGTTGTTCCTAAGTGTATTGAGGCGTGACACTATTAGTTTCTGGAGGCCCAGAGCAATGGTTATTGTTTATGGTCTCCTTCATATATATATATATATATATATATATATATATATATATATATATATATATATATATATATATGTCGTACCTAGTAGCCAGAACGCACTTCTCAGCCTACTATGCAAGGCCCAATTTGCCTAATAAGCCAAGTTTTCATGAATTAATTGTTTTTCGACTACCTAACCTACCTAACCTAACCTAACCTAACTTTTTCGGCTACCTAACCGAACCTAACCTATAGAGATAGGTTAGGTTAGGTTAGGTAGGGTTGGTTAGGTTCGGTCATATATCTACGTTAATTTTAACTCCAATAAAAAGAATTTACCTCATACATAATGAAATGGGTAGTTTTATCATTTCATAAGAAATACATAAGTAGGCATAAACGTGTGTTCTGGCTACTAGGTACGACATATATATATATATATATATATATATATATATATATATATATATATATATATATATATATATATATATATATATATATATATATGTCGTACCTAGTAGCCAGAACTCACTTCTCAGCCTACTATTCAAGGCCCGATTTGCCTAATAAGCCAAGTTTTCCTGAATTAATATATTTACTATAATTTTTTTCTTATGAAATGATAAAGCAACCCTTTTCTCTATGTATGAGGTCAATTTTTTTTATTGGAGTTAAAATTAACGTAGATATATGACCGAACCTAACCAACCCTACCTAACCTAACCTAACCTATTTTTATAGGTAAGGTTAGGTTAGGTAGCCAAAAAAAGCTAGGTTAGGTTAGGTTAGGTAGGTTAGGTAGACGAAAAAACATTAATTCATGAAAACTTGGCTTATTAGGCAAATCGGGCCTTGAATAGTAGGCTGAGAAGTGCGTTCTGGCTATTAGGTACGACATATATATATATATATATATATATATATATATATATATATATATATATATATATATATATATATATATATGAATGACATAATTTTATTTAAGGATTCGTTCTCTTATTTGCTGGGTGTTTGCAAATGTGATTGGTCGAGCACAGCGACCCGGCAGAGATGTGATTGGTCGAGCACAGCGACCCGGCAGAGATGTGATTGGTCGAGCACAGTGACTCGGCAATGATCAGTGCAATATGTTATTTTAATCAGTAATACACCCAGTTATTTTAATGTATTTTTCAGAGTTATTTGATTGTAATTGAAGTATTTCAGGTTCAGGTCACAAAATGCTCTTACATTTACTGGCGCTTTGGTTAATAGGGCTAAACTACATTCAAGTTCAAGTAAGTTTATGGAGACAAGGAAAAAAATACATCTCAAAGGGATACAGTAGCTTAGGCTATTTCTACCCCCTAAACTACATTTACTGGCGCAAAATGCTCATACATTTACCCAGGAAGAAACCAGAGGGCCAGGACTAGTGCCTTAGTGTGAGAGGAGAAGCAGAGACAGTATGAAACTGACAAAGCCAACACTGAACCAAAACTGCTCCACAGCCACATTTAGGAAAAAAATGAAAGAATAGATTGTGAAATAGAGAACGAGTGAGGACAGGTACACAGAGAATAACAAGGTGTGTGAAGAACTCAACAAGAGATTCCAGGAGGTTTTTACAATAGAAGGAGAAGTCCCTGAACTAAGAGGGGCGGTAATAAACCAGGCAGCTTCGGAAGATCTCGAAATTACCAGAGATGAGGTTAGGAGGTATATACCGGACCTGTTGGATCTGGTACCTGTGAGAATGGCTATCGGGCGTGAATGACTTTCACCCTGGATACTAGAAGAGCATGCAGAAGCACAATGCTTGTCACTCTCCATGGTGTATAATAAGTCACTGGAAACAGGAGACCTACCAGAAATATGGAAGACAGCTTATGTAGTCTTATATACATAGGCCTATATGCTAATATAGTCCTATATGCAAAGTCCAATATGTAATGAAGATAGGTGTAGGGAAGGGAAGGGGGAACTATAAAGAGAAAGTGCCAAACCATTACGAATATATAGGACTTAGAAGGAATCAGGATACGGATTTGGGATGAGACGGGAAGGAATGGTGCCCAACCACTTGGACGGTCGGGAATTGAACGGCGACCTAAATAAAGCTAGACCGTCCAGCTCAGGTGGTTGGGTGATAGGTGTAGGGAGCAGGAGGCCAGACACAAAGTACCATGTGAGAGATGAAATTCAATAAGAATCAGGGAAAGATCTGGGGGTTGATATCACACCTGAACTGTCTCCCTGTAGCCCCATCAAAAGGATATCATCAGCGGCATATGCTATGTTGGCCAACGTAAGAACTACCTTTAGAACTTGTGTAAGATGCTTAGAGGAACTGACAGGTGTGGCGAGACGTTCTTTCCGTCTATGGTGCCACTGTCTACCAAGAGGTGCTTCAGTCAAGGACGGAGAGGGTTACACACAGCCTAGTTCCCCGCGAGGAATAAGGTAAAACCAGTTACTGTCCTGAGTGCCAATCTCTTCCCAAACTGGCACGCTGCAGGGTTTCTTTTACTAGCCTAGGCACTCCCCACTCCCCCAAAAAATACCATGCCTTAGGTAAGGTCGCCAATCTGACTAACACACCTACTGCTACCAGATAATACCACTGATAGAAAATTAAGTTTCAGTCCATATTTCGTGGTTTTATTTAATATTCAGTCACTGTCTCAGGCAAACAATTTGGTAAGTGAAGGTGTGGGATAACTTTAAATGTGGCACTGAAATATATAAACATTTACAGAAACAAGCGTACACTTGCTTAGGACAAATAAATATGATGACAGTTAAATCTGGCAACACTTCAGTCAAATTTGAATCCAAGATGGCAACACTGCTCAGGTCTCTGTTACAAGCGGAATGAAAACTTTTACCAGCACAAAATGCAGCAGCTTCTTACTCAACAGTGATGGTAAACCAAATGATAACTCGATACTAAAGAGTAAACTATAATTTATACCCAACTCTTTTCTCAGGTGAGTATACTCGAGCTACAAATAATATCTGGTTAAGAGGCATTTACGTTACTAAATATTTCTCACCAAATATAACATTACGTTACTCATTGTGGTTGCCTTAGCCTTTTCTGAATTAACTCTCAGCAGTTATTGAATAAGCATATGTAAGTACACCAACGAGTCTACATATATATATACCAGCGCGCTGGCAAATAGATTATACTCACTGGAATAATAATATCAACTCCTATACCAAGGGGGACATAGGAGAGCACACGTTGACCAGGACAGCTTCCTACAGACTTCTCGCAGCATTGAAATCCAGGAACGGCCCGCGGGTCGACTCTCATCCCCCCAGCACCGCCTCTTGAAACACAAGGCGTCCACCGTATTACCGAGCCTCTTGTGACCGCCTCTCGCAGGTCTAAACTCCAGTACTTCCTCTAAAAGTTACTCGATGTTTCCTCTACTGTATTTCTTAAGTAATCCCAGCCAAGGCGTCCCTCTTTGCGGTTCAAACTTCGCCTTGTGGGAATGACGAGTGACGCTACCTGCCTCCTTGATGTCCTGGGGCACAGTGACACCTTGCCACTTCCCGCGCCGCCCGGGCTCTTACGTCACGTTACCCCAGGGCGCTCCCTCATTGGTCACGCCCCCAACGCCCAGCCAATCATAATCTCTCTACAACCGGGAACTCGGCGCCCTCGCGTCCAGAGTATCATGACCGGGAAATCTCTCCTGGGCCTTGGGCTGACCCACCATCTTTGCTGCAGGGGGGATCACTCTGACCTCCTCACCAAACTTAAAACTGCAATAATTAAAAATTTTGGCTTCTAGCCTCCCTCTAAGCACAAAAAAACGAAACTAGGTGTATTCTAGGCTATGTAAAAGTGGGAGTATGACTCTTACTAGATGGGAGAAGAGTGTATCTTGCCGGTCCACGTAACATATGATAAAGAAGTTGTTTAACACAGGTGGTACACGCACATGTGGACACATTAAAAATTAAATTAATACCAGAAATATGAAAAGTGACAATATAATTTCTAAATATTGGAAGGTCAGACAAATCAAGTGGTCAAGGACAGACTGTTTAACGTGACTAGGAAACTGAATGAGAGGACTTGGGTGGAAACTACAAACTCAGAAATATAAGAAGGCCTAACAAAGAAATGAAGATTTCTTTGTTAGGCAGTGTATGAAGAACCTAACAGTGAATGAAGAACCTAACAAAGTGTATGAAGAACCTAACAGTGTATGAAGAACCTAACAAAGTGTATGAAGAACCTAACAAAGTGTATGAAGAACCTAACAGTGTATGAAGAACCTAACAGTGTATGTAGAACCTAACAAAGTGTATGAAGAACCTAACAGTGTATGAAGAACCTAACAAAGTGTATGAAGAACCTAACAGTGTATGAAGAACCTAACAAAGTGTATGAAGAACCTAACAGTGTATGAAGAACCTAACAAAGTGTATGAAGAACCTAACAGTGTATGAAGAACCTAACAAAGTGTATGAAGAACCTAACAGTGTATGAAGAACCTAACAAAGTGTATGAAGAACCTAACAGTGTATGAAGAACCTAACAAAGTGTATGAAGAACCTAACAGTGTATGAAGAACCTAACAAAGTGTATGAAGAACCTAACAGTGTATGAAGAACCTAACAAAGTGTATGAAGAACCTAACAGTGTATGAAGAACCTAACAAAGTGTATGAAGAACCTAACAGTGTATGAAGAACCTAACAAAGTGTATGAAGAACCTAACAGTGTATGAAGAACCTAACAAAGTGTATGAAGAACCTAACAGTGTATGAAGAACCTAACAAAGTGTATGAAGAACTTAAGTCACAACATGGCTCAAAATTTACACACAGCAAATACATCTGAAAATAATGGAAGTAACGACGTTTCGGTCCATCCTGGATCAGTATCAAGTTACAGGACTTGACGATGGTCCAGATCGGACCAAAACGTTATGACTTCCCTTTATTTCAGATTTTGTGAGTTGGGTGTCTAGACTTCAGTGTTCTGGTGTACTGTAATAAATTAAATTAGGATGGTGATGTAGTAATAATTACCTCCATTTACAGATTTACGAGCTTGTTTAGTGCTCAATATGAGTTGATTGTGTCTAGATTAGCGAATATCAATCAGCAAGCGCCGTTGATGCGAGATGACTTGACATCAAATCTTGTTTAACTAATCAACAAAGCATGTTTGTCAGACAATGAGTCACAATAACGTGGCTGAAGATATGATGACCAGATCACACGCCAGAAGATGAGGAGACGGCGACGTTTCGGTCCGTCCTGGACCATTCTCAAGTCGATTGTGATAACTGACTTGATAATGGGTCCAAGACGGACCGAAATGTCGTCGTCTCCTCACCTTCGAGTGTGTAGTTTGGTCATCATGTTTGTCAGTATTCAAGAGGCGGGTGATAATTTCCCAGCAGGCGTGAGCCGAGGATCAGCAGCCAGGGACAAACTTCTAGCCAAGCCCAAGAACTGTGACAGTGGCCTCACAACAAAACCAAGAGCAATTAACATGAGTCTCTGCAGCGACAACGAGCCAGACGAATACAACAGCGCCCTGGGGGCCAAATCTGCCATCATTGTGTCCTCTGCACAAAGGGAAAAGGACGGAGATGAGACCACGACACCACTGATGGATGAAGCCAAGCTGGGATGGTGTGGGGGACCGCACGGCTGACGAGGGACATTCCACTTTCCCAGCTTCCGCTCTCACTTGCCGCCTCTCTCATTTTTTACCTTTCTATCCCGTTTGGAATGTTTTTTGACCGAAGAGTTTGGAAAAGGGAGGCGAGGAGGTGAGGAAACTGTAAATTTAACTTGGGCAAAAGGGTGAAGGGAAGGTGATGTTTATTGGGCCGTCCACTATCGGATCATACGTCACGTGAATTTAGTGTTGGTTAGTGCATGACCCCAATTGTGCGGGAGGTTGCCATTATTATGGCAATGTTGGCCGATGTTGGAGGCTTTATCTGACCTAAAAGATATGTAAATGTTCAAATGTGTAATCTAGACAACTTGAGCTCTCCTTGTCCTGTGTGGCAGCGAGTATAAGCAGCATCTTCCCAGGGAAACACAACTGAATTATTTGGATGGAGGCAAAAGGTTAACGCTGCCACCATCATTGTGGCCATCACAACCATCACCAACACAATTACTACAACCATCACCTTGCGACACTCCGCGCCCTCTTGTGACACCCCGCGCCCTCTTGCGACACCCCGCGCCCTCTTGCAACCCCCGCGCCCTCTTGCGACACCCTGCGCCCTCTTGCAACACCCCGCGCCCTCTTGCAACCCCCGCGCCCTCTTGCGACACCCCGCGTCCTCTTGCGACACCCCGCGTCCTCTTGCGACACCCCGCGTCCTCTTGCGACACCCCGCGCCCTCTTGCAACCCCCGCGCCCTCTTGCGACACCCCGCGCCCTCTTGCGACACCCCCATTAGGGACTCTCTTCTCTGAATTATTGCTACACATTAACTGCCCTATTAAATAAAAAATAGAAGTTTAAATTTAACACTTAATTTCCTTAAATCAGCGATATATTATAGAAAATCACCTGTTTGTATCATTTGTAACATGAACGTTGAGAAACCTTGTCTCCGAGTTGCGTTATTACCGCCAAAATATTTTCAAAGATATTTGAAGTTCCCGCGGCCACAAAAATGGCGCCAGCCTGTGCCAGTTGAAACATGACAGGTGACTGACACTCTTATCAACACTCAACCATATTTGACTTTATCTTAAAAAAGAAACGCCGCAACATCGCTCTCTTTTGGGATAGTTTAATGGGCCTCCTTTTTTCATCCGGGATATATTACTGTTAATTGGAGAGCTAATGAACCAAAGATATTACTGTCATATGCTTTGGCTCCTCCAATAACTGTATATATTGTATTTACACACAAAAGCTTGTTTCTCACCCTACAAAACCACTTGAATATAATTGAATAAATGTATTATGAAACATAGTGAAACTGGGAGTTTCAGCTAATGTTCGTGTAAATTATGGTGCGTTTTATACGCTGGTAAACTATGTAATTTAAGCCCAATTGTCTGTCTTGTAGGAGGACCCCGTAGAGGGGAGTTACCTCAGTTTTTACACTTCTCTGTGTTCTATATTACGGCAGAATATTGTGGCGTATTAAAACGTCACACTTCTCCACACCCTCTTGTTTACCCACACTACCAACCACACCCTCTTGTTTATCCACACTACCAACCACACCCTCTTGTTTACCCACACTACCAACCACACCCTCTTGTTTACCCACACTACCAACCACACCCTCTTGTTTACCCACACTACCAACCACACCCTCTTGTTTACCCACACTACCAACCACACCCTCCTGTTTACCCACACTACCAACCACACCCTCTTGTTTACCCACACTACCAACCACACCCTCCTGTTTACCCACACTACCAACCACACCCTCTTGTTTACCCACACTACCAACCACACCCTCTTGTTTACCCACACTACCAACCACACCCTCCTGTTTATCCACACAACCAACTACACCCTCCTGTTTACCCACACTACCAACTACACCTATTCAAGCCTATCCCTCCACATCTACTCACACTCCAAATATTCCCGTTTTTAACTCAATTTTCTGTTTAATTACATAAAACACAACTAATCACATTTTCCCAAACTTCTAAAAGACAGCAATTACATTCCGACATATTTTGGGGCATTTCGATTTAAAGTTTTAGTTTTGTGTCGTAAGAGAACTTTCACACAGGAATAACAAACTCCATTATTTTCGTTTTGTGTTGAAAAACATGTTGATCAGGTAATATTTTGTGTATTATAAAGTACAGTGATAATGTATGCATCAGAGATGAATGGTATGAAGCGGGTCATCAGGGACCTCTACATCAATGTTATAGTGACGCTTTGGTAATGTTGGATGAGTTGGTGGTGGTGTGTGGTGGTGGTGTGTGGTGGTGGTGTGTGGTGGTGGTGCATGGCAGTGAGTGGTGGTGGTGGTGTGTGATGGTAGTGTTAATGTGGTGGTGATGAGTGGTGGTGGTGTTAATGTGGTGGTGGTGGTGAGTGATGGTAGTGTTAATGTGGTGGTGGTGTGTGGTGGTGGTGTTAATGTGGTGGTGAGTGGTGGTGGTGTGTGGTGTTGGGAAAATCTCCCAGCAGGAATTAATTTGTTTATTTATTTAATTAATTATTTACTAATTTATTAATTATTTCTAGCTCATATATCAATGATTTACTTTCTAATTAAAGCGGATTGTATTTTCATAGTTGTCCTGTTAGGAACCTCCCTTCACAACGGGGGGGGGCGAGTTATTCAATAATAGCCTAATCGACATTCACCGGTCGGCTCAAATTCATTACTAACGGTTAGTCTACCATTTCAAACTAAGTTAATTATAATACAGATCACAGCTTGGGTGTTACGTGGCATGCATCCTGGTTAACATGCCACGAATTGTTAACCAGAATAGCCATCCTGGTTAACAATGTCCTGATCAAATAAGCCGCATCGTCGCATGGTCTAGTAATTTGTAATAGTAATCTGGAAGCAAATAGCATGGCACCAAGTAATTTGTTGCCAATGTCTCTAGCCGTCACAGGATATGCAGATGAGGAGTCACAATAACGTGGTTGAAGTATGTTGACCCTTCAACATACTTCAACGTCCCTTCACTTTCTAGTGTGTGGTCTGGTCAACATCACAGGATACCTGAAGGATTAGTACATCGTAAAAGATTCAACAACATCATTCTAGATATGACAAGACACAGGATATAATTAAATTAATATTAGACGCGTTACCCATTTTTTTACGTGTTATCCTGTTATCCTTTCTTTTGGGTGTAACCGGATTGAAATTAACTAATACTAACAAGCCTGGTAATACAGAGAATTACTTCAAACCGGAAATAAGGTTACTCCCCGTAATTGATGAGGGCGCTGTAGCAGATTGACTCCATGGTAACTCCTGAATTTCGAGTATTGGCAGCAGTGCGTAGCCACGCGTCCTCGCGGGAAGTCGCGTGTTCTCGTGGGAACTCGCGTGTCCTCGCGGGAACTCGCGTGTCCTCGCGGGAACTCGCGTGTCCTCGCGGGAACTCGCGTGTCCTCGCGGGAACTCGCGTGTCCTCGCGGGAACTCGCGTGTCCAGTACAGCAAGTTGCCTCCCTGCCTGATCAAGCGACGCGTCAAGAACGGTTCAATTTTCTGTCTTTTATCAACAATGGGAGGGAGACCTTGTTTTTATATGTAATTTAATTAGATCCAGTCATGGAGAAAACTTGGTTATCTATTTTGTCCCCCAGACTGGTGTTTTATGATGACTTCACAATATTATTAGCTGCTGAATTGAATTTTCTTGATGTGGCAATTATATCCTCATTTTCTGGGGGAAAATTCCACAATTCTAATTTTCGTTGAATGAGTAACTAAGATAATTTTTTAATTTGTGTTAATACAAAATCAGCAGCAATATTATCTGCATATTGTATTGTAAGTTAGTAAATAGTTGAGTAAAGGGTGCTTGCGGGGGTTGAGCTCTGCTCTTTCGGTCCGCCTCTCAACTGTCAATCAACCGTTACTATCTAATATTTTTTTGTTTTCCCCATACACACACACACAGGAAGCAGCCCGTAACAGCTGTCTAACTCCCAGATACCTATTTACTGCTACGTAACAGGGTCATCAGGGTGAAAGAAACTCTGCCCATTTGTTTCTGCCTAGTCGGGGAATCAAACCCAGGCCACAGGATTACGTGTCCCGCGCGGTGTCCATTCAGCTACCAGACCCGTACCTGTGTGCACCACACCATGCGTGCGTGCGTGTGTGTGTGCGTGTGTGTGTGTGTGTGTGTGTGTGTGTGTGTGTGTGTGTGTGTGTGTGTGCGCGCGCGCGGGCGCAGAGATAAATATATGTAGACATAATAGAGGAAAAATAAATGGATTGGCGAGGCGGGGTCCAAAAGCTAATAGCGATAGAGCCCAATAGGATCAGGAACCTGTACACCTGTTAACTGTCATTTGAGAGGAGGGACCAAAGAGCCTAAGCTCAACCTCCGCAAGCAAAAATAGCCGAAATAGCAAACTATTTTTGCTAGAAATAGCAAAAATAGCCACTAAGTTTGCAACCCTGTTATGCCAAAGGATTTCAGACGTACATGAAAGAGCCTAAGTATGATTGATTGACGGGAGACATCTGAGCGCTTCGTGAATTATCACAAAATTAAAGGGCGAGCATATAATATATATATTATATATATATATATATATATATATATATATATATATATATATATATATATATAATATATATATATATATATATATATATATATATATATATATATATATATATATATATATATATATAATGTGTGTGTTTAAATCACGAAAATTAACGTGATGAAAATGTGAGTGTCAGACCACGGAGCACCACGGAGCACCACGGAGCACCATTAAACCCCTCATGTATATAACCCGCCGCGGTAAAAGTCATATTACGCCGCTTTCAATACCTTTTTATCCCTCCCTTCAAACTTGCTGGGAGTTGTAATTTGTGCAGTCGTGTACACCGGTGGCTGCGTCCGGTGCTTAGTGTATTGCTCTCCTCCCCCCCCCTCCTGCCCCATACCCCCTCTCCTCCCTCTACCTCCACACTTCTCCCTCTACCTCATCTATTCCTCTCCTCCCTCCAGCAACTCCATCCCACTTTTGTCAACTCTACCGCCCCCTGTGGTGGTAGAGTGCCTCAGTAATTTACTACACTGTGTAGATTAACTAACTTCTGCCCCTACTGTGTAGATTAACTAACATCTACCCCCACTGTGTAGATTAACTAACTTCTACCCCCACTGTGTAGATTAACTAACATCTACCCCCACTGTGTAGATTAACTAATATCTACCCCAGTAGAGGACAGAACAAAATTCACATACGCTTAACACTGTACATATTTTGTAACGTTTGTATAAGAAAACACCTTTTTCCTGAAAAACTAACATAAAATGCAATGAATTAGATCACATTGTGGAAGCAACTTCAGTAAACTACTTCACAGGAAAATACGACAAGGAATATCCATAAAGGGATTTCATGCATTAATTAAACAGTGCTGGAAAGGCGGAGCTTATTAGCTGACGCCCAACCCCAGCAAGAGCATTTATGTGAGCACACAGCACAGGCACCAGTGAGCCGCCCCAATCACCTCACATTCCCACGGCAGTAGTGAAAAGACCAAAATATAACATTTTGGCGAGATGAGGAATGGGGAGGGTAGTGAGGGGGAGGGGGATGGGGAGGGTAGTGAGGGGGAGGGATGGGGAGAGTAGTGAGAGTAGTGAGAAGGAGGGATGGGGGGGAAGATGGGACCAAAGGGTAAGAGGGAAGTAAAGCAGTGGGAGGTAGGCAGGGGGAAGGAGGGGGGAAGATAGAGGGAAGATGGGTGGAAGAAATTGTAAGGTTATTAAGGCCGCCACATTACCGTACTGACCAAGCAACAAGTATATGTAAACATTCTGTGTATGTAGACGTGAAATGGGGTACATTTCTCTGTATATTTTACAAGTGTAAATTATTATGTATTTCTCTACAGCGAAGGTATACATAATAATTTACACGTGGCAAATATTAGAGGGACTGGTTCCAGTTCTGCACACGGAAATAACTCCACATGGGACCAGGAGGCATGGCAGGATGTGCCCCCATTGAAAAGCTGAGATGCAATGGGTATGCTAAGAGAGAGAGAGAGAGAGAGAGAGAGAGAGAGAGAGAGAGAGAGAGAGAGAGAGAGAGAGAGAGAGAGAGAGAGAGAGAGAGAGAGAGAGAGAGAGAGAGAGAGAGAGAGAGAGAGAGAGAGAGAGAGAGAGAGAGAGAGGGAGAGAGCTGTCTACATCAAGGCCCCAAAACTTCAACACTCCCACTACACATAATGAACATAGCTAGCCCACCTCTCATGGAAGTTCAAGATAAAACTGATAAATACCCCAAAATGATACTTGATCAGCTAAGCTGTAACTCATATCAGGCTGCGTCTACAGTCTGGTTGACCAGACTACCAACGAGGCCTGGCGAGAGACCGGGCCGTGGGGACGTTGGTCCTGGGAACGAGCACAGGGTAAGGCATGTATGCCTTCTTCTATGACTGCACCTACATCATCTTAGAGACGCCTGGGCAGGTCTTGCACGCTGGATACTTCATGGAACACATGTGATATCTTCCTTCTTCAATGAAATTGAGTGATTCCTGTGTCGGCATTTTACCAAGACCAAAGTTTCCCCAGCAGATATAATTCATTAACTTCCATCAAAGTACCACCTTCCAACAAGTCAGGTTGACAGCTTACCGTGCCCAGCAACACTGCCGGTATTATCAGCTCCGGTAATGACAAGTGTTCCTGGGAGTTCTGTTCTTGTGTTGACATCAAGGAACTTAACAGTGAGTCTTAGCGGCATTACTCTGCTCATGCCCACGGCCGTTCACAAAGGTTGCGCCTTTGCGAAATTCCTTTAGTCCAAGGACAAGGGTAAATACGTCATTATCCGGTGAGTGAATGTATAATGTTGATCCAGCCGAGGCTGGGCCTCCGAGGGCATGCAGTAACAGCCGCGTGCCAGCCTTCTCTTGATCCTCATTTATGTTGGTCATACTCTCATGATTTGCTTTTGTGTTCGGACCCCCAAGCCATAACAGCTGTCGTTTGGTTTTATGGCGCTCTTCGTGTCAGCCCAGGGAAGATCTGCCTGTTTCTTGCCTATTCTTCATGTAGCCTAGCCCTGCCCTATTCTAACTATGCCTACGTGATTATATGTTAATCTAGGAATAACTTATTGTTTGCGAGAGGTGGTAGGAAACGGCAGCACTGCGGCTATTACAATGGATGTCTTACGTGTCCGAGATGGGGAGCCACACCTCTTCTTGTGGTTATCTTGAGATGATTTCGGGGCTTTAGTGTCCCCGCGGCCCGGTCCTCGACCAGGCCTCCACCCCCAGGAAGCAGCCCGTGATAGCTGACTAACACCCAGGTACCTATTTTACTGCTAGGTAACAGGGGCATAGGGTGAAAGAAACTCTGCCCATTGTTTCTCGCCGGCGCCTGGGATCGAACCCAGGACCACAGGATCACAAATCCAGCGTGCTGTCCGCTCGGCCGACCGGCTCCCTATAGATCCCCTCCCCTCTTTCCCCTCACCGGTCAGTGAGGCCAAAAAGTTTTAACAATCTTATTCTTAACCGACTCTGAAGCAGCCAATCAGGAGGGGCTTTAATTCGATGAACCAATGAGATCTCATTAGGTGAAGAGTTCAACCAATGAACGGGTGCAATGAAGTGAACGCTTGCCTATTTTGGGCGGAATAGAGAAGTGTGGCTGAAGAACCTGAATGGCTGAGACAGAACGTGTAGACCGCAGCGTTCTGTGTGCACAGTGCACCTACCATCATGAACCAGTAGTGCTCAACACTCAAGAGGACGACCTGGGCACAGCAGTAAAGGCCCGAGACGAGGCCTCAAACACCCACCAGGTTATGATGTACTCTGCTGCTGACTGTAAAGTGGTTGTCGGCGTGGAGGATCACACCACGTCGCCAGACGGAATGATGTTCCTCACCCTGGGAGGACAGGGAAGTGACGGGCCACGTTCATGTTCAAGTACGTTTATTGAGACAAGAAAGAACTACATCTCAAAGGGATAGAGTAGCTTAGGCTATTTCTACCCTCCTACGGGCCACGTTGTGTGGCGTGACAGCCAGCGACCACTGAGAAATTAGTATGTCACATATGCACTTATTCGTAAGCCAAATATTGACTATAAGCAGGTGCGAGAACGGGTTGCAGAGACGCAGCGGAGTGACCCATCCTCACGCCAATGTCAAAGTTGCTACACACAGAGATCACACTAACGTGATGCATCAAATGAACAAATCCACATGGGCCGTGACGAGGATTCGAACCTACGTCCGGTTCGAACCTTTTAACCCTGTCGTAGCTCAGTCGATTAAGGCAGCGTCTGGGATGCTCCTGGACGCAGGTTCGAATCCTTGTCACGGCCCTTGTGGATTTGTTCGTCAAAGTTGCCTTCTGAAATATCAAGCTAGTTGAGAAAGGTACTATTTTATCTAGTGTGCTAATAGATGAACCTCTGGATATCCATTTACAAATGTTATTTTCATGTGTACGAAGCTGTAATTTTCTTGTCAGTGAACACTGTTAAGGAAGACATCCGTAATATACACACGACCTTCATGGTAACTTTTATCATAATATAGTAAGACACACATGGAGTTAAATGCACTGAAATTCAAACTCGTAACAAGAACACAGCCAAACATATATTGTATTCCAGGTGAAGAAGCACTGACAGGCACAGTCTGCTGGAACACACACCTCGTTGCCTTCACATCAACTAAAGGATTAAATCTCTTCAATAAAAGCTCTCGAGCATTATCGATTAATTACATTAATCATATACCAAAATGTACACTAGTGATTGTTTAAGACAATTATCATGATACCACATTACACCATATGATTATTACTAACACTTATTTCATAATAACTACGAAGTTAATAACAAAAATAAAACAAAATCCCAGACTGTTCAGATAACCAGACTCTTTATTGTATTACATTACGTGGAATAATAAGATTGGTCACCTTTGTGGTATATTTTCATTACTATGCTTTATTCTGTTGAGTAATAAGGCCGCCTTAGGCTGTCGAGAAACTACCGCACCACAGTCTTACAACCACCAGGTAACAACTAGTTACACACCACAACCTGACTGCTATAATGCGGTCTAGAGTAGTGAAGGAAGTGCACACATCACTATAGTGTAGTGAAGGAAGTGCACACAGCACTATAGTGTAGTGAAGGAAATGCACACAGCACTATAGTGTAGTGAAGGAAGTGCACACAGCACTATAGTGTAGTGAAGGAAATGCACACAGCACTATAGTGTAGTGAAGGAAGTGCACACAGCACTATAGTGCAGTGAAGGAAGTGCACACAGCACTATAGTGTAGTGAGAGAAGTGCACACAGCACTATAGTGTAGTGGGGGAAGTGCACACAGCACTATAGAGTAGTGGGGGAAGTGCACACAGCACTAAAGAGCAGTGAGGGAAGTGCAGACAGCACTATAGAGTACTGAGGGAAGTGCACACAGCATTATAGAGTAGTGAGAGAAGTGCACACAGCATTATAGAGTAGTGAGGGAAGTGCACACAGCACTATAGAGCAGTGAGGGAAGCGCACACAGCATTATAGAGTAGTGAGGGAAGTGCACACAGCACTATAGAGCAGTGAGGGAAGTGCAGACAGCATTATAGAGTAGTGAGGGAAGTGCACACAGCATTATAGAGTAGTGAGGGAAGTGCACACAGCACTATAGTGTAGTGAGGGTAGTGCACCCAGCACTATAGAGTAGTGAGGGTAGTGCACACAGCACTATAGAGTAGTGAGGGGAGTGCACACAGCACTATAGAGTAGTGAGGGGAGTGCACCCAGCACTACACACACCCCAACAACCACAGTGTGTGGCAGTAACGAGCACCGTAACAATCCTAAACCACGACACCAATCCCCCAACACCGTTAATTACACCGTTATAGTTCTCTATTTCCAGAAATATGCTCAACATTCTATTATCAGATCATTTGTGTAAACAAACCAGCCAACGCAAAATACGTGGCAGTTAATTACAAACAGTTATGTGTTGTCACGTAGCTGACAGCTGTGTGTCAGACAGTCATGTGTTGTCACGTAGCTGACAGCTGTGTGTCAGACAGTCATGTGTTGTCACGTAGCTGACAGCTGTGTGTCAGACAGTCATGTGTTGTCACGTAGCTGACAGCTGTGTGTCAGACAGTCATGTGTTGTCACGTAGCTGACAACTGTGTGTCAAACAGTCATCTGTTATCACATAGCTGACAAATGTGTGTCAAACAGTTATCTGTTATCACATAGCTGACAACTGTGTGTCAAACAGTCATCTGTTATCACATAGCTGACAAATGTGTGTCAAACAGTTATCTGTTATCACATAGCTGACAAATGTGTGTCAAACAGTTATCTGTTATCACATAGCTGACAACTGTGTGTCAAACAGTCATCTGTTATCACATAGCTGACAAATGTGTGTCAAACAGTTATCTGTTATCACATAGCTGACAACTGTGTGTCAAACAGTCATCTGTTATCACATAGCTGACAAATGTGCGTCAAACAGTCATCTGTTATCACATAGCTGACAACTATGTGTCAAACAGATGTCTTCAACAACTATCTGACACATTACCAAACTACTTCAGATATAATCAAAAATATAACACAACAATACAAGCGATAAATACTGACAAAATATGACAACAGCCCAGTTCGCTCTCTTCATGTGTCACTCCGTACAAAATCCAACCTTTTAGCCACACCAGAAACGCACGAGCCCAAGAACACCCCAACCTAACCTGATGACTCCGATGCATAGAAAACGTATATATATATGTGTGTGTGAGCCGTAACATTTTTTTAATAGGTTGTATTTGTAACTTTGGCTACAATAATGTAAACCAACGCTTCGTGTTAATTGGCAACACGAGATGAATATTCAGCTGGAAGTTTACCTTTTTCTTTGTTTCACACGCGTCAGTTTACCTCAGTGCTCCACACGCGTCAGTTTACCTCAGTGTTCCACACGGGTCAGTTTACCTCAGTGTTCCACACGCGTCAGTTTACCTCAGTGTTCCACACGGGTCAGTTTACCTCACCAGTGTTCCACACGGGTCAGTTTACCTCACCAGTGTTCCACACGGGTCAGTTTACCTCAGTGTTCCACACACGTCAGTTTACCTCAGTGTTCCACACGCGTCAGTTTACCTCAGTGTTCCACACGGGTCAGTTTACCTCAGTGTTCCACATACGTCAGTTTACCTCAGTGTTCCACACACGTCAGTTTACCTCAGTGTTCCACACACGTCAGTTTACCTTTACCTATTCAAGTTGTTAAAAGAGCTGGAATTTTGCTGCTCTGGTCGAGAGCGTCAAAATTACGGTGGTTGAGAAGGTCTTTATTAAGGTTAGGCAGCGTTCAGTCACCAGTAAAGTTGGCCCCGCTGTCTACCTCCCAAATACCGGTCACTAAACTTGTATCAACCGTATTAGGGTTCTATAAAACATAAAAAGTTTACTCACCAACCGGAAAATGTACTTAAATTCTCAACGAGTTTACAATCCCTGAGGTAAACTCTGTATGCAGGCGATGAGTCACAATAACGTGGCTGAAGTAATAGTAACCTTGCTATCCTCTTCTTAATCCTATTACTATCTCCTCATTCGGTGGTTAATAGGAGCTGCCTCGCATGGGCCAATAGGCCCTCTGTTCGTTTTCCTATTATCTCCTCTACTACAATTTTGCTCTTCACCCCTCTCTTGCCTATTTATTGCCTGTCTCTACTTCCTCATCATGACGGGAGACATCTCTCGTCACGCAGGGTGCAGTCGCACCTCCATAGATCTCCAATATCAGCTCTTGATACTGGTAATGGCTCATAAGGGACACCACTTACGGGCTATTCATGCTCGTGCCACCTGTTGGGTGGCTTAATCTTAATCAATCAATCATTTTCCTCGTCACAATCGACTTGAGAATGGTCCAGGACGGACCGAAACGTCGTCGTCCCTTCACCTTCTAGTGTGTGATCTGGTCAACTAACACACTTCGTAGCAATCTAGTTCACACTCCTCCTCATGCTGCTGGTGTCTACTCTATTTCCTGTTCGTCTTGTCCTCTCCAATACTTTGGCGAAACTGGCCGTACACTGAATGATAGACTTAAGGAACACAAGAGAAGTGTTAAGTCTGCAGACACTAACAATGCTCTCTTCTGTCATGTGAAGGATTCTAATCATCCTATTGATTGGTCTTCCTCCAAAATAATCTTTCCTGCCTCTACTCTACACAGACGCCGTCTTGTAGAATCGGCTCTAATACACAATGTACCCAACATAAACTTGAGTCCTGGCTTTGTTGCTGTGGACTCTTCCCTTTCACAGTATATACTCAAATGCTCTAATCTTCCTAACAAACGTGACCTAACATAACCTTACCCTTCCTTTTGTCTTTCTTTCCCTTTCCTTTTCTTCTACTTTTTTTCTTTTTCTTTCCATTGTTTTCTCTTACGATCTCTTGCTTATTCCTACTATTTCCCCGTTCTTATTCCTTCCACTATCCCCTTCTTATTGGGTGGTATAAGTAGGAGCTGCCTCGTATGGGCCAATGGGCCTTCTGCAGTCATCTTTGTTCTTGTGTTCTTGTTTTCTCTTTCTTACTGAACCCTTTATTACACCTTACCTTCCCTACCTTTGACTTACCTTCTTCTGATTCAATCATCCCAATCGACTTTAGAATGGGATGATTGGGAGAAACAATGGGCAGAGTTTCTTTCACTCTATGCCCCTGTTAACTAGCAGTAAAATAGGTACCTGGGAGTTAGTCAGTTGTCACGGGCTGCTTCCTGGGGGTGGAGGCCTGGTCGAGGACCAGGCCGTGGGGACACTAAAGCCCCAAAATCATCTCAAGATAACCTACCCCATTACGAGCACCCGTGCAGATAATTCCCCATAAACCGTAAAGGACCCGAGTCCATTAATCATGGGGGCCGTGCACCCCAAGGTCACCTTACCCGGGAATCAAAATGTCTAACAAGTGTTTCCGTCAAGTTGACGAGCGGAAGTTTGCAGAAAGTCGAGACAATTTCCATAATGTGGTAGTTAGTGTCGGCTCCACCACACCTTTAGTCCTTCTACATATAAAGTTCTCAACCAGTAAAGGAGAGTCCCGCTCCTGTGCCAGGGAAGTTCACTACGGGCTCACCATAGTCCGTGCTACTTGGAACTTGTTCCGAGTAGCTGAATCTATAACAACAACAACAGTAAAGGTCATTATTGTAAAGTTCACAGTATACAACGAGAGGTTTCACGTGTGAATGTTTAACAATACATTACAGTAAAATTTACAGAATGAAACAATGTTCTGTAACAATTACAGCATCTTACATATTAAGACATTACTACCGTTCAAAATCCAGATGGAAAAAATCCTCAATAACAATGGAGGTACCTTTGACAATCCGCCGGCTTCCTGTACCTGTCGAGACCACTAGAAAGAGATGGTGACTCTCGGGTAAATTCAGGTAACTTGCCGTTAAGTACACACTTCCTTGCGGAGAATCGGAGAAATAATAATGACTTGATCAACCGGGCTGTGACCCATACGTCAGAATGCGAACATCTGCGTCTAACAGCCTGGTTGATTACTGGACCAGGAGGCCTGGTCAGAGACCGGGCCGAGGGGAGATCACCGCGACCCACAAGCAGACGGAGAGTGAGGGAGGGACGGAGGGCAGGCTAGGAGGGAGAGTGAGGGAGGGACGGAGGGCAGGCTAGGAGGGAGAGTGAGGGAGGGACGGAGGGCAGGCTAGGAGGGAGAGTGAGGGAGGGACGGAGGGCAGGCTAGGAGGGAGAGTGAGGGAGGGACGGAGGGCAGGCTAGGAGGGAGAGTGAGGGAGGGGCGGAGGGCAGGCTAGGAGGGAGAGTGAGGGAGGGACGGAGGGCAGGCTAGGAGGGAGAGTGAGGGAGGGACGGAGGGCAGGCTAGGAGGGAGAGTGAGGGAGGAAGAGGAGGAGATAAGGAACAAGATTGGGAGGTAGCAGGTAGGTAGAGAGGTGGTTGGAAGGTAGGTGGGGAGGGAGGTGCTAGGGGAAAGAGGGGGGCGAAGGGAGATAAAGAGATAGGGAGGTATGGAGGGGGAGAGAGAGAGGTAGAGAGAGAGAGAGAGAGAGAGAGAGAGAGAGAGAGAGAGAGAGAGAGAGAGAGAGAGAGAGAGAGAGAGAGAGAGAGAGAGAGAGAGACAGTGATGCAGCAGGGAGGGAGGGAGAGATACACATCTGCTGATCAATATTCTCTGCTGTAGTATAGCCCGGCGAGAAAGGCGGAGCTCATGTGAAATAAGAGAACAAGATAGTGTACATAAATGACACTGACGATAGTAACTGTAATTATAATCATTTATAATATTGTCATAAGATCAACTACAACAAAGCACACTCATGTCAATGATAATAATTATGTTGTTACATTATCATACATAATTATTAACATAACTGATGGACAAGTCACAGCCCCGCTCCTGTGCCAGGTAAGTCCATTACGGGCTCACCATAGCCCGTGCTACTTGGAGCTTTTTGTTTCTAGTTGCTGAATCTTAAACAACAACAACAAATTGATGAATTAATAAATATTATAACCACCAGAGAGAGAATATAGCCCACACGTAATAACAAATAATACACAGTGTCTCCCATGATGGATGGATCAGTCAGGTTGTGGAGGTTGTCCCTGGATCCCAGCAGCACGAGGCCAAGGGGGTCCAATCCTACAATCGTACATACACATGACGGTTTCCCAGAAGCTCGTTTTCCAATCGTCAAAACCGTATATATCATTAGATATATACGGGATATATATACATATATCTATATGTATATAGAGATTTCGGGAGCCGGTCGGTCGAGCGGACAGCACGCTGGACTTGTGATCCTGTGATCCCGGGTTCGATCCCGGGCACCGGCGAGAAACAATGGGCAGAGTTTCTTTCACTCTATGCCCCTGTTACCTAGCAGTAAAATAGGTACCTGGGAGTTAGTCAGTTGTCACGGGCTGCTTCCTGTGGTGGAGGCCTGGTCGAGGACCAGGCCGTGGGGACACTAAAGCCCCAAAATCATCTCAAGATAACCTACCCCATTACGAGCACCCGTGCAGATAATTCCCCATAAACCGTAAAGGACCCGAGTCCATTAATCATGGGGGCCGTGCACCCACACCCAGGGTAATGACACACTAACCGCTCCATGATCCATACTCTCCAGTACTGAGTCATTGTTGTACAATCTCTCTCACCGTGTACACACGTGTGCGCACGCGCGTGTGTGTATTTACTATTTGTATCTCTAGAATCGAGCTATTACCTCTTGGGGCTCCGCCTTTCTAACCAATTTGTTTTCCCTCTATTATGTCTATTACTACTATTAACAGTCTCCGTGACTTAGTGGTAAGACTCTCGCCTGGGGTTCCGCGAACGCTTTGTCCTGGGTTCGTATCCTGGCCGGGGAGGATTGACTAGGCGCAAATCCTTAACTGTAGCCTCTGTTTAACAGTAAAATGTGTACCTGGTTGTTAAACAATTATTCGCGGGTCGTATTCCAGGGAACACAGGATTAAGGACCTGCCTGAAACGCTACACGTACTAGTGGCTGTACAAGAATGTAACAACTCTTGTATATATAAATAAAAAAAAACTATATATATTTCTCTCTAACACACGCGCACACACACACACACACATTCCCAGATGAAATCTCCCGTTGGATACTAAAGGAAGGAGCAGAAGAACTGTGCCTGCCACTCTCCATAGTGTACAACAATCACTGGCAACAGGAGAACTGCCAGAAATTTGGAAAGCAGCTAACGTAGTCCCGATTTACAAGAAAGGGGATAGACAGGAGGCACTGAACATTAGGCCAGTGTCCCTAACCTGCATACCATGCAAGCTGATGGAGAAGATTGTGCGAAGAAAGCTAGTGGAGCACCTGGAGCTAAAGAACTTTGTAACACAGCATCAACACGGGTTCAGGGATGGCAGGTCCTGCCTCACAGGGTTACTTGAATTCTACGACCAGGCAACAAAAATAAGGCAAGAAAGAGAAGGGTGGGCAGACTGCATATTTTTGGATTGTCAGAAAGCCTTTGATACAGAACCACACAAGAGGCTAGTGAAAAAGCTGGAGATGCAGGCTGGAGTGAAAGGGAAGGTACTCCATTGGATAAAGGAGTACCTAAGCAACAGGAGACAAGGAGTCAATGTGAGGGGGTGAGGTCTCAGATTGGCGAGACGTTACAAGTGGAGTCCCGCAGGGGTCAGTCCTTGGACCTATACTGTGTCTGATATATGTAAATTATCTCCCAGAGGGTATAGACTCTTTTTTTCTCAATGTTTGCTGATAATGCAAAAATTATGAGGAGGATTGAAACAGAGGATGATAGTAGGAGGCTACAAGATGACCTAGACAGTCTGAGTGAATGGTCCAACAAATGGCTGTTAAAGTTCAACCCAAGTAAATGCAAAGTAATGACCTTAGGCGGTGGAAACGGGAGGCCAGACGCAGGATACAGAATAGGAGATGAAGTACTTAATGAAACGGACAGAGAGAAAGATCTAGGAGTTGATATCACACCAAACCTGTCTCCCGAAGCCCACACAAAAAGAATAACGTCTGCGGCATATGCGAGGCTGGCTGACATCAGAACAGCGTTCAGGAACCTGTGTAAGGAATCATTCAGAATCTTGTATACCGCATATGTAAGACCAATCCTGGAGTATGCAGCCCCAGCATGGAGCCCGTACCTTGTCAAGCACAAGACGAAGCTGGAAAAAGTTCAAAGGTATGCCACTAGACTAGTCCCAGAACTAAGAGGCATGAGTTACGAGGAAAGGCTGCGGGAAATGCACCTCACGACACTGGAAGACAGAAGAGTAAGGGGAGACATGATCACTACCTAGAAAATCCTCAGGGGAATCGACCGGGTAGACAAGGATAAACTATTCAACACTGGTGGTACGTGAACAAGGGGACACAGGTTGAAACTGAGTACCCACATGAGCCACAGGGACGTTAGAAAGAAATTTTTCAGTGTCAGAGTAGTTAACAGATGGAATGCATTAGGCAGTGATGTGGTGGAGGCTGACTCCATACACAGTTTTAAATGTAGATATGATAGAGCCCAGTAGGCTCAGGAATCTGTACATCAGTTGATTGACAGTTGAGAGGCGGGACCAAAGAGCCAGAGCTCAACCCCCGCAAGCACAAATAGGTGTGTACAAATAGGTGAATAGGTGAGTACACACACATCTCCAGGAAGCAGCCTGTAACAGCTGTCTAACTCCCAGGTACCTATTTACTGCTAAGTGAACAGACACATCAGGATTAAAGAAACTGTCCGTTTGTTTCTGCCTCTGCCGGGGATCGAATCCGGGCCCTTAGGACTACGACCCCAGACTACGTCTGAGTCTACGTCTACGACAGAGTGGACAACGTCCACTCAGCCACCGCCGCGCGCGCGTGCGTGTGCGCGTGATCAAACCTGCTCTAAGCATCAATATACTTAGTTCTTTCCTGGAAGTCTAATATATAAACTGCTGATCCATTTGCTAACAAAAATTAAATAGACAAAGATAACATTACAAAAAAACTGCCGTCTTTGGCAAAATGTTTTTCATCCTTTCTGGAAAATGATAAATGTAGGCTAATGTGTCTGAGCCGGTGTTGCAGCCAGTGTTGCAGCCGGTGTTGTAGCCGGTGTTGTAGCCGGTGTTGTAGCCGGTGGTGCAGCCTGTGTTGCAGTTGGTGTTGCAGCCGGTGTTGCAGCCGGTGTTGTAGCCGGTGTTGTAGCCGGTGTTGCAGCCGGTGTTGTAGCCGGTGGTGCAGCCTGTGTTGCAGCCGGTGTTGTAGCCGGTGTTGCAGCCGGTGTTGTAGCCGGTGTTGTAGCCGGTGGTGCAGCCTGTGTTGCAGCCGGTGTTGTAGCCGGTGTTGCAGCCGGTGTTGTAGCCGGTGTTGCAGCCGGTGTTGTAGCCGGTGTTGTAGCCGGTGGTGCAGCCTGTGTTGCAGCCGGTGTTGCAACCGGTGTTGCAGCCGGTGTTACAGCCAGTGTTGCAGCCGGTGTTGCAACGTGTCGGTGAGCCGGACACCTGTCACCATCCATCACCTCACACCTCTTCACTCAATAACACCGGCAATGTATACCTTTGCCTTGCATATCCGGTCACACCATGACGCCCACACAAATATCCGGCCACACCATGACGCCCACACAAATATCCGGCCAGATCATGACGCCCACACAAATATCCGGCCACACCATGACGCCCACACAAATATCCGGCCAGATCATGACGCCCACACAAATATCCGGCCACACCATGACGCCCACACAAATATCCGGCCACACCATGACGCCCACACAAATATCCGGCCAGATCATGACGCCCACACAAATATCCGGCCACACCATGACGCCCACACAAATATCCGGCCAGACCATGGCGCCCACACAAATATCCGGCCACACCATGACGCCCACACAAATATCCGGCCACACCATGACGCCCACACAAATATCCGGCCAGATCATGACGCCCACACAAATATCCGGCCACACCATGACGCCCACACAAATATCCGGCCAGACCATGGCGCCCACACAAATATCCGGCCACACCATGACGCCCACACAAATATCCGGCCACACCATGACGCCCACACAAATATCCGGCCAGACCATGGCGCCCACACAAATATCCGGCCACACCATGACGCCCACACAAATATCCGGCCACACCATGACGCCCACACAAATATCCGGCCAGATCATGACGCCCACACAAATATCCGGCCACACCATGACGCCCACACAAATATCCGGCCAGACCATGGCGCCCACACAAATATCCGGCCACACCATGACGCCCACACAAATATCCGGCCACACCATGACGCCCACACAAATATCCGACCAGACCATGGCGCCCACACAAATATCCGGCCACACCATGACGCCCACACAAATATCCGGCCACACCATGACGCCCACACAAATATCCGGTCAGATCATGACGCCCACACAAATATCCGGCCACACCATGACGCCCACACAAATATCCGGCCAGATCATGACGCCCACACAAATATCCGGCCACACCATGACGCCCACGCAAATATCCGGCCAGACCATGGCGCCCACATAAATATCCGGCCACACCATGATGCCCACACAAATATCCGGCCACACCATGACGCCCACACAAATATCCGGCCACACCATGACGCCCACACAAATATCCGGCCAGATCATGACGCCCACACAAATATCCGGCCACACCATGGCGCCCACACAAATATCCGGCCAGATCATGACGCCCACACAAATATCCGGCCACACGCGGGACAGTCATCTACACATTAACCGGCGGTGCCCGGGTCTCTCAACGGTAGTTAGTTGCTCAAGCAGCATGTTCCTTCACTGATCTCATGCTGGTGTTTGGAGACAAAGTTTATACATTCTGTGTTGTGCGAACCTTTTCCTGTCTCGCTAGTACTTTATAGGAGATACCAGCTAGGTGTATCCACCTAGTTGTATTCACCTAGTTGTATTCACCTAGTTGTGCTTGCGGGGGTTGAGCTTTGCTCTTTCGGCCCGCCTCTCAACTGTCAATCAACTGTTTACTACTTTTTTTTCTCCACACCACACACACACACACACACACACACACACACACACACCAGGAAGCAGCCCGTGACAGCTGACTAACTCCCAGGTACCTATTTACTGCTAGGTAACAGGGTGAAAGAAACTTTGCCCATTTGTTTCTGCCTGGTGCGAGAATCGAACCCGAGCCACAGATTTACGAGTCCTGCGCGCTATCCACCAGGCTACCAGGCCCCTGTGTGTGTGTGTGTGTGTGTGTGTGTGTGTGTGTGTGTGTGTGTGTGTGTGTGTGTGTGTGTGTGTGTGTGTGTGTGAGTGTGTGTGTGAGTGTGTGTGTGAGTGTGGGTGTGTGCGTGTGCGCGTGCGTGCTGGCATAGTTGTGCTTGCAGGGAAAAGCGTGTTCTCTCAAGTCCCGCTTTACAACCATCACAGTTTCAATGTAGCGATTCCTTTCACTTTTCTTTTGTCGTGAAATGGCTTTGACACCTTCCTCAGCTACTGCCTTCCACTTACTGACGACTCTAAAACTGAGAAAGTTTCTGCTGATATCTCCGTGACCTGACTGTGTTTCCTGTTATTTTCCGTCTGTCTAGTTCTGGCCCTCAACACCCACCCTGGCCCTCAACACCCACCCTGGCCCTCAACACTCACCCTGGCCCTCAACACTCACCCTGGCCCTCAACACCCACCCTGGCCCTCAACACTCACCCTGGCCCTCAACACTCACCCTGGCCCTCAACACCCACCCTGGCCCTCAACACTCACCCTGGCCCTCAACACTCACCCTGGCCCTCAACACCCACCCTGGCCCTCAACACTCACCCTGGCCCTCAACACCCACCCTGGCCCTCAACACTCACCCTGGCCCTCAACACCCACCCTGGCCCTCAACACCCACCCTGGCCCTCAACACCCACCCTGGCCCTCAACACCCACCCTGGCCCTCAACACCCACCCTGGCCCTCAACACCCACCCTGGCCCTCAACACTCACCCTGGCCCTCAACACCCACCCTGGCCCTCAACACTCACCCCGGCCCTCAACACTCACCCTGGCCCTCAACACCCACCCCGGCCCTCATCACTCACCCTGGCCCTCAACACTCACCCTGGACCTCAACACCCACCCTGGCCCTCAACACCCACCCTGGCCCTCAACACTCACCCCGGCCCTCAACACTCACCCTGGCCCTCAACACCCACCCCGGCCCTCATCACTCACCCTGGCCCTCAACACCCACCCTGGCCCTCAACACCCACCCTGGCCCTCAACACCCACCCTGGCCCTCAACACTCACCCCGGCCCTCAACACCCACCCTGGCCCTCAACACCCACCCCGGCCCTCAACACTCACCCTGGACCTCAACACCCACCCTGGCCCTCAACACCCACCCTGGCCCTCAACACCCACCCTGGCCCTCAACACCCACCCTGGCCCTCAACACCCACCCTGGCCCTCAACACCCACCCTGGCCCTCAACACTCACCCTGGACCTCAACACCCACCCTGGCCCTCAACACCCACCCTGGCCCTCAACACCCACCCTGGCCCTCAACACCCACCCTGGCCCTCAACACCCACCCTGGCCCTCAACACCCACCCTGGCCCTCAACACCCACCCTGGCCCTCAACACCCACCCTGGCCCTCAACACCCACCCCGGCCCTCAACACCCACCCTGGCCCTCAACACCCACCCTGGCCCCTCAACACCCACCCTGGCCCTCAACACTCCTGCCTGCAACACCTAAATTATTCAGTGTTGACCTTTATTATCAAGTGTTTCAGGCTCGGGATCACACATTGTATTTTTGTATTTAACATCAGTATTTGTCTGGGAATGTGCTATTGACTCGTGCCCAGCTATTGTCGCTAGTTCCTTCAGTAGAATGATTGTAATTAGTCAGCTATTGTTGCTAGTTATTCCTACATACAGTGTTGGCCGCCTGCGTGATGTGGGGTTTACTGATGAAGTGTTGATGGAACTGATGGTTGGTGATGGAGGAGCAGGGGGGGGGGGCGGGGCATGGGGTCCGTGGAGGTACCTGGAGTGGGTCTCTAGAGTTATTCTACTCCCCGAGCTCCGCCTGAGACAAAGATCGACATGTGATAACTTGGTCCAACAGGCTGTTGCTTGGAGCGGCTCGCAGGCCCACATACCAACCACAACCGGCTTGGTCCGGCACTTCTTGCAAGAACCTATCTAATTATTTTTTTGAACAAGTCTACCTTTGTTGTTGTGGCCGTATTTCTAATGCTTACTGGCTGAGTACTCAATAGCCGTGGACCTCTGGTGTTCAGACAGTGCTTTCTGACTTTGCCTTTGGCACCTTTACTATTCACTGGCTTTGTTCTGCATTTCCTTCTGTATCTTTCGCTCCAGTATGTTGCTCTTTTACCTTACAAATTTGGAATCTGGCCTTGGGAGCCAGTCGGCCGAGCGGACAGCACGCTGGACTTGTGATCCTGTGGTCCTGGGTTCGATCCCAGGCTCCGGCGAGAAACAATAGGCAGAGTTTCTTTCACCCTATGCCCCTGTTACCTAGCAATAAAATAGGTACCTGGGAGTTAGTCAGCTGTCACGGGCTGCTTCCTGGGGGTGTAGGCCTGGTCGAGGACCGGGCCGCGAGGACACTAAAAAGCCCCGAAATCATCTCAAGATAACCTCAAGATAACCAGTATCTTCCATGTATATATTATTTGATACCTCTCCCGTCTCCTTTCCAGATACTGCATTTTGAGAGTTTTGAGACGTTCAAAATAATTTAGGTGTTTTATTGTGTCTGTGCGTGCCGTATACGTTCTCTAGTCCCTCTTATTTCAGCAGCCTCTCCTCATTTGAAAAAAGAAGTGGGTACTGAGCAGTACTTAGGACCGAAGAGCATCAGTGATTTATATAGTATTAATATTGTGGGGTCTCTTTGACCGGTCGCATAATCCATCCAATCATTTTCCTGCCTGACGCTGTATTTGCTGCTTGGTTATGTGCACTAAACGTCAGGTCGTCAGACACCATAATTATTAGGGCAGAGTCAATGGTACAGCAGGCGGACAGTGGGCAGGGACTCGTCCTCCACCCGACGGACCCGTCCTCCACCCGACGGACCCGTCCTCCACCCGACGGACCCGTCCTCCACCCGCAGCTCAAGTATTCAAAGACTGGAGTCTTGAACGATCAGGGCAGAAATACAACCTATAATTCTTGCCTTTGAAACCTCATCTTCCTCAAAATATTTCAAAGTTGCACGTAAATTCCATGAAAATAAAGCCGGATATAAACTGCACAACCTGGACACAATTTGGCCTCTCAGAATATCACATCAACAATCTTATAAATGCAGCCAGAAGCTCACACTCTGGAAATAATCATTATTGCATCTTGACCTTGCAACAGTTGCCAGGGGACAATACGAGCCCCCCCCCTCCACACACACACACACACACACACACACACACACACACACACACACACACACATGTAATGTGTGGAGGCTGACTCCATACACAGTTTCAAG
>NC_091174.1:12228312-12250812 GCF_040958095.1 Procambarus clarkii
GTCCCCACCTGAAGAAACACATAAGGAAACTGGAAAAGGTTCAGAAGTTTGCAACGACACTCGTCCCAGCGTTACGAGGGATGGGGTATGAAGAGCGCCTGAAGGAACTGAGCCTTACGACACTAGAAAAAAGAAGGGAGAGGGAAAATATGATAGGAACGTATAAAATACTCAGAGGGATTGACAGAGTGGAAATAGAGGAAATGTTCACACGGAATACTAACAGAGCGAGGGAACATTGGTGGAAGCTGGAAACTCAGATGAGGTACTGAGATGTTAGCAAGTTTTCCTTTAACGTGAGAGTAGTGGGAAAATGGAATGCACTTAAGGTGCAGGTTGTGGAAGCAAACTGAATTTATAATTTTAAAATTAGATATGATAGGGAAATGGGACAGGAGTCATTGCTATAAACAACCGGTGGCTAGAAATGCGGGATCCAAGAGTCAATGCTCGATCCTGCAGGCACAAATAGGTGAAAACACACAGGGGACAACGCTTGGGAGTCGTAGCCTAATGGCCCGGGTTCGATTTCCTCCGAAGGCGGAAACAAATGGTTTCTGTCACCCTGATGTTCTTGTTCACCTAGCCGTAAATAGGCACCTGGGAGCTCGACAGCTGCTACGGCCTGCTTCCTTGGTGTATGTGTTAAGAGAGAAATATATGTAGTAGATATAAGAGGAAAATTAGATTGTTGGAAAGGCGGGGTCCAAGAGCTAATAACTCGATTCTGCAGGGACAAACAGGAAATACAAACACAAACACACACACACACACACACACACACACACACACATACACACTAGTAGATGGACAGTTGAGAGACGGGACCAAAGAGCCAGAGCTCAACCCCCAGAAGCATAACTAGGTGAATACAGCTAGGTCAGAACACACTAGGGGCCTGAAACTCTCCAGCTCCCGAGTCTCTCCACCAATCTCTCAATCTTTCTTTCTCTATTCCTCTCTCCTCCCATCTCCCTCTTCTCCTCCCAGGTGTAGGGGGCCTGACAGCTGAGTGGACAGCGCTTCGGATTCGTAGTTCCGGGTTCGATCCCCGGTGGAGGCAGAGACAAATGGGCAGTTTCTTTCACTCTGATGCGCCTCTTCATCAAGCAGTAAATTGGTACCTGGGAGTTAGACAGCTGCTACGGGCTGCTTCCTGGGGGGTGTAACAAAAAGGAGGCCTGATCGAAGACCGGGCCGTGGGGATGCTTAGCCCCGAAATCATCTCAAGATAACCTCCCCTCCCAGCTCCAACTCTCCCAAGATCCCCCCCTCTCTCACCCCCTCAACACTCCCCCCCCCATCACCTCTCTCCCTCCTCTTCCTTCCTCCTCTCCCATATATCAGCACGCCAGCTGTGGTAGTACTTACAGTAACCACGAGGACCATAGTACATATACCGACATACTAAACAATTAGAAAGTAGAAATCCGTACTACTGAATTTGGACAAACTGGAAAAGATTTTGTATGTTGCAAAGAAACTAACCTATTCAAACCTTTCTAGGCCTAATACATGATATCTGAGGCCTAATATAGTATACATACGTGTGTTATACTAGGCCTAGGAATATTTAAGTTTGTTTTTTAACCTTATTTTTCTCGGACTCCATAAAGTAAATAGTACAAAATTCTACTATCTAATTGCTTTGTACTAAGGTGCACATAGTTACAAAAACTACTATCTAAACAGCAGGATGGGTTGTTATATGTCTCTGAAAATGTAACTTTTTTTTTGTTTAACACATTTAGGTACATCTTGGCAAAAAATGTAACGCTGTACATCACTTTTTAGTAAGTAATCTAGGGACTCGATCAGCCACCTTTCATTGATTTCGTGGGGGGGGGGGCGGGGATGGGTCCCTTGTTGTCCCGACTCCATCTTAATAGGACGAACAGGACCGACCCCGACCAGCTTATTTCTGTCCCATACGTCAGATCATTCACCCTGCAAAGTTGGATGAAGCTAGCCGCAAGCGTCTGGGGCCAGATTCACGAAGCAGTTACGCAAGAACTTAGGAAAGTGTACATTTTTCCTCAATCTTTGAAGGTTTTGGTTACATTTATTAAACAGTTTACAAGCCTGAAAACTTCCCAATCAACTGTTGTTATTGTTATAAACAGCCTCCTGGTGCTTCGGAGCTCATTAACTGTTTAATATTTGTAAACAAAGCCGCCAAAGATTGAGAAAAGATGTACAGATTCGTAAATGCTTGCGTAACTGCTTCGTGTATCTGGCCCCTGGCCTCTAGCTTCATACAAACATATACTCTCTTATAGATATCATTATATATTTGTAGGTTTATGTATAGATATGTTTTGAAAAGTTAGGATTTTGATAGAAAACGAAACACGTTTCGAGTCAGCTTCGAACACAGTCAAGAATGTTAACAAATACTGACCAATGAAGATTTTATAGTCAATATTCGACTAACACGGCGTGAACCCGAAGGTCATTTATTTTGATGATGGTCTTATGGAAGTAAACAAAGGAATATAGGACTCGGCGCTGCTCATTCTTGTATTATATATTGATTCTCAGACGTTAAGGTCAAGTCTAAGAGAGGAAGTGAATAGTGTGAAGTGGCTTTAAGTGACCAGGTATGGGGCAGTAATGTGCCTCAGCAACACTTCTAGACGCCAGAGACGTTGTTGATGTTTAAGATTCGCTACTAGGAACAAAAAGTTCCAAGTAGCACGGGCTATGGTGAGCCCGGTCTCCTACCAGAGACGCCCACATGCTCACATGCTCACATCGTCAGCTGCTCCCTCGTCTTGACCATTACACCACCTCCAACACTTTAAAAGATGATAAACCACACCTGATCCAAAGTCAAAGTGTTACGGATCGTTCCTCTTGTAATTGCAATATTATCATTAGTGAAAGGCAATTGAAAATTTATCTGCGGTGAAGTGTTTTTCAGACTGTTACAAAATTATTTACGAATGTGATAACATTTCTAGTCCCGACCGTCCAAGTTATCTTGTGGTTATCTTGAGATGATTTCGGGGCTTTAGTGTCCCCGCGGCCCGGTCCTCGACCAGGCCTCCACCCCCAGGAAGCAGTCCGTGACAGCTGACTAACACCCAGGTACCTATTTTACTGCTAGGTAACAGGGGCATAGGGTGAAAGAAACTCTGCTCATTGTTTCTCGCCGGCGCCCGGGATCGAACCCGGAACCACAGGATCACAAGTCCAGTGTGCTGTCTGCTCGGCCGACCGGCCTCTAAGAGACTGACACAACAGACTCGCTGATCACCAACACTACCCCACGTAGCGCATCACAACACGACCCCAGACGACAAACGTCAGCCTGTCACGACAGTAATGTTGCCACGCCAATCGAGGCTACAGGCAACTTTCCAGCATCAACATGGCACCCACACAACATGCATCACGGTTGTTGCAAATGCAACTTTCTCCCATCCCTCGGCCCGGCCTTGGTGAAGCTGCGACGGCTTCTTATCGGCTCCTGGTTCCTCTTTCTCCTATTGGCCTTTCTCTTCAAAATAATAATCTCGAACACATTTGATCGTGTTTTATGAGTCCACTATCTGGGCTAATGGCTCCACACCCTCAAGATTTCCTATGTCTACAAACCCCCCGAATATGACCCCAGGCTCCCCGACCCCAATGCATAAGACCCCATTCCACCTTCCTGACCCCACTTCCCGGAGAGGGCCCAAAAAAGCTCCCAAGAGTATTGGATTTTTATGGAATTGGTGTTGAGGCGAGTGTTTGTGTGTTGGGTGTTGGTGTGTGTGTTGGGTGTTGGTGTGTTGGGTGTTGGTGTGTGTGTTGGGTGTTGGTGTGTTGGGTGTTGGTGTGTGTGTTGGGTGTTGGTGTGTTGGGTGTTGGTGTGTGTGTTGGTGTGTTGGGTGTTGGTGTGTGTGTTGGGTGTTGGTGTGTGTGGGTGTTTGTGTGTGTGTTGGGTGTTGGTGTGTGTGTTGGGTGTTTGTGTGTTGGGTGTTGGTGTGTGTGGGTGTTGGTGTGTGTGTTGGGTGTTGGTGTGTGTTGGGTGTTTGTGTGTTGGGTGTTGGTGTGTGTGTTGGGTGTTGGTGTGTGTGGGTGTTGGTGTGGGTATGTGGGTGTTTGTGGGTTGGGTGTTGGTGTGGGGGTTTGTGGGTTGGGTGTTGGTGTGTGTGTTGGGTGTTGGTGTGTGTGGGTGTTTGTGTGTTGGGTGTTGGTGTGTTGGGTGTTGGTGTATGCGGGTGTTTGTGTGTTGGGTGTTGGTGTAGGTACGTGGGTGTTGGTGTGGGTATGTGGGTGTTTGTGTGTTGGGTGTTGGTGTGGGTATGTGGGTGTTGGTGTGTTGGGTGTTGGTGTGGGTATGTGGGTGGTTGGGTGTTGATGTGGGTGTGTTGGGTGTTGGTGTGGGTATGTGGGTGTTTGTGTGTTGGTGTGCGCGTGGAGAATAATCATGCCGGTGCTTGTGTGTACAGGATACATGCAGTGGGTGTTCTTGTATGTGGTTGGTATATGAGTGGATGTTTGTGTGGTCGAGTGTGGGGCCAATAGGTCAGTGGATGGGTGTGTGTGTGTGTGTGTGTGTGTGTGTGTGTGTGTGTGTGTGTGTGTGTGTGTGTGTGTGTGTTTTAGAAAACCAACCCTTCTAGTTTTGCATTGTGTGCAAACATTGTTACATAATTATAATGAAAAACAGTCAGTTACAGCCAGGTTATTGTGACTCATCGTCTGCATCATTCAGATACAGTACATAAGGAACAGGAGTCTCCAGGTACGGAGCCCTGTGGGGCCACCTTACCAATTCCTTTCCACTGGTATTTAATGTCTCACGATAATTCTGTGCTGTCAGTTGCTCCCTTGCCCAGCCTAGCACTTTCCAAGTCAATTCAACATGCTTCTCTATGTTGTTTATCAGTCTGTTATAGATGACATTATCAAAGGCTCTTTTTCTCGGTAAGACATGCAGTTCACCCAACTTGCTCTCTCTTGTGTTTTTTCTGGGTGACTCATGTGACTACCGCAACACTCCCTCACACTAGGGTGGTTAAAGCAGCGGCCGTCCTCACTAGACGCATTCATCAATTTTAACATTCTGTGTTAAAAATTGGTTTGTTCTCATAAATTAGTATTATTTTACATTAAAATTCTATGTATAGTTAGGCGTAGGTTAGGTTAGGTGTTTAGGTTCTGTTGGCGATTATTTGTATTTGAAGTTCGTGGGTGAAGTATTTATAACAATTTGGTTCGAACAGATGTCAGTGAAGCGCTTGTTCCGGAAGTGTTCGGACGTCATCAGTTGTGAGTCGTGTGTAAACCGTTTTTCATTCATACACAGCGGGTTTGGCGGCTGGGTTAACGAACTTTGTTCATGAGGACGGGGGTGAACTACCTTGTCCACCTGGCCTCACTTGTCTTCTCTAAACCCGTGTTGCCTCACCTTATTAACTACCTCGCCGCTACATGTTCTGCCACCGCTTTTATAATTATTTATTTATTCAGTGTATTTCGGGCAATGGACGACAGTGACAATGTTGTGTAATGTAGCCTCCTGACTTATCAAATACCTGCTCTACGGCAGTGGTTTACCAGGTGTCCAGGAGCTCTCCATTCACCTATATTGGTTTACAGACTTAATTGTGGATTACACAGTATACCTGCTGCCTCGTTCAACAGCGATGGGAACAACTGGTCCAGTACTACCGCCTTGTTTACGTACAATTCAGGTAATTTATTTCCAGTTTCCGGAGACATCAACATGCAGGTTAATATAGTCTAATGTAAGGTCTGCACGCTTAGCGGGCCTTATTTCTGGGTAGATTTTGCAGGCTTCCTTGAACTTTTTGCCCAGACTAACACTATGTGAGGGACATCTTCTGCTCTCCTTAGCCTGATAACTTGATACTTTATCATTGTCTTATGTGGCAGACTGGGATATTATCTACCTTTTACTGCTAAGTTATTCTCAAACTGCCTCTCCATTACTTTCCTGTCCTTAATATACTCCTTCCTAGTCCACCTATTGCCTCCATGTGTGCCTCAGTAGCATCTTCCTCAACCTTTCTCTTGACTTCTCTCTCCTGGATTTAACTTCTTTGTATTATCTGTCGACGTATGAGTTAATGTTCGTCTTCTGTGTCGCTTCTGTGTCTTTCCGGACAAAATAGTCGACCTCATACTCTCTTCTCCCTCAGGTTAATTTTCCCTTGGCATGCCTGAAGGCAGTCATCAGTGCCATTGTAGTTTCCCTGCCTGTGGTCTCGTTCCCTCCAGGACCCGCTATATATCCCCTTCACTTCTCTCCCACTATGTAGGTCAATACTCTTATGTAGGGGTGGCTGAGTCAGTCATGTTAACCACGATATGTACCGTGTATATCATCCTCTCAATATCACCTTCACTAAATGAAGACCAGGTTTATCACTGCTTATTCTGCCTTATTGCTATTCCTTCTTGTGTATTCACATAGTTGTACTTGCAGGGGTTGAGCTCTGCTCTTTGTGCCCGCCTCTCAACTGCCAATCAACTTTTTTTCCACACCCACACACACACACACACACAGGAAGCAGCCCGTAACAGCTCTCTAACTCTCAGGTACCTATTTATTACTAGGTAACAGCGGGCATGAGGGTGAAAGAAACTCTGCCCATTTGTTTCCGCCATTTCCGGGGATCGAACCCCGGTCTCTAGGATTATGAGTCCCAAGCGCTGTCCACTCAGCTACAGGCCCCTTAACTTCGTGTGTTGTGTGTGCTGTGTTAGACAGTGTTCGCTCATCATGCATCTTCCTTTCCTTTACGTTTTTACATTGTTCAGTCAATTTCGCTGTGATTAAAATCTCCAAGAACAAGATATTTCTTATCTTCCCACTTGCTGGCCTCTGTACCTTGCAGGCTCCTTGTCTTGCTTTTTACGAGCTCTTCCCGTGTCCCCCAGTGGTGTGTGTGTGTGTGTGTGTGTGTGTGTGTGTGTGTGTGTGTGTGTGTGTGTGTGTGTGTGTGTGTGTGTGTGTGTGTGGACTGGGTATGTGGGTGTTTGTGTGTGGACTGGGTATGTGTGTATGTGTGTGTGTGGACTGGATATGTGGGTGTGTGTGGGTGGACTGGGTATGTAGGTGTGTGTGTGTGGACTGGGTATGTGGGTGTGTGTGGGTGGACTGGGTATGTGTGTGTGGACTGGGTATGTGGGCGTTTGCGTACACAAGGTTTATGGAGTGGGTGCATTGGTGTCTGTAAATGAACTGGGTCTGAGTATCAGCAAAGTGGGTATTTGTGTGAAGGAATGTGTGTGTGTGTGTGTATGTGAGATAGCAACAAAAGACAACACCTAGATACCGACACTGAAGAGAGTGCAACAGGCACATTCATCCTGTGGGCCGGTGGGCTGAGCGGACAGCACGCTGGACGCGTGATCCTGTGGTCCCGGGTTCGATTTCGGGCGCCGGCGAGAAACTTGTTGGACAGGCCGGGGAGCGCTGTTCAAGACTGGGACAGAATTATAGGTAGGAAGTGATGAAAATACAGCCAGTTTGTTACCGCGATGGAGACGATAAAGAGAATTAGTTGGTAAAGCGGTCACTAGGGGGCTATACGGCCCAATATCACAGGAGCCGTGCATCAAGTCATTACTTAAAATGTTTTAAGCGTTTAAGTTTCTCCGATGGAAAGTATTAAGTCTGTCTTTGGAGAGAAAGAAATGGAAAAAATTCAATATATATATATATATATATATATATATATATATATATATATATATATATATATATATATATATATATATATATATTAGTATATTTTGGTAGCAGTCTTTCCTGTAGACATATATTATTAAATATGACCGAAAAAGTAAGATTAATAATTCTAACACGAATTTTCTCAATCTTTCGTACATTACGCTTCACTGTCGGAGGTAAATCAAAAATCACTTCTCCAAAATTCATTTTTATTTCTAGTCTGACGCGACACGGGCGCGTTTCGTAAAACTTATTACATTTTCAAAGACTTCACAAATACACAACTGATTAGAACGTATCTCTGATTTTATATCTACATTTGAGTGAGGTGGGAAGGGTGATGTGGCATTAACACAAGACAGAACAGGAGGGGATATTAATAGGGCTTTAAATAGGATAATAGGATATTAAATCCTATTAATATCCCCTCCTGTTCTGTCTTGTGTTAATGCCACATCACCCTTCCCACCTCACTCAAATGTAGATATAAAATCAGAGATACGTTCTAATCAGTTGTGTATTTGTGAAGTCTTTGAAAATGTAATAAGTTTTACGAAACGCGCCCGTGTCGCGTCAGACTAGAAATAAAAATGAATTTTGGAGAAGTGATTTTTGATTTACCTCCGACAGTGAAGCGTAATGTACGAAAGATTGAGAAAATTCGTGTTAGAATTATTAATCTTACTTTTTCGGTCATATTTAATAATATATATATATATATATATATATATATATATATATATATATATATATATATATATATATATATATATATATATATATTACAAATAGTAATAGTATAAATAATTATTATAATTATTACTAAATATAATAAAAGCATTATTATTGACATTGTACCTACACAGCATTATATATATATTTATTTATATACAAGAATTGGTATATATTGTATCGGTATATATTGGTATTGGTATATTGGTACATTGGGGGTTAAGAGAGCACATAGTAATGATGCTTTTTAGTCCTGTAAAGCCACTAGCATGCATAGTGTTTCGGGCAACACGCTATGAAAAACTATTATTATAATAATTATATATACTAGGCACTTCAGAGGCTAACAGCCAACAATAATATATATTATTTTCTTTATCATGAAGATTTCACTGAGAATGTCTCCTGACAATCCCAGCAGGTATACGATTATAGTAGCTCTGGCAGGCGGCCCCAACAACTGTGGCAGGGGACCCCCAGCAACTGTGGCAGGCGACCCCCAGCAACTGTGGCAGGGGACCCCCAGCAACTGTGGCAGGCGACCCCCAGAAACTGTGGCAGGCGACCCCCAGCAACTGTGGCAGGGGACCCCCAGCAACTGTGGCAGGCGACCCCCAGCAACTGTGGCAGGGGACCCCCAGCACCAGCCCCCCCCCTCCCACCACCCTAAGACTTGGAGCTTGATCACTTTCTCTCCAGTTTACCTTTCTATCTCTCTCACTCTCTCACTCTCTCTCCACCTTCCTTTCTCCCTCTCCTGGGTCCTCGCTTCCCCATTGCCGTCATAAGTAATGGACCTTTGCTTTCTCCTCGCCCTTCTCCCATTTTTCCGCCTCATTCATCAAGCCTTAATGGGGCGGGGGGGCGGGGGAGGCTTTGCTTTCACGGACCTTCTCCATGTTCATGCCCAAGTACGGTTTAGATTTTTCGCTGCTTTCAGCACTAATTGATTAATGCTTTCTATCTGCTTTTGCCCTAATTAATTGGTGCTTTCTGTTTTAGCCCTAATAGACCGACGCTTTCTGTTTGTTTTAGCCCTAATAGACCGACGCTTTCTGTTTGTTTTAGCCCTAATAGACCGACGCTTTCTGTTTGTTTTTGCCCTAATAGACCGACGCTTTCTGTTTGTTTTTGCCCTAATAGACCGACGCTTTCTGTTTGTTTTTGCCCTAATAGACCGACAGCTTTCTGTTTGTTTTTGCCCTAATAGACCGACGCTTTCTGTTTGTTTTTGCCCTAATAGACCGACAGCTTTCTGTTTGTTTTAGCCCTAATTGATTAAAGCTTTCTGTGTGCTTTCGCCCTAATAGGCCGAGGCTTTGTGTCTGCTTTCGTCCTAATTAATACCCGCCTTTAAGCCGGCGTTTGACTTCGTAGTGATTGTTTGTCTCTGCTTAAGCACTCAAGAACCTTTTCTATACTACGTTTTCCATGTTAACACCCAATAGGGTCGACCCTTCTCTACTTTCAGCCTAATGGGGGAATGTTTTCTATCTGATTTCACTAATGAATCGACACTTTTTACCATATGGGTAGATGCATTCTATCTTGCTAATGGGTCGAAACTTTCATCATCTCCAGGTGATTATTGAGCCGCCCCCTCTTCCCTTGATCACAGTGGGCTCCTTCCCCATTGCCACCTGAGCACAGCCATCTGTGGGGTGCCACAGCTATCTGTGGGGTGTCATAGCCATCTGTGGGGTGTCACAGCCATCTGTGGGGTGCAACAGCCATCTGTGGGGTGCCACAGCCATCTGTGGGGTGCCACAGCCGTCTGTGGGGTGCCACAGCCGTCTGTGGGGTGCCACAGCCATCTGTGGGGTGCCACAGCCATCTGTGGGGTGCCACAGCCACTTGTGGGGTGCCACAACCATCTGTGGGGTGAGCGTCTACTCAGCGAGGCAACAGTACAAGTGACAATACAGAAGCCATGGCGCCAGCACACATTTAGTGAAGGCTTAGTGGAGTAATCCCCCCGGGGCGCCCTCAGAGACCAATGTAAACAAACCCACCTTCTGCAAGTCACCACCCGCAAGCACACGAAATATAACCTCAAAGCCGCCCATTACCTACCTCAACTCTTTCCACTCTCACAACCAACGAGCTTGAAAACCAACCCACTACCAGCAACACAATCAACCCACCACCATCCTCACAATCAGCCCACCACCATCCTCACAATCAACCCACCACCATCCTCACAATCAACCCACCACCATCCTCACAATCAACCCACCACCATCCTCACAATCAACCCACCACCAGCCACACAACCAACCCACCACCAGCCACACAACCAACCCACCACCCTCCCCCCATATGAACAACAAGGAGCCGAGAAAGAGCTGCCGCTAAGTGAAATCCAATACTGATACCTACAGAGTGTTCAGGAATTAACTGGGCCCAGGTAGGGTTCCTTAGGGTGTTATACCCACTAGTGTTACTGTGTTGTTTAACCTTTTCTTACCACAGCTTCTACGGTGTGGCCAGCTTACACGGTACCACCTGGTGAGCCACAGTACTCACCTGGTCGGAGTGAGGGGGGGGGGCGCGTCTCAATCTTCAATCAACTGGAGTACATGTGCCAGAGCTCATTAGGCTCTCATATATTTGAAAGTGTTGGTGGGTATCCGTGTGCGCGTAGCTATGTAATCCTGCATGTGTTAGTGAAGGTGAATATGTGTTTAGGGGTGTTGATGGGTGTGTGTTAGGGGGTTAATGGGTGTGTGTTAGGGTGTTAATGGGTGTGTGTTAGGGTGTTAATGGGTGTGTGTTAGGGGGTTAATGGGTGTAGGTTCAACTCGTCCTTTCACAAATTAAATCACTTTTCGCTCGTACGCGCACTCAGGCTGAAAGTCGAGACGTAATTCAAAACAAAATCGGCTCACGAAAGTGACGTACTGTCCAGTTTTCTGTTTTGGGTCCTCTGGCTTAGGCTGTTAGGTTAGGAGAGGAAACTTTCAATTAACAGTTGTCATGACGTTATGAAACCTTAGGAGAACTTCCTGCCCTCCTAACCTACCAGAGGACCCTTAACTTGCTGTTTTGGAGAACATCCAAAATTTAATTGGAAACTAAATTTCCATTTTGAATTACGTCGATATTTGGCCTTAGCGCATACGATCGAAAAGCGACGTAGTGTGTAAGAGGACGGGTTGTGTGTTAGGGTGTAGGTAAATGTACTGTACTTACGAAGCCTTCGCTTCAATAAAGTATAGGACCATTATTACTTAATTACTTAATTCAATAATTTCTAATCGCAGCCAAACCTATTAAATACCAATTACATTGTGTCGACACCACCGAGTCAAACAATTTATTGGTTAGCCACACATTTATATCTTAAAATATACTTTAAAATTACTTTGCAATTTATTTGCAACAAATCACATTAGTTATTGATCTTTTTGGAATAAAAAGTAATATCTGCAACATATACTTTACTATGTCTGCTGGGCGATGCCTACCTGATGGAGGCTGATTTCTCTATCATATCTACACTTGAAACTGTGTATGGAGTCAGCCTCCACCACATCACTGCCTAATGCATTCCACCTGTTAACTACTCTGACACTGAAAAAGTTCTTTCTAACATCCCTGTGGCTCATGTGGGTACTCAGTTTCCACCTGTGTCCCCTTGTTCGCGTACCAATTCCTATACCTGATACCTGGTTGATGGGGTTCTGGGAGTTCTTCTACTCCCCAAGCTCGGCCCGAGGCCAGGCTTGACTTGTGAGAGTTTGGTCCGCCAGGCTGTTGCTTGGAGCGGCTATGTCTGTCTTTGTCCCAGGTGAGTCACCCTGGGAGTCCCAGGTGAGTCACCCTGGGAACATTACCAGCAGGGGTTCTTGGCTCACAATAAGGTGAATGTGTGCAGCCAAGGTTAATGTTATTGTGTTATTAACTCTTTGATTCTTATTTTGTAATTACTATTATCATTCTAGTTGATTTAGTCATTATTATCATTATCATCATCATCATACCATCTCCGTTACCACCTTTGATTCAAGTATTGCTACCACTCCTGTCACTACCACCATCACCACCACCACCCCCTTCACCACAACGTTTCCATCACATCACCATCCCAGCTATCACCACTACCCATCCACCTCCATCATCATCAGCACACAATCACCTCATACACCATCATGTAGTCCAGCATCACCGCCCTCACTACCACCCACTGGTGATGGTGAATCATACCTGAAGATACCTGCACGGGGTCTCTGGAGTTCTTCTACTCCCCGAGCCCGGCCCGAGACCAGGCTTGACTTGTGAGAGTTTGGTCCACCAGGCTGTTGCTTGGAGCGGCCCGCAAGCCCACATATCCACCACAGCCTGGTTGGTCCGGCACTTCTTTCAAGAACTTATCGTTTTTTTTCTGAAGAAGTCCACCTTTGCTCCGGCAATATTTTTAATGTTTTCTGGGAGAGTGTTTAAGAGCCGTGGACCTTTGGTGTTCAGACAGTGCTCTCTGATTGTTACAGTGTACTCCCACTGGTTTATATTACAGCAGATGTTACAATATACCCTCAGTGGTGCAAGTTACAGCAGGTGTTACAGGTGTGCGAGCCGTCGATAGCGATGAGTAATGTCCCACATTCAGGACCTCAGCCGATTACTGTAAATCAATACTCCATTACTCACTGGCAAGTGATGTGCTCGGGGTGCATCTCTCCTTATACGGCCTACACCCTGATGCACACCTGTACACCACGTGCCCCAGCACCTGTACACCACGTGCCCCAGCACCTGTACACCACGTGCCCCAGCACCTGTACACCACGTGCCCCAGCACCTGTACACCACGTGCCCCAGCACCTGTACACCACCACGTGCTGCCAACATATACTGACAATACACCACCGTGTTCATTTACCGTGTACAAGTCTCCCGTCACGGGAGAATTCCATTTGTAATTGTTCTATTATGCTGCCAGTGGAGAGAAGTGTCCAGTCCCTCGTCACATGGTCGTAGTGTATCATTGTGTGCCCATCCGCTTGTACAGTCCTTCCCCCGTCCATGGCTGCTAGTAGTGCAGTTTATTGGCCTTTCCACTGCACCTCAATTGTCTTATTATTATATATGACGTTTCATTCCCCTATCTTGATTCATTATAATTATTATTAGGCGTACTATCATTATTATTATCGCTGTTATAATCAGTATTATATATATATGCTTATAGTTACTATCGGCATGGTAATAGTAAGTGTAAGAAGGCCAGCACGGTAATGACAGCAGGAAGCCAAGGTACTTATAGGTCTTGGCCCTGAAGGAGGTTCTGTATCTCAGTGACAATTACTTAACCTAACATTCCAGGTTGTTATTAATAAGAACTTTACCAGAGAACACCTCAGTGTGGCAAGTGTACCCCAGGGGTCGTGTACCCCAGGGGTACCTGGTTGATACCTGGTTGATGGGGTTCTGGGAGTTCTTCTACTCCCCAAGCCCGGCCCGAGGCCAGGCTTGACTTGTGAGAGTTTGGTCCACCAGGCTGTTGCTTGGAGCGGCCCGCAGGCCCACATACCCACCACAGCCCGGTTGACCCGGCACTCCTTGCAGGAATAAATCTAGTTTCCTCTTGAAGATGTCCACGGTTGTTCCGGCAATATTTCTTATGCTTGCTGGGAGGACGTTGAACAACCGCGGACCTCTGATGTTTATACAGTGTTCTCTGATTGTGCCTATGGCACCTCTGCTCTTCACTGGTTCTATTCTGGGGTAGAGTACCCCAGGGGTAGTGTACCCCAGGGGGTAGTGTGATCGAGCCACTTGTATGGACCATTTACCCTGATGACATTGTGACATTAGATACAGACGCCAGGGAGTATGGAGATGATTGGGCACTTAACTTTACAAGATACATGAAAGAGAGCGTAACTCACATTAACGAGGCTCCCACGACCATTGCCTGCTGGGGGACCACCTCACTAAGTTAGTGTTGTCGGGAGAACCTCTCACATTACACCATCTCACCACGCACCAAATATACCACCATATGCTGAACATTATACAAGCTGCGATGTTTGTTTGTTGTTTAAGATTCGCTACCTGCAACAAAAAGGTCTAGGTAGCACGGGCTATGGTGAGCCCGTAGTTCCCAGTCCACTAGGAGTGTGGAGGAACTAGGCTGGTAATCCGTCAGGTTTGACCCGGTACCCGGCACACACTGGTGCAGGTCACGGGGTTCTCTCTCCCCCTGGTGCAGGTCACGGGGTTCTCACCCCTGGTGCAGGTCACGGGGTTCTCTCCCCTGGTGCAGGTCACGGGGTTCTCACCCCTGGTGCCTGTCTGAAGTAGCAGGACTCTGGCTCCACCACAGACTTCCTCCAAACCTTTCCTCATTCACAATTCATTTTACACTATGTATTATTACCTTTACCTGAATAATTGGTGTTTTAAAGTAAAATAATGGGACTAAAACATAAATAATGGTTTTGAAAAAACAACGTCAGGTATAAAGACTATATTATATATCTACAATAGAGAATGTATGTTCGCATGTGTGTGTCCAAAGTTAGGAACCAGATGTATAGGGCTAGCTTCACCCAGCTTTGCGGGAGGGGGGAGGACTAGATGGCCGGAGCTACCGCACTAATGTAGTAGGCTGGTCGGGGTAGGCCTAAATTAAATTCCGTAAGAAATGTTAGCATTTAGAGACACTCATCCGATTTTCATGAAGTGTGAAATATATGGTTGCCTACAAATGTTCAAATTGGTTTGGGTCTTAAAGCGGAAATAGGTGATGGTTTTGGCCTTTCCTCAGCTCTGAGGTGATGAAAGGCAGAGGGGTTGCCAATTTCCGCTTTAGAAGCCAAAGCAATTTGAACATATATAGTTAACACATGCATGTATATTGGCCTGGGGAGTGCAAATACTGCTGTCAGTCGTGGGAGACATGCTAACATTTACTAGCGGGACGTAGTTGACATTATAACATTTCAGTGTCGTTGGTGATGTTATCGAACTTGTCCTCTCGTGTAAGACGTCGCATCTTTCACGGTAACGATCACTTTGACGGATGTGTTACAACTTAAAACCCTGCAATATTAATAGTTTTTTTAAGCCACTGCCCTGATAGGTTTGTTGGGTTGCTTGGGTTCGTACGTTTCATGTTAGGCAAAACAGTTGCAAATTTGAGTGTGTCAGATGGAGAGAACGGAGTGCGGTCATTACCAAAGTTGTTTTCTGACATCATAACACTAAGATGTGATATTTATAATCTAAGAAATATGTCAATCGGGTGGAGTCTTAACAAAGATATTACTGAATAATACTTATACAGGTCCCTCAAGTATGTAGAACGAGGATTATTTTGAAGTGCATAATAGTCAAAGTTCTGGAGGAGCAGATGACTACCGGTGGCAAGAGGCATCACAGCAAGAGGGATGAGGTGTTGACGTCTCATTACCCTCTACCACCAAGTACACTATTCATCATGAACAGATGGCTCGCCTCTTGGGTCCCTCAGTACACGCCTCTGTTTGGGGTTTGTTCACCTCAAATAATAATTAACATGCACTTAATACATTATGCGTGTCTAATAAATACACTGAAGTTGGGAGTGGACTTAAGTAGCAGTAGTGTAGTGGGAATAAGTATGTGTAGAGTAATGTGGATGACAGAAGGGAGTGCGGCGGGCATGTTTACTCTCAATCAGCTGATGAAGCGGGAGGGAAACTCCCTACACACATGGCGCCGTCAACACCAGCCCTGACAGGTGTGTGCATTATATATTTATTGAAGCATTTCTAATTAGTAGTTTTTAGAATAAAAGAGTGTTTGCTATTACGCTGGCGATTGAATACATCAGGTTGTCAGCTTGGCCGCACCTTAGTCAGTTTATACCCCACCAGGGGCATGCAGGGGTGCCTGGGTCCATCTCCCTCTCCCTCCCTACCCCACTTTCTCTCTCACTCCCCGACGCCACTCCCTCTCCCTCTCTCCCCCCCCCCACCACACACTCTCTCACCCCCCCCCCCCCTAGCCCACTCTCACTTTCCCTCACCCCACTCTCACTCTCCCACAATACGCCACTGTCTCCCCACCACTCACCATCACCCCCCCAGACTCTCCCCACCACCCCACATTCTCACCACCCACCCCCACACTCTCCCCCCCACACTTACCCCGCCCCACACACACATACACACACACACATCATAATTAAAAGTTGAAGAACTGGAAAGACTGTCGTTAAAACAAGAACCACGATTTCACACTCAAGCAGACTGGCAGATTTTTCACGTGCTTTTTCCCACGCCTGCTACCACACCACACCCACGCCTGCTACCACACCACACCCACGCCTGCTACCACACCACACCCACGCCTGCTACCACACCACACCCACGCCTGCTACCACACCACACCCACGTCTCCTACTACACCACACCCACGCCTCCTACTACACCACACCCACACCTCCTACTACACCACACCCACGCCTGCTACCACACCACACCCACGTCTCCTACTACACCACACCCACGCCTCCTACTACACCACACCCACACCTCCTACTACACCACACCCACGCCTGCTACCACACCACACCCACGTCTCCTACTACACCACACCCACACCTGCTACCACACCACCCCCACGCCTGCTACCACGTGGGTGTAGAAGTACATTATTATTATTCCATTATTATTATTATTTAAAGAAAGAACAAAAAAGCCTGGAAAAAAGATGGCAATAGAGAGTCATTGAAGAGAACTAGAAATGACTATACCCAAGTTAGCACAGAAGTCGAGAGGCAATTTGGAAATGACATTCCTGCAAAAGTTAAGCACCAGCCAAAGCTGTTCTTTGGCCATATAGGAGAAAAACAACAATTCAAGATCATGTACTCAGATTAAGGGGACGAGAAGGAATTCTCACAGAAAATAATGAGGTATATGAGGAACTGGATAAGATTTCAGGTCTTTACAATAGAGCTAGCGTAGAGACCAAAGTTGTGAGATGAAAGGGGAACACATTGGACATTGGATGACATTGTGGTTACTGTATAAGAGGTAAGGAAACACCTCGAGGATCAAGATGTGGCAACAGTCAATGGGACCAGACCTAATCTCCCTATGGCTGCTGAAGAAGACTGCAGAAGTACTTTGTCACCATCCTGTAAAATTCTTAATAAAATGATTGAGACAAAAAAATCTCCCAGAAATCTGGAAAAAGGCAAACGTAGTTCCAATATTATTGTAACGGGGGGTGGGGGAAATAGCTCTATCTTGTCCATTATTCCACCCCCCAGTTAGCTAACGAGGCCGGGGGAAACAGCTCTCTCTAGTCCGTTATCCCGTCCCCAGTTAGCTAACTATTCTAGAGCACCTCCAGAGTTCCTAAGGCAACCTCTCTCGTTCAACACCTTGTAACCTAGGTATTTGAATACCTAGGTGCTAAGACTACAAGGCGCCGTCACTTGATCAGTTACCCGAAACTCCAGAGAGAACTCTAGAATACTTAGTCATTGCCACAAAACGTATAAGAGAAAGCGAAAGGAAAGAAATGAATAGTGAAGTAATTAGTGAGGGTTCGGGGTGAGAGGTAGGGAGGTGGGAGGAGCGAGGAGGATCATTAGTTGAAAGTGAGAGTTTAGAGAGGGGTGGAGGGAGAGGTGTAGATAGGTAGAAGGAGAAGAGTAGATAGTAGAAGTCGAAAGTAGATAGTAGAAGACGAAATGCTGCCACCATCCATTCATGATCATTAGATACAAGACAAGGAATGGAACTTGCCTGTATCACAAAATTCTCAAAGGATGTTATCATGAGTTCATTATTAGTATGTTCCCTCTGTACCATGTATCAACTCCAAACATGTACTCATTAATATCTTGAATCTAGTAACCACCGAGGCTTTCTCACCTCAACTCAACTCTCTAGGGAACACAGTGAAAGACCATTTAAATAATAAATTCAACAATTATATTTTTCATGATAAGTATCATAACTTAAGCAATCCAATTAAAATGTTAACGATTAATATTCAAAGTGAGTCATCCTCCAAGAATCTGAGAGCACTACAACTGACCGCCCCTGATCATCACACAACACTTGTAAAACACGACCAAGTCACCTTACTGTTCACTCACCGAGGACTGAGTCTAAGTTGAATAGAGAGGGGGGGGGTCTGTAGCTTGACAGAGACTGTCTCGCCCCTGCCGGCCGACAGCCTCCCTGCTAGGGACGTCTTCTCTACTGGCTCGTCTGCTGTTCTGTCTGTTAATGCTTAATGCTCGATAGTTCTCCGAGTTTATATTGGGGAACCTAGTAGCTAACTCCGCCCACAAATAGATAGCCTCCGGCACTACCAAGCCACTCCTTAAACGTCGGCATGTTTGAAGGCTACCAGACTACAACTAAGAGATTATCAGAAGCAAGGTGAAATTCGCATGATCTGACCTCAGGTCACTTGGGGTCATTAACGCTTTGAGGTGTGAGATCTCAGGCAGACAACTGGCGCCTCTCAGATCCTTGTCTGTGACTCATGTACTCTATGTATGTATTAAACTAAACCAAACACTTTTACAGTGTTACATTATAAAAGGGGATAGAAAGGAGGTCTTAAATTACAGACCCAGTGTCATGGACAAGTATTGTGTGTAAAGTGTTGAAGCAAGTAATCAGGTTGAGAACGGTGGAGCACCTAGAAAGGATCAACTATGTGACAAGAGATCAGCATGAATTTAGAAAGGGAAAGTAGTGCCTGACAAACGTGACTCAGTTCAATGACAGGATTACTAAAACAAGACAGGACAATGCAGACGATGAGTCACAATAACGTGGCTGAAGTAGTTTGACCAGACCACACACTAGAAGGTGAAGGAACAAAGGGAAGGTGAAAGGTGAGAATGGTCTAGGACGGACCGAAACGTCGTTGTCCCTTCACCTTCTAGTGTGTGGTCTGGTCAAGACCGGACAAGAAGGCTGGATGGACCGTATTTTCCAAACGCATCTGACACTGTTTCTCGTGAAAGACTGGTGCACAAAATTAAAATATAAAGAGGCAGGCTGGGATAACTGAGGAAAGACTGACCTAAGTAAGGGAGCACCTGAAGGTCAGAAGCCAAAGAGGTGGTTTCAAGCTGGAGGAATATAACAAGTGAGGTCCCACAAGGTCCCGGGACCACTGCTCTTCCTAATGTATTTGAACCACCTTCCGGAGGGAGTAAGCTTGGACATATCAATGTTTGCTGATGACGTAAAGCTCATGAGGAATGTAAAAGCAGGAGGAGGATTGCAGAAAGTTACAGGAGGACATACACAAACTCCAGGAGTGGTCAAACAAATGGTTGCTTGAATTCAATCCCAACAAGTGTAAAGTAATGAAGACGGGAATGAAAGGAGACCAGAAGGCATTTACATCATAAGGGGGATGCAACTACAAGAATCGGAAGGGTAGTTTTTAGAGTGGATATAGTTCCAACATTAATGCCTGATACACACAAAAGCAGGATAACATCGGTGCAACATGGTACACTGGTAAAAATAACAACATCGTTTAGAAACCTAAATGAAGACTCCTTACTTTGCAGTGATTTCGAGGATCAACGTCCGCGCGGCCCAGTCTCCAACAAGGTCTCCAGGTTGGTCGGCTGGTGAACCTGGCTAATGGAGGCGGCTGCTCGCAGCCTGACTTCTGACTCACAGTACCGGTCTGGAATCCACACTTTGTGAAGCCTAAAACTAAAGCAACATACACAATACTGATAGGAAGAGACAATGACAGCCTTTTTAAATTGAGAGAAAGAGAGAACAGGAGGACAAGTGGAAACTCACCGAAGAGAACAAGTTATGGAAGTCACCGCCATCCACAACTTTAAGAACAGATTCCACAATGGATTTGAAGGTCAGATTAGTTAAGCTATAACGCAACAGGTACAACAAAGATTGTAGGCTGGGTATAAAGAGCTCACTTAGCTGGGTATAAAGAGCTTACTTAGCTGGGTATAAAGAGCTCACTTAGCTAGGTATAAAGAGCTCACTTACCTGTGGTTACTGATAAGTCAGCACCACTCCCCCCCCCCCCCCAGCGATCTCAACACCACTCACTGTAGCTGGCAACCATTCATGGTTTTTCTCCACAATAAAAGCGATAAATAGTCAAGATTTAAACTCGGTGTGTTGATGTTATAACCTTGTGAGTGTACCCCGTGGCGTGACCGCCCGTCCCCACTTACTGGTACACCACACTTCACACAGGAGCCGGTAGCCGAGCGGACAGCACGCTGGGCACGTGATCCTGTGGTCCCGGGTTCGATCCCGGGCGCCGGTGAGAAACGATGGGCAGAGTTTCTTTCACTTTATGCCCCTGTTACCTAGCTGTAAAATAGGTACCTAGGAGTTAGTCAGCTGTCACGGGCTGCTTCCTGGGGTGTGTGGTGTGAAAAAAGGTAGTAGTAGTAGAAACAGTTCATTGACAATTGAGAGGCGGGCCGAAAGAGCAGAGCTGAACCCTCGCAAGCACAACTAGGTGAATACAACCAGGTGAATACAAGGCCCTCAACTGAGTATATACAATATTTGTAATATTAATACAATGACAAAAGCTTCTATGGCTTTGTAATTCAGTTACGAATAAAATTTGTTGATAAAATCAATTTCTTTGTTAGATAGATAGAAAACGTGCAATGTTTTTTTCCCGTGTGGGTATGTATAGGTATAGAGGCTACTGAAGCCCCTATCCGGTGTGGGTATGTTATGGTGCAGGGGTGACGGTCAATACCTGGTACTTACCCTTGGCACTGAAGCAACTAAGACAAGCGGACGGTCATAGGAGTTATCAGCCTCCGAACGGAGAACTTGAGGTCCGGCTGGGGCACCCAGCAGATGTGGGACAGGTGTAGTACACAGGACGCTATGTATCTCCCTTGTGAGATGTAGTACACAGGACGCTATGTATCTCCCGTGTGAGATGTAGTACACAGGACGCTATGTGTCTCCCGTGTGAGATGTAGTACACAGGACGCTATGTGTCTCCCGTGTGAGATGTAGTACACAGGACGCTATGTATCTCCCGTGTGAGATGTAGTACACAGGACGCTATGTATCTCCCGTGTGAGGTGTAGTACACAGGACGCTATGTATCTGGAGGTGGGATGCAGTACACATGGGTACACACACCAAGTTGCCCCAGCGGACATCTCCCACACAGCCTTAACACCCGCGTGTTCACTAAACTCATCGGCTGACAATAACCAGTCCCAATCGGTGAGAAGTACAGTTAATAGTTTACAAGGTGGTGCTGGTCACTACTTGCACTTGGGTAAGAGTGGAGAGAGTGATGGGCGTGAGTGGTAGAGGGAGGAGATGAGGGGGCGGTGAGGGCCAGGTCAAGAACCGGTTGTAAGGTTGCAAGGGCCGCTGTCAGCCCGGGCCGCCGTGAGCGCTGCGTGGTCGGGCTCGTGGCCGGCCACACGCACACTGACACGGCTCTCCACCAATGCCTGCCTCACTCCCTCACTCCCTCCCTCCCTCCCTCCCTCTCTATCTCCCTCACCGGCCTCACCTCCCCGGTACCACCAACATCCTACCTTAACCCCATACTACCTTCCCTTCCCTCACCTGCCTTCCTACTTTCCCTAAGCTCCTTCCGGAAGGAAAACAACTACAGGAATCGGGAAAAGATAAATACTGTGGAGTGGATATAATGCCAACACTGACAGAAGAGGCACATGTAAACAGGACAACACTGACAGCATATGAAAAGTTGGTAAACATTACAATCACATTTAAACTCTAAATAAGGACTCTTTAAATGCAATCTACAGTGTATAACCTAGGTAAGGCTAATTCTATAATATGCAGCACCTGAAGAAATACTAAACTAAATATGAAAACGTTCTGAGGTTTGCAACAAGACTGGTGCCTGCAATAACAGGCCTAAGCTACGAGGACATATTAAGGAAATTGACTCTCACAACCCAAGAAGAAGAGAGTAGATATGACCACCACATACACTGTGGGGCATGGACGTGGTGGACAAGGACACCCTCTGTAAGTTGAGGGGGAAGAAGATCGGGAGAACATCTGCAAACGCAAGTAAGTCCAATTAATGTAAGG
>NC_091174.1:12255812-12358249 GCF_040958095.1 Procambarus clarkii
AGCTGGGGGGTTGGTGTTTTTCCATATATATGTTTTCGATTTAGAAACAGGATTAAACAGCAAATTTTGAAAATGTGTAGCTAATACAAAAATTGGCGGGAATGAAATAAGTAGACTCAAAATTGCTGAAAGACGATATAGTTAGGCTTTTAAAATAATACTATATTTAACATATCATCTGAACAATGTTGAAATTGACAGATTTCAATACGAAGATGGTCTGGGAATCATGATTAGTAACGATTTAAAAAAATCATTGAATATATATGTTATATATATATATATATATATATATATATATATATATATTATATATATAAATATATATATAAATATATATATAAATATATATATATATATATATACATATATAAATATATATATATATATATATATATATATATATATATATATATATATATATATATATATATATTCACGGAATAAGGTAAATAGAATACTGTTGTTCATATACAGAAGCGTTATGCAACAAGTCATCTGATTTTATTCATCACCTTTACTACGGTGATGTTAGGCCTCGTTTAGATCATGCAGTTCAGTTTTGGTCACAGTACTATTAGGATGGACGTAAATTCGCTTGAACGTGCTCAAAGAAGAATGACAAAGTTAATCCCAAGAACTAGGAACCTTCCTTACAAAGAAAGATCAAGAAAGCTTAGTTTACATTCAATAGAGAAGTGTGATATAAAATTAAATAAATAAATTTTTATTCAGGTAAGGCACATACACACAAGGTAAGATACAAAAGTTGATGGATTTATAGATAGAGCTAGTACAAACAATGCCTAAAGCCACTATTACGCAAAGCGTTTCGGGCAGGCTTGACTAAAGCACACACTTTACTAAAAGGGTTTATTAACAAAGGTGTTAAATATATCACCACAAAACAGCACGCGAAATAACAAATACAAAGTGGGTATGATTAGATTCAGAAATGTCCTGGGTAAATATTAGGTTGGAAATAGGGTTGTTGCATTATGTAACATTTACCGGGTAACGGGAGATCTCTGGATTGTTTCAAGCGAAGGGCAGACATATAATACGACTGAGTTTGGGTGGATATAAATTAGGTGTAGTCTGACATAGGCTAATAGGCTTTCTCCAATTTCCTTTATTCTTCTGTATCTGGTATTTCCACCTACGGTCCTTCATAAGACCACGTGCAATAAAAAATTGGAATAGAAATTCAGCTTTTCTAACAAACGTTTAGTGTTGAGAATTTCTCAGTTTTAAGTGTTGATACTTCCTCCCAAACTGTTTTACAAATGGTTTGAATTGGCGAGTCTGCGAGGCTGTTACACTGGCGACCAGTAACTGGTCGCCAGTGACGTCAACCACCAGGATACACAGTTTCATCTCCTCAAACAAACAACCTTTTTCAATTTAGAGTTTGTTATAGGCAATATGAGCTTCCTTTGATGCCTTTTATAAAGCATCAAAAGGAAGCTCATATTGCGCGTTTTGTCTGCGAGATAATAAAGCAGCATGAATTAAAGCGCTATTGTACTTAGTAGTATTTAATACCGAGGGCAGCCATCATCTGCCTGTGTGTAACAATTGTTTCTTGATAAACTGGAACGTCATTCTGACGTCACAAGTCGTTTTTTTGCGGTCAGCCAATAGGTAACGTTCAAGGTCGCCTTCTACGTCAAAGCTGTAAAAACGTGTTTTTAATATTTGCTTTATGATAATTTTATTGTTTTCTCAAATATGACAAATTCCGACGTATTTTATAATTAAATATTTTAAAGTGGTTGTATAGAATCTTTAAGTAGATAATTCAGGAGTAAGATCAACAATATCAGACTCATTTTATAGTGAATTCTTCGAATTCATTCAATTTTTTTTGTTTTTTTTTTGTTTTTTTGCGTGCCCAACACTGCTGTAATACGAACATAAGAATAAAGAGACCCGCACAAGGTCTATTTACCCATACGTAGCCGCTCCTATTTATATCTACACAAACTCATTCATGTTCCTGTCTAACCTACGCTTGAATCAATCATGGTCTCCCAAGCCAATTATATTACGCAGTAATCTGTTCTCAAATACACAACACTGTTGCCAAACCAGCATTTACCCAGGTCTTTCCTAAATATAATCATCCAATTTATAGCCATTCTTTTGCGATGTTTATTTTATTTATTTATTTATTTATATATACAAGAGTTGTTACATTCTTGTACAGCCACTAGTACGCGTAGCGTTTCGTGCAGGTCCTTAACCCTGTGTTCCCTGGAATACGACCCCCGCGAAGAATAGTTTAACAACCAGGTACACATTTTACTGTTGAGTTTAACAGAGGCTACAGTTAAGGATTTGCGCCCAGTATATCTTCCCCGGCCAGGATACGAACCCAGGATAAAGCACTTGCGGAACGCCAGGCGAGTGTCTTAACCACTACACAACGGAGCTGCATAACGTTGTATTGTGTGTTCTTTTATGCCCGCTAAAATAAATGACGTTCGATAAATATTTACCATCTTGATATTCATCTTAAGTTTATTAATAAAATGTGCGGGAGTGTGAGGCGCCCCAACATCTGCGAACACGCTCCCAGCCTTCAATAACTGGGGCCAGATACACAAGCAATTACGAACCTGTACATCTTTTCTCAATCTTTGGTGGCTTTGGTTACAATTATTAAACAGTTAATGAGCTCCGAAGCACCAGGAGGCTGTTTATAACAATAACAACAGTTGATTGGGAAGTGTTCATGCTTGTAAACTGTTTAATAAATGTAACCAAAGCCGTCAAAGATTGAGGAAAGATGTACACGTTCGTAACTACTTGCGTACCTGAATCTGGTCCCTGGTTCCCACTAACACCGACACGTGTGCTCTTGTTTCCCGCCACAACCGTCACTCCTCGCACACACACCAAGAAAATCTCTCTACGTTCCAAATCACAGCTCCATGGTCCAAATTTTGTCGGAGGTTCCCCAAGCAGCCCAGCGTCGAGTACATGATCTTGGTATCGCGTGCGGCATGATTGCTAGTTGGTACATCCTGTGCCGAGTATCAGGGTCGATCTTAATCATACGTGTACATGATGAGGGACCTCGGCCGCCGCGCATCAGCCTCTTGTGTTGTTACCCGTAGTCAGTGTTCCTGGGCAGGCTGGTGGAGCCCCGGTGGACCTGCAGGCCGTGTTCCTGGGCAGGCTGGTGGAGCGCCGGTGGACCTGCAGGCCGTGTTCCTGGGCAGGCTGGTGGAGCGCCGGTGGACCTGTAGGCCGTGTTCCTGGGCAGGCTGGTGGAGCCCCGGTGGACCTGCAGGCCGTGTTCCTAGGCAGGCTGGTGGAGCCCCGGTGGACCTGCAGGCCGTGTTCCTGGGCAGGCTGGTGGAGCCCCGGTGGACCTGCAGGCCGTGTTCCTGGGCAGGTTGGTGGAGCCCCGGTGGACCTGCAGGCCGTGTTCCTGGGCAGGCTGGTGGAGCGCCGGTGGACCTGTAGGCCGGCAACTGCACAAACTGCACCAAATTATTTGGACGAAACTGTTAACGTTATTCTCACCAATTATATACGAGAAAACATTGTCTAGTCAAATATAATTTGGTTAGTCTCACCAAATTAGGCCTATCCCATTCGATCGCTATAGCCGACATAACATATGTTATGTTATGTCGGCTACCCATAACCTAGCCGACATAACATAACCATAATGCTAGGTTATACCCGTAACCTAGTATATGAGTTATGAGTATATTAGGTTATACTCATAACCTAATCAACTGAAAATACTGTACATTTAATAAGTCGGGACCTTTGTAAGTCAATCAGAAATTAAGCTGTCTAACCAAAGCATATTTTACGTGGTCTTTAGCTAACCAAATCCAATTTGAGGTATGAATGTCTGCACACAATGGCACAGTGGGAGCCAGGCGCTGCTGGTACACCCACCACGCTCTCGCTTTTACGGGCTCACCATAGCCCGTGCTACATGGACATTTCGTTCCGAGTAGCTAAATCTAACACAACAACAAACAGAGCGCATTCCCAGTCACAGCTTCAGTGTTGACATCTTAGCCAGTGGAAGCCTCTGGACTGAGAGCTACCGAATAATTATTTTAATTTAACGTGCATACATTTGCAACCTGCTCAGCCTTGCCCTCTGGCCATACACAGTATATTATACTAATTAACACTAATGTAACAAAGGTCTACAGTTTGTATTATACGTGTCTGAAGCAAGTATGATACGAGAGTAAGTTGTGGCAACCAGTCAAGGCGAACACGATAAATTAGTGAAGTATTCTTACCTAATGTTTATGCTAAATTCCTCCTTGTTGGGCGTCATGTTCACCGCGGGTGTAACAGTCAACAGCTGTATCCCGCTGGATTATCATCCTCGCTGGTACAGTTGGTAGTAAGCACACGCACACGCACACACACGCACGTGCTTAACAGGCAGGAGCCAGAGTAACCGTAAGGAAAAGTCGGACTTGCGAACGGTACCAAGTGGAGTATCTCAAAAATCAGTGTTCTTGAGATACCAAAGTTCTGAAATTTGCGACGAGGCTTGCCCCATCATTTCTGCGAGGGATGGGATATGAAGGGAGACTAAAGGAACTAAACCTGACGACGCTAGAAAAAATGGAGAGAGAGGGAAGACATTGACTTAGTCCGATACTATACTTAAGGGATTGACAGAGTGGAAATAAAATAAATGTTTGAATACCAATGGAAAAAGGAGGCATGGGTGGAAGCTTGAGACTCAGATGACTTATAGAGATATTAAGAAGTTTTCATTTAGTGTAAAAGTAGTGGGAAAATGGAATGAGCTAAAGGAACAGGTTGTAGAAGCAAATTTCATTAATAATTCTTAAAACAAATTGGAAAATATGGCAGGAGTCCATATATAAATAGTGTAGTGTAGCTGAGTACACACATACACATAGGCGCCTTCTATAGGGCGCCGGTGGCTATGCAGACAGCACGCAGGACACGTAATCCTGTGGCCCGGGTTCGATTCCCGGCGCCGGCGAGAAACAATGGACAGAGTTTCTTTCACCCTGATGCCTCTGTTACCTAGCAGTAAATAGGTACCTGGAAGTTAGACAGTTGTTACGGGCTGCTTCCTATGAGTGTGTGTGTGTGTGTGTGTGTGTGTGTGTGTGTGTGTGTGTGTGTGTGTGTGTGTGTGTGTGTGTGTGTGTGTGTGTGTGTGTGTGTGAAAAAAAGTTGACAGTTGAGAGGCGGGCCGAAAGAGCAGAGCTCAACCACCGCAAGCACAACTAGGTGAATACACCCACACACAGCCATTCCAGTTATTAGTCTATTTTGGAGCAGCTTGCATTTAATAATGTGTTCCAGCTACGTGCAACCACTTCAGCTAATTACATTTATTTGCAACCCCTCACGCTGAAGTTGTTCGTATCATCTCTGTGACTCATGTGTGCGTGGTTTGGGGTCGATATCTCCTGGTGATGCTGCTCCTGATTCTTTGTCTACTTTGTGAATGACACTTATACCTCTATGTCCTCCCTGATCCCTTATTCCTCTAGTGTTGTGAGGCCCAGTTCTCTCAGCGTGTCTCCGTAGCTCACTTCCTGCACCTCAAGAACCAGTCTTGTTGCACATCTTTAGACTTTTTCTAGTTTGCGTTGAACTTTACTGGGTAAGGGTTTCCGTGCTGTGGCTACAGAATGAACAGTCAGTCACGCGTGTGTTGAACATTGCGTTCAACACGTTCTTCTATGATCCTAAATTAGGACGTTTAATGGTTCAGCACACGCTGCCGACATTATTTAGCACGTGTGTGCTTCTGGTGACAGATTTGTATTACGTTGTTCACATATTTATTTGCTGGAGCAAATAAATATAAGTGAGCGACGTAGAAACAACGCAGGTCAGTCTCTGTGGTGTAGTGGTAAGACACTCGCCTGGCGTTCCGCGAGCGCTTTGTCATGGGTTCGTATCCTGGCCGGGGAGGATTAACTGGGCGCAAATCCTTAACTGCAGCCTCTGTTTAACTCAACAGTAAAATGTGTACTGTTTTAGTTACAAGGTTGTAAAAACGATTCTTCGCGGCGGGGATCGTATCCCAGGGACCTGCCCGAAACGCTACGCGTACTAGTGGCTGTACAAGAATGTAACAACTCTTGTATATATCTCAAAAAAAAAAAAAAAAAAAAAAAAAACTGGAGGAAACATAAGCGGTGGGCTAGACAATTCTCGCTCTAATTATTACAAGAAGCTTCTTTATTTAAAGCTTTGAGATATAAGTGACGTGCAACCCACGCATTATACTAGCGGATAAATACATATTAGTGCAACACGCTCAAAGTACAAAGTTTTAAACAAAGACCAAAAACAGATTTTGAAGACATTGTCCTCAAAAGCAAGACAATAATTAACCCAAAAACAGGCTAAAATCTCTGTAAAAATGTTCAAGAGGGAAAGAGAATGTGTAACAGTCACTGTGACTGGGATGTGGAGAGTGAGGAATGTAACAAGCGGAGCTCCGCAAGGGTCTGTCATAAGACCACCATTGGTCATAATAAATGTAACTGATGTGATGGAGAAAACAGACATCTTCATGTCCATGTTTACTGATAATACCAAACTGATGACCATAATAAAGAGGGAGGATGGCTGCAGAGTGAAGGGGGGGGGGGGTTATATTACTGCAATGGTCCAATACCCATAACAAGGTAATAACAATAAGGCCAGAGAATAGGAATCCAGAGAAACAACAGAAAAATACACTAAACTTTTGTGTTTAACACAAATAAAATCCACTAATTCATAAAATAAAAGATAAAAAAAATTTGGCGACCATTCGAGCCGGGAGGGAGGGAGTGGACAGCATGCTGGACTGTGATCCTGTGGTCCCGGGTTCGATCCCGGGCGCCGGCGAGAAACAATGGGCAGAGTTTCTTTCACCCTATGCCCCTGTTACCTAGCAGTAAATAGGTACCTGGGTGTTAGTCAGCTGTCACGGGCTGCTTCCTGGGGATGGAGGCCTGGTCGAGGACCGGGCCGCGGGGACACTAAAGCCCCGAAATCATCTCAAGATAACCATCTCAAGATAAGATTCCCGGAAAGTATATAATGATACGGGCAGCGTGTGCACGCCCGCCCCATACAGGGACAGTCTTTAGGAGCCTGGTCAAGAAATCCTTCACACAATTGTTTATCACCTTCTTGAGACCGCTGCTAGAGTATACACAGCACGTACCCCTTATAGCGCACATAATCAGAGAGTCACCACAAGGCTGCAACCATAACTTAACACGGGATATAAGGACTGGCTGAGAAAACGGAACTTCTCAACAATGGAAGAAAGAAGATCTGACAAGGACAGACTGTTCAGCGTGGCTGAGGAAAAAGAGCCAAGATTCAACAAGCAGTTACTTGGCCACTTACGAAACCTATACATCTTCAATTGTGACGGCTTAGTCTGTATTTCAGGAGCTTGGAAACGCTGCGAGGACTTTCTCGACGCAAGATTATTGCTGCTGTAAAGAAGCTGAGAGCGCTCACGAGCTCGTAAACTGTTCAATAAATGCACCTAAACCGCCATGATGAAGGGAATATGTACAGGTTTCGTACGTGTTTGGTAAATCCTTAACCCTTCCTCCGAATAGACTACGTTTTAATACTAAATGTAATAAGTACATTCCTGACTGTCTGCATAGTACATAAATACACTTAATTGTGCCGTTACATTTACCTCCCCATATATTCTCCTCATTTTCTGTTAATACACTCAAAATTGTTAGGTTGAAGTTTTCGTGTTCAATTCTATATACTTGAGTTTTAAATATAAAGAATTTATTTTTCAGTTTTATTAAACAATAGAGATTTATACAAAATTTTAAAATATTCTGAGTTACTTTATAACTTATTGAAAGACTTTAGTTTTGTTTTATCAGTTTTATAAAATTGTAATATCAATATAGCTATAGGTTAAGTGCTAATTACAATTAAGAAACAATAAATGCTATTTACATGCTTGTCCTCCTACACTGCCAAGGTTAGGTTAGGTCGTGGTGTTCTACACAGCTTTTCAGGTAAACTCTAATATTCACAATATTTTGGTGCGATGCTGGCGATTAAGTGTATTTATGTACTATGCCGATAATCAGGATTGTACTTATTACATTTAGTATTAAAATGTACTCTCTCTCTTCGGAGGATGGGCTGTAAATCCTGGTCAAGGTGGAGAGGGCACAGGTGGACCCTGGCAAGTCATGGCAATGTAAAGTATTCCTTCACTGTACCACTAGCGAAGTATAAACAAAATATAAAGTATATACACAAATATAAAGAGGTAAGGTATAATCAAACACCATTCATAGTCTTACGAACAGATATCATGAAGAACAAAAGAGTTGGGAATCATACAATACGTAAGAGGCAGCCAAAACGATGGATCCAGGAGCTGGAGCTTGACCCCGGCGTGTACTACAACTAAACAAGCAGAAAAACACACACACACAAACATCCACTTTTTACTTCCTCTCATGAGGAAATTAGTCAACATTTTAACACAAAAGTCGCCTTCATGTGAAAGCAAACTAATGGTAGACATGTAGAGACATGTTATCACGTAGAGTGAGACGTGTAAACATGTAGACTGAGATATGTAGACAAGGTGAGTAAACACCCTGACTGGTATGAACTTGAGTAAACGTATAGCAATACCGTCTGGGCCGGGAGCACCATTGCTACTTGCCTTGAGAGCAACAAGGATGTCCTCTGATGTAGAGACATGTAAACATGTAGAGTGAGACATGTTAATATGTAGTGAGGCATGTTAACATGTAGAGTGAGACGGGCGGACAAGCACACACAAGCAGGTGGACGGACAGACAAGTAGACAGGTAGCCCGTTGGACAGACAACCAAAAGAAGACATAACAGATAAACATATACACACGTACAAGAAAAACTAAATTAAACAAAGGTAAAAGCGACAATGCATTATTAAATGAATTCATACATAGAGACAGACAGACAGAGTATACCAAGAAAGAGGGTACGCGGGGTATAAGACCAAGCTGGCTGATGAGACTTGAAGGTAATCTTGAGCAACTAAACTGTGAGCAGAATTTTAATGAACACAAATCCCCCTCGGAAGGGTAGGCTACGACTGGAGGCTTCGAAACTGTAACAATAAGATTTAAATTTTTTTAATCATGAGAACAAATCATATTGACTACACATGTCTCGATGAATAACCCAACTCGTATGTAATATTCCTAATGTGTTAAAGATATCTGTTATTTAGGGGTAAAAATGCTTAAAAAAGTCCCAAACAACCAATCTTAGCTCAAAGGTTTGTACAATACTAAATACCTTTTGTGTGGTTTACTGGAGGACGGTGGGGGGGGGGGGGGAGGTGTTATGAAGCATAGGGCCCGAGGCGCCCAGTGCTGCACTCCGGCGGCAGGCTATACCAGTAGGCCTCAAGGCTGCCATTGTGTATTGCTCACCACACACCGCTCAAATACCGTGTGTGTGTGATGTGTTTTTACTACATGCTTACTCGTCCACAAGCATGGAGGGACGTGCAGAGGTCAGACGGACGGACGGGGGCTACGGACCGATGGGAAGACGGACTGATGGGGAGACGGACTGATGGGGAGACGGACCGATGGGGAGACGGATCTATGGACGGACGGGGCGACGGACCGATGGGGAGACGGACCTATGGACGGAAGGGGCGACGGATCACCCTGGCAAATATCTCGTCTGGCCACGAGCACCTGTTGGGCTTTCATTTTGCTACATGATGACAAGTTAGTGGGTACCAGGGACCAAGTTAACTTATCCTCTTCAACGCCTACACAGATTTGTTCTGTTGTAGGCATAATGTCAAGTTGTTCTCAGGTAAATGGAGACAAAGTTCTTAGCCACCCATTTGTTTGTAATTATCAGTTACCTGACCTTTCTCTGCCTTCTATCTAATCTTTGTTTGATTATATAAAAAGCTTTTAGGGTTTCTTTTTGCCTGCCCATATATATGGACTTCATAATTTCTTTTACCTTTCATGTTTGTTAAAACATTTCTTACTAATTTGACAAGCTCTTGTTCTAGACAGACTTACCCATTTTTATTTATTGTGTATATAACTTTTTCTGGAAAGTTTCTTTAGTCCCATGGTTATTCCTTTGTGGGTTACTGTTATTCAACAATCAATTTATATGGTGTACTATTTTCCCCGGCTTAACTAAGAATGGTTTTAAATGATTTATAATTTGAAACTACATCGTAACCCAGTTGCCCGTCAAGACCAGCCCACCTCCCATGTTGACCAGACCACACACTAGAAGGTGAAGGGACGACGACGTTTCGGTCCGTCCTGGACCATTCTCAAGTCCTTTTTGTCATAAATACTTCCTTCCACAACTCCTATTTAGCCATCATTATTTTCATATAATTTGATGCAAATAGTGTTTTTTATGTATGACTTAGGTATGACAATATAATTAACATTTTATCTAACATACTTATAATAGACGAGGAGCGGGAGTAGCAATATCAGTGAGTGTAAAATAATTTATATCCCTTAATTTATATTCAACTAATGTCCCTGTTTACTACATTCATCCACGTTTCTGTTAGCACAATAATATCCAATGTTGCTGTGCCCGCGAGCCCTTAATTCCTCCGCTTTGTTTCTAATGCTGTCATTATTTGTTTAGTACACCTCAAGGGTGTTATGTGGATGCCCGTGTTAACCCGTTCTTTTTACTAAAACACTTTTTCACTCATTTCTCAACTTTTCCCTTGCCAGCACACAGCCAGCTTATTGCCTCCTTTCCCAAATATATTCCCATACCTCTATCATCTAACAGTTTAATTTTTAAACACCGTGCATTCCATTCCAAGTATAAAAATTATCATTGTCGGGGGCAGGAAACCTGTACTCACCTAGTTGCGTTTGCGGGGGTTGAGCTCTGGCTCTTTGGTCCCGCCTCTCAACTGTCAATCAACTGGTGTACAGATTCCTGAGCCTACTGGACTCTATCATATCTATATTTGAAACTGTGTATGGAGTCAGCCTCCACCACATCACTGCCTAATGCATTCCATTTGTTAACTACTCTGACACTGAAATAATTCTTTCTAACGTCCCTGTGGCTCATCTGGGTACTAAGTTTCCACCTGTGTCCCCTTGTTCGTGTTCCACGCGTGCTGAAGAGTTTGTCTTTGTCCACCCTGTCAATTCCCCTGAGAATTTTGTAGGTGGTTATCATGTCTCCCCTTACTCTTCTGTTTTCCAGGGTTGTGAGGTTCAGCTCCCTTAGCCTTTCCTCGTAGCTCATTCCTCTCAGTTCCGGGACCAGTCTGGTGGCATACCTCTGAATCTTCTCTAACTTCGTCTTGTGTTTAACTAGGTATGGACTCCAGGCTGGAGCAGCATACTCCAGGATTGGTCTTACATAAGTGGTATAAAGGGTCCTGAACGATTCCTTACACAAGTTTCTAAAGGCATGAATGAATGTTTGTATATATATATATATATATATATATATATATATATATATATATATATATATATATATATATATATATGCCCAATGCAGCCCTGGGAACTCGCCTCAGTCATGACGCTCTCCGCATTGGAGTTGCCCTTCGCCTTGCCGCCCCCATCCTCACCGAACATAGGTGCATCTGCGGAACTGCGATGGCAGACCAATATGGTCTGGTATGTCGTAAATCACAGGGTAAAATTGCAAGACATGAAGAAGTCAACGACATCATCAAGAGGAGCCTCGCCACAGCCCGCTGCCCGGCACAAAGAGAACCACACTTATCCAGACCTAACGACCCTCAGAAGCGCCCTGATGGGGTCACCTTGCTACCTTGGAAGGATGGTAAGCAAGTGGTATGGGACTACACGTGCGCTGCCACACTGGCCAGTACCTACCTCCACTACAGCACACGTGAAAGCGGTGGTGCTGCTTCTTTCAGGGAATCGCAGAAAATTATTAAATACAGAGGTCTAGCACACTGCTACAGCTTTGTTCCGATCGGCTCGGAGACCCTCGGTTCGTGGGGAAAATGTGCATTGAAGTTCCTGAAGGAATTGGGGGACAAATTGATCAGCGCTACAAAAGACCAGAGAGCAAAAAGTTTCTTGTTCCAGCGCCTCAGTGTTGCGATTCAGAGGGGAAATGCCTGTTGCGTCTTGGGCACTAGTCCAACTTCAGAGGAATTCGAAGAAGTGTTTGACTTGCAACAATGATCGAACCCGTCTGTGACATTCATCAATGTTTCCCATTGTTGTGTTTTTCAAGAGATCCATAACCTTTAAGCACTTTTTTGCATTATTATTTTTGTATCAACCCATGTATATCTTGTAACCATCAAATGCATAATAAAGCACAAAAAATAAAAAAGGAAGGGGGTGGTAGGAGAAAAGCACACAGAAACTGTATTGGAGGCGATCTAAACATTCCCTCTAATGCGTTATGCGTGGTTTCCTCCGAGGCTATGGGTCCCCCTTCTTCCAGCTAGAGGTGGTATTCTTTAATTATATATATATATATATATATATATATATATATATATATATATATATATATATATATATATATATATATATTAAAGGATAAGATTAATGATTCTAACACGAATCTTCTCAATACTTCTTAAGTTTGTCTTCACTGTCGAAGGAAGTTGAAAGAATGACTCTCCAAAGTTCATTTTCACACTTTATTATGGTCTGACGCCTAAGGATGCGTTTTGCAAGGTACTCCTTACATTTTCAAAGACAAATTTACCATGCTATTGCAAAGGCATATATTCTATATGGGTGAGGTGGTACAGAACGTGAGGTAAACAAGTGGATGAAAGGCATAGCATAAGGGATATTAGTAGGGTATTACATGCATCAGCATAACTTACGGGCTATTCATGCCCGTGCAACCTCTTGGGTGGCTTAATCTTTATCAATCAATCAGCATAAGCAGATTATGTTCTTGCTGCTCCTGTCTCTGTGTTGGCTCGGGGTCTTGAAGTGGATAGAATGTAATTACGTGTTAACTGGTTGTTGATTGCTGGTCTTGACTTTTTGATGTGTAGGGCCTCGCTGATGTCCAGTCTTTTGTTGTCGTTATACCTGTTGATTATTTCAGTGTTGCTTTTTTATGATATGTCTGGTGATGGTCTGATTGTGTGAGGAGATTATATGTTCCTTGATGGAGCCCTGTTGTTTGTGCATTGTTAATCGCCTGGAAAGAGACGTTGTTGTCTTGCTTATATACTGAGTTCTTTGAGGCTTACAGTCCCCAAGTGGGCATGTAAAGGCATATACGACGTTGGTTTCCTTCAAGGCGTTCTGTTTGGTGTCTGGGGAGTTTTTCATGAGTAGGTTGGCCGTTTTTTTGTTTTTGTAGTAAATTGTCAATTGTATTTTCTGATTTTTGTCTGTAGGGATAACGTTCCTATTAATAATATCTTTCAGGACATTTCCCTCCGTTTTATGAGCTGTCGAAAAGAAGTTCCTGTAAAACAGTCTAATAGGAGGTACAAGTGTTGTGTTAGTTGACTCTTCAGAGGTTGCATGGCGTTTCACCTGTCTTTTTATGACGTCTTCAACATAACCGTTAGAGAAGGCATTGTTGACTAGGACCTGCCATACCCTACAGAGTTCTTCATCGACTTGCTTCTATCCTGAGCTGTTGCTGCGAGCACGGTCGACGTAAGTGTTGACAACACTCCTCGTGTACCTGTCTGGGCAGTCACTGTTAGCATTGAGGCACATTCCTATGTTTGTTTCCTTAGTGTAGACTGCAGTGTGGAAGCCTCCGTTCCTTTCCGTGACTGTTACATCTAGAAAGGGCAGGATGCCTGATTGTAATTTAAGAACGAAGGTAGCTATCAATGAATGCCATTGCATTGGACTTGCAATAACTGTCTAGATAACAATTGACTCCAATTGTCTTAGACGGTATTAAGTAACTCATAGTGCAGGCACTGAAGTATTCTGTGGCTAGGAATACATTCTTTTTCACCAAAACTGGTATATAATTATAAATACTCCCCTAATATTACACACACACACACACACACACACACACACACACACACACACACACACACACACACACACACACACATTTAGTATATTTTGGAAGCAGTCGTTCTTGTAGACATGTGTTGTCGAATACGACCGAAAGGGCTAGAATCAGTGATCTGATCATTTTAATTAGACTCAATATCACGCCTCCAAGAACGACTGCCTCCTAAATATACTCATACCCGTATTTCATTCATCCTGTGATTTTTAGCACATAAGTAATAAACTAGTATACACATTAAAATCGAATTATAATATAAATATAAATATACCATCCGAACACCTGACTAAAATAACACCAGCCCAGCGTAAAAATAAGGGTCAAAGGCAAGGCAATATTGGCGTAACCTTGAGCGGTGTGCATGTGCATAACCTCGTGTGGGTGTGCGTGTGCGTGTGCATAACCTCGTGCGCGTGTGCGAGGCCAACAGCCACGGGGCACATGCCCTAGTGTGCGGGCATTCTTACCTGCCTCTTCTAACCAGTTTCCTAGAATTAAAATCCAGTACCTCGGCACCGTGGTTGGTGGCTGTCGTTTGCTGATGGAGTAAACTGCTAAACGTTGTTTAGATTAATCACAGGAAGGTATACGGCTATCGTAGAGGACGTGCGTCCACTCCAGCGGTATACCGGCACATTATTTAGTACAGAGTAAAGGAGCTAAAGGAAGATATCAGCCTCCAGCTCCACCAAGCAAACGTCTTTTCGCTTAGTTATCATGGCTGTTACTGTCATTGTTTTGTTGTTGCTGTCATTGTTTTGTTGTTGCTGTCATTGTTTTGTTGTTGCTGTCATTGATTTGTTGTTGCTGTCATTGTTTTGTTGCTGTGCATGTTAAGCACTTGACTATCGTCCATCTTGTCTCTGGGTACCTATAAAGCAGCTGCCAGGTCTCCCGGTACCTATAAAGCAGCTGCCAGGTCTCCCGGTACCTATAAAGCAGCTGCCAGGTCTCCCGGTACCTATAAAGCAGCTGCCAGGTCTCCCGGTACCTATAAAGCAGCTGCCAGGTCTCCCGGTACCTATAAAGCAGCTGCCAGGTCTCCCGGTACCTATAAAGCAGCTGCCAGGTCTCCCGGTACCTATAAAGCAGCTGCCAGGTCTCCCGGTACCTATAAAGCAGCTGCCAGGTCTCCCGGTACCTATAAAGCAGCTGCCAGGTCTCCCGGTTCCTATAAAGCAGCTGCCAGGTCTCCCGGTACCTATAAAGCAGCTGCCAGGTCTCCCGGTACCTATAAAGCAGCTGCCAGGTCTCCCGGTACCTATAAAGCAGCTGCCAGGTCTCCCGGTACCTATAAAGCAGCTGCCAGGTCTCCCGGTACCTATAAAGCAGCTGCCAGGTCTCCCGGTACCTATAAAGCAGCTGCCAGGTCTCCGGTTTTCAACATGCTTTATTATTCCGGGTTATGTTGTGGGGCTCAATAATCCATCAGTAAAGTAATATAACTGAGAATAAACCATTCTCCACGTTACTAAAGGTCTAATCTTAAGTTTGTTAGCTTTCAATATGCCAGCGACTTTCTGATGTTTGTGTGCGGAAAGCACACAACACAGTGACGGGCTGTGTCACACGCCCGTCACAACACAGTGACGGGCTGTGTCACACGCCCGTCACAACACAGTGACGGGCTGTGTCACACGCCCGTCACAACACAGTGACGGGCTGTGTCACAAGCCCGTCACAACACAGTGACGGGCTGTGTCACACGCCCGTCACAACAGTGACGGACTGCGTTATGTCTACCTCCAGGTCCTTTATCTCTTCAAAATCAATAGCTTGACAACGTTTCAGACTGTACTGTTCATTTGATCTTATTTCTCTAACTTACATTTTGTGCTGGTTGTGGTTGATGTGTGCACTAGTTGGGCCATTCCGGCAGGTTGTTCACACCTCCCGCGACACTGTGCAGTCATCTTACCGGTGTGTGTCCCGAGGCTCTGGTGCAGGACATATTGATGAATGCTTTCTACCAAGTTGGTATATGCGGCCGACGTTACCCTTCATCTACCTGCCTCTGGCTAGAGACTCGACCTATGCGTGATTCAGGCTCCCAGATGCTAATATATTACTTGTTCCTCCAACTCAAAACTGTATTGCACTTGCAGATGAGGAGTCACAATAACGTGGATGAAGTATGTTGACCAGACCACACACTAGAAAGTGAAGGGACGACGACGTTTTGGTCCGTTCTGGACCGAAATAATCGACTTGAGAATGGTCCGGGACGGACCAAAACGTCGTCGTCCCTTCACTTTTTAGTGTGTTGTTTGGTCAACATGTATTGCACTTGTGGTCCTCACCTAACTTGTCCCATACTCATTGTCCTGCATTTGTTAGTGATAACTTCCAATGTGTGAGTAGTTCAACACTCCTAAAGATTGTCTATATTCTGCAGTGTTTCATAAGTCGCCGTCTGCTCTTATTCGTATTTTCAGCTTTGCTTCATCTGCAGAAGTTGGAAATGAACAGTCTATATATTCTCGGAGAGGTCGTTTACGAAAATCTGAACCTGTGTAAGTGAGTGGACTAACATGGAGGACACAAGAAAATGTATATATGCTGGTTAGCATTGTAAATGTGTGGCCACGTCTGTAGTAGAAAAAAAAACTCACTGCTTCCCTCCTCACTCACTGCTTCCCTCCTCCCTCACTGCTTCCCTCCTCCCTCACTCACTGCTTCCCTCCTCCCTCCCTCACTGCTTCCCTCCTCCCTCCCTCACTGCTTCCCTCCTCCCTCCCTCACTGCTTTCCTCCTCCCTCCCTCACTGCTTTCCTCCTCCCTCCCTCACTGCTTTCCTCCTCCCTCCCTCACTGCTTTCCTCCTCCCTCCCTCACTGCTTCCCTCCTCCCTCCCTCACTGCTCCCCTCCATGCGTCCTCCGTCACTCTCACACAATGGACAAGTTATACGTCAGTTTTTGTGCGCATATCGATGTCCTAACTTGAATAATATGTAAATGTGTTGTCCGAGTCTTGTCCGACCTGCCTCGCTACCTGTCTGGCTAAATGAGAGACTTATTGACAGATTACCTTATTGTGAGTACTTGCCTTAATATTAACTTAATGTCCTCTAACTTGTCTACCCGTACACCTTGAACGACAAATCCTCCTTGAGTGATAACACCTATATCCAATCCCGTCTCTCCAATTGCCAATCATTGAAAAATACAAATAAAAATTTAAAATTTGTCAAATCAGAACAGTAGGAACCCAAGCAATCTGCCTAATCTATCGAGGACGATGCCTGAAAAAACGTAAAAATTACGGTGCTTTATTGGTAATAATGCGTCACATTTGTAACGAATAGTGTAGATTCCATTCAAAAAATGAGAAGTATTAAGAGAGAGGCCGGGTTGCTGTATTTGCCCTCGTGCCTGCCTGACTTTAGCATCATCCCTGTCACCCACCCGTCCTCTCTTGCCTGGCTACCTGGCTCCGTCCCACTCTCTCTCTCCCTTCCTTACCTACCAGCACGCCTTCCTTACCTACCAGCACGCCTTCCTTACCTACCAGCACGCCTTCCTTACCTACCAGCACGCCTTCCTTACCTACCAGCACACCTTCCTTACCTACCAGCATGCCTTCCTTACCTACCAGCACGCCTTCCTTACCTACCAGCACGCCTTCCTTACCTACCAGCACGCCTTCCTTACCTACCAGCACGCCTTCCTTACCTACCAGCACGCCTTCCTTACCTACCAGCACGCCTTCCTTACCTACCAGCACGCCTTCCTTACCTACCAGCACACCTTCCTTACCTACCAGCATGCCTTCCTTACCTACCAGCACGCCTTCCTTACCTACCAGCACGCCTTCCTTACCTACCAGCACGCCTTCCTTACCTACCAGCACGCCTTCCTTACCTACCAGCACGCCTTCCTTACCTACCAGCACGCCTTCCTTACCTACCAGCATGCCTTCCTTACCTACCAGCACACCTTCCTTACCTACCAGCACGCCTTCCTTACCTACCAGCACACCTTCCTTACCTACCAGCACGCCTTCCTTACCTACCAGCACACCTTCCTTACCTACCAGCACACCTTCCTTACCTACCAGCACGCCTTCCTTACCTACCAGCACGCCTTCCTTACCTACCAGCACTAATAAAATAAAATACTGAAGTGAATGATATGGAAGAAAATGCAAAACAGAACCATTGAGAATAGCTGTCATAGGCACAATCAGAGAGAACTGTATGAACATCAGAGGTCCATAGCAATAAACTCCCAACAAGAATAATAATTACTGCCGGAACGACTTTTTACTTCTCCAAGAAGCAATTAGACAAGTCCCTGCAAGAAATGATGTACTAACCGGGTTGTAGTGGATATGCGAGCTTGCAGGCCACTCCAAGCAACAGCCTGTTAGAGCAAGTTATTGGTTGCAAGCCGGGCTTGGGAAGTAGAACTTCCGGAACCCTTCTTCAGGAGCCCATCCTCAGAACAAATCCATTACCTCAAACGACAAACAGCACCATCAAACCACTTGGATAGTTATGTAGATATTTGTGATGGTCTGAAAGCATGTTACGATTCCAGTAATAGTCTACTTATGAACTGGCAAGTGAACAGAGTTTATTCTCAAGTTATAACTTTATTGTATTATAAATATTTGTTTTAAAATATAGTGTATGCTGAAAAAGTATTTTTGAAACGGTCTGATGAATTTGGTTTTCTGTAAACGAAATTCAAGGGTGCACATAAATAGATTTCGAATTCCATATTTTCACGTTTTGGGAAATATTATCCTGTATTTACATAGCCAAAAGTAATGACACCTAATCTATCCAAAACAAACCTGAACCTAAAGTAACCTGAACCTAACCATAGATAGAGTGTGGACAAAGGCATTAATTATGTAGTCGTTCTGAATCCATTACTGTGAGCAGATTTAGTCCCTGAGGACAGGTTACGCTCCAGGTTAACTCCATTTGGTGCTGACCTCGGAGGGTCACCCGTCACACCACCCACCAACATGTAAGGGTCACCCGTCACACCACCCACCAACATGTAAGGGTCACCCGTCACACCACCCACCAACATGTAAGGGTCACCCGTCACACCACCCACCAACATGTAAGGGTCACCCGTCACACCACCCACCAACATGTAAGGGTCACCCGTCACACCACCCACCAACATGCAAGGGTCACCCGTCACACCACCCACCAACATGTAAGGGCCACCCGTCACACCACCCACCAACATGCAAGGGTCACCCGTCACACCACCCACCAACATGTAAGGGCCACCCGTCACACCACCCACCAACATGTAAGGGTCACCCGTCACACCACCCACCAACATGTAAGGGCCACCCGTCACACCACCCACCAACATGTAAGGGCCACCCGTCACACCACCCACCAACATGTAAGGGTCACCCGTCACACCACCCACCAACATGCAAGGGTCACCCGTCACACCACCCACCAACATGTAAGGGCCACCCGTCACACCACCCACCAACATATTTTTCAAAGTTTCAGCTCAGAACCAACTTCCAGGTAAGCTGAAGGGCAGGTTGACAGCCTATTTGCCTGCCTGCCAAACTGCTGGTCAAGCGACCTGGCTGGCTTCTGATCTGACACAAGAGGAGCCTGCTCCTGTCTGTCGAGAGGGGCCGAGATGACGGTGGAGTGTGTGGAAGATCAGAGTGGATGGGAGACGGAGTGTGAGATGGGAGATCAGGGCGAGTGACTGGAAGGTGGCAACATGAGTGACAGGCAGGAAAGTAGAGTGGCAGCTCGGGAGATGAGAGTGACGGGATGAAATGAGAAGTGGCAACAGGAAGCCACTGGACCCAACAACATTTGAAGAGGATTTAGCAACAGGGTGTATTTTTCCAGCTGTGTCAGTCTTATTGGGGTGGGTGGTGGTGAGCCCACCCCGGAGGGCACTCCACCCACTTTGTGAGCACTGAGGGCCCTCTCAGTGGCCCCGGCGGGGACATGGTATTTGTCATAACACGTGGTCCTGGGTAGTCGCTTAGTCCTGGCGAATTTAAAGCCAAAACTGTGTCAAAACTATTGCAAAATGTATTTTTCGTTCATTTAATTAATGGTTTTAATCCCGGATAATTTACAACAAGATCAGTATTGGCCTTAAGTACAGGAAATAAATTTAGACCATATTTAATAACTTGCTTTTAACGTGAAGATACATGCCAACAATAATATTTACGATATTTGTTTCAAGTGAAGCATTAGTGATCAATACGACGACAACTACCACTACTACTACTACTAATATACTACCAGCACCGGTAATAGTGGATAGTTCATAAGATATGGAGAGTATAGTGACATGGTCGCCACGACACCCGTGTCCTCTCTCACCACACTAGCACTAACCACAAATATTTAATGGCCCGTAGAATTGTTATTGTGTTAATATTAATATCTTTACCTTATTCCCTGACACTTGCACTTGGTCTCGGCCTAGACCTTCCACCGCTGGTCACGCAAGAACCTTTGGTTTGCAGACGAGGAGTCACAATAACGTGGCTGAAGTATGTTGACCAGACCACACACTAGAAAGTGAAGGGACGACGATGTTTCGGTCTGTCCTGGACCATTCTCAAGTCGATTGTTATATTCTTATCTTGAGACCATTCCCAAGTCACAATCGACTTGAGAAAGGGTCCAGGACGGACCGAAACGTCGTCGTCCCTTCACTTTCTAGTGAGTGGTTTGGTCAGCTTTGGTTCCTGTAGTCATAGTCACAGATATAACTATATCAAAATCAACACAATTTAAACAAAAATCCTCCCCACAAAATCTCCCAACGTCAGCACCCAAAACAGCCAAACTTGTATACAATTTTGTTAAACTCCTCTTGACTATTTGTATTTCAAGTGGATATTGAGAACTCCACTGCGACCTGACCATTAACCTAACGACGCCAAAAGTTTCTCTAACGGGGTCCATTCACTACGTCCGCCAGGTTAGGCAGAACACAACAGTTTCCATTCAGCCAGGTCTAATTACCCATTAAAGTCAATTGATTATCGGAGTAGACACTTTGACAAGGGTAATTTTCGTTCGCATGTCCTGTCTCTCCTCTCCTCCGCCCTCTCTCTCTCTCTCTTCTCCTATCTTCTGTTCCTTCGTCTCATCCGTCAGGTGCAGTAACTGTTCACCACCCTACGTCATCACTACTTTAAAGACCACACTAACCTATCCTATCCTTACCTAACCGAAATCAAGAGATATAACGCCATGTTTTATATATGGTATGCACACAGGTGCGTGACGTCACATGACGTCATAATTTTATACCGGCTCGGGTTTTATTTTATATTTCATCCCGAATGCTGTTCGACCACCCCCTGGCCAGGGGCGGCCGGATAAGGCCAGGGGCGGCCGGATAAGGCGGCCACGAGACCCGGCCGTACAGGAGCGCCTCATCTTGAGAACCATGTACGCTCAAGACAATGGTGAAGGCTTCCCCCGCACTCTACCCGTGTGTGTGGTGTGGCCGCCACCACCACACTCACCCAGGGAAGCTTAGACGGCTCTGTCAGTCACCAGGCCAGTCAGCAGGTGTGGGAGAGGCAGGTGGACGAGTCAACAGGTGTGGGAGAGGCAGGTGGACGAGTCAACAGGTGTGGAAGAGGCAGGTGGACGAGTCAACAGGTGTGGGAGAGGCAAGTGGACGAGTCAACAGGTGTGGAAGAGGCAGGTGGACGAGTCAACAGGTGTCACCTCCCATACAACAATGAGAGGTACCGTGCGCACCAACAAGTCCCTCCCACCTTCTCTCACACTGATCCTGCTCCCACCCTCAGTTACCCCCCCCCCCACCACCCACCTACACATACAGCCCACCACCACTACCCACCTACACTTCACTGCCCAGTACAACTAACCATACACTGGGAGTCACAGACCTGGACAGCATATAGGAGGCCGCCACAAATAAGAATGACATATAAATATGTAAATAAGGACTGTTCCAAGACAATCTACGCAGCCCCCGTGAGGCCAGGAGTAGAATACTCAACACTGCACCTGGTGAAGCACAACACTGACCATGACAAAGTGTACAGGTTTGTAACACTACTTGTACCTTAATTATGACGACTAAGATGCGAGACCAAGTTAGTTAAAGGTCTCAATTACACTGCCTCTGCTGCCAGCCCGTGTCCACCATATAGACCTGACCCTGACCCACCACCACTTGCTGCCAGCCCGTGTCCACCATATAGTCCTGCCCTGACCCACCACCACTTGCTGCCAGCCCGTGTCCACCATATAGTCCTGCCCTGACCCACCCCCACTGGCTGCCTCACTCTTTATTACAATGAGAAAGAATGGAAAATGAGAAGGACAAGAGAACAAAAAGTCTGATGTACTGCATAAAGGAGTAATATAAAATGTGTTGGTGCAGGAGATACAAGGGGATGCTGAACTCTGAGGGGGAACAAGAGGTATTACGAGTGAACATTGGTTATGAGCAACAAGGAGGCTGCACACACACACACACATATTCATCTCAATTGACACAGGACAAACTGCCCACAATTCAACAAGTAATCCCTGAGTCTATCATTTAGAAGCAGGAAAGACTGAGAAACATTCAGACTATTAAGTAGGACATTGTCAATAAAATATCAAGTGATCAGACAAAGGAATAACGTTAATGAGCTTAAAGAAAGTGAAGGAAATCTGTGAAGCATTCAACATGTAGAATAATTATTGAAGATTGAATCAGAAGAGTTAACATACAAGAGAGAAGAAACCCAATAGTAGGAGTGTGACCAACATACTTGTGACAGCAACGGGTACACACAAGTGTGAAAGTACTAGAAAGGAATATAATCAAAGGAATAACCGTGGGATAATAAGATGCTGCAGAGATGCTATGCACTGTCGTCAACATGTACAAATCGTGACTGGAGACCTGGAAGCTGTCAGACGGCTGCCACCCAGACACGGTAATACCCATGTTAAATGAACTATACCCGCTTGACCTGCCTCGCTAGGTGATGCCCCAGTACTGTCTACATGCCTGAGTAATGCCCCAGCACTGCCCACATGCCTGAGTAATGCCCCAGTACTGCCCACATGCCTGGGTAATGACCCAGAACTGCCCACGTGCCTGAGTAATGCCCCAGTACTGCCCACATGCCTGGGTAATGACCCAGAACTGCCCACGTGCCTGAGTAATGCCCCAGTACTGCCCACATGCCTGGGTAATGACCCAGAACTGCCCACATGCCTGGGTAATGACCCAGAACTGCCCACATGCCTGAGTAATGACCCAGAACTGCCCACATGCCTGAGTAATGACCCAGAACTGCCCACATGCCTGAGTAATGACCCAGAACTGCCCACATGCCTGGGTAATGACCCAGAACTGCCCACATGCCTGAGTAATGACCCAGAACTGCCCACATGCCTGAGTAATGACCCAGTACTGCCCACATGCCTGGGTAATGACCCAGAACTGCCCACGTGCCTGAGTAATGCCCCAGTACTGCCCACATGCCTGGGTAATGACCCAGAACTGCCCACATGCCTGAGTAATGACCCAGAACTGCCCACATGCCTGGGTAATGACCCAGAACTGCCCACATGCCTGAGTAATGACCCAGAACTGCCCACATGCCTGGGTAATGACCCAGAACTGCCCACATGCCTGGGTAATGACCCAGAACTGCCCACATGCCTGGGTAATGACCCAGAACTGCCCACATGCCTGGGTAATGACCCAGAACTGCCCACATGCCTGAGTAATGACCCAGAACTGCCCACATGCCTGAGTAATGACCCAGTACTGCCCACATGCCTGGGTAATGACCCAGAACTGCCCACATGCCTGAGTAATGACCCAGAACTGCCCACATGCCTGAGTAATGACCCAGTACTGCCCACATGCCTGGGTAATGACCCAGAACTGCCCACATGCCTGAGTAATGCCCCAGTACTGCCCACATGCCTGGGTAATGACCCAGAACTGTCCACATGCCTGAGTAATGCCCCAGTACTGCCCACATGCCTGGGTAATGACCCAGAACTGCCCACATGCCTGAGTAATGACCCAGAACTGCCCACATGCCTGGGTAATGACCCAGTACTGCCCACATGCCTGGGTAATGACCCAGAACTGCCCACATGCCTGGGTAATGACCCAGAACTGCCCACATGCCTGGGTAATGACCCAGTACTGCCCACATGCCTGGGTAATGACCCAGAACTGTCCACATGCCTGAGTGGTACACGTCAAGCCTTGGGGTAGAAGATAGCCTATCACAGGAAGTACATAACAACGGAACCACTCGCAACCCAAACATATAGATCATTCAGAAAGATCATTGTTGACTATGTGAGACCGCAGCCAGCCTGGTTCCGCACCCATTACCCACACATGGAATATTACGGAAGCGCTAGAGCTCTGCCACAACATCATACCAAAATGACCATAGTTTTAATAAGGGAATACACGGTAAAGGAACGACAACACGACGATGATGTAAGTTTACACGAGTATGAGAAACGGGTTCATCAGAGGCCGGGTGGTGTGTGTGGTGTGGTGAATGGCGCACTGGAGAGGGTAGTGAAGATTGACTTCATTCATGGCTATAAATCTAGGCACAATGATGCACTAGTGGATGTGGAGTCACTGCACTTCACATAGTTAATAGGAGAAGGCTAGGAGCCCCCTCCCCCTACCACCACACCCATATACATACACACGAGCTCAGGAACCTGTTCACTGGTAGTACTCACCTAAATGTGTTTGCGAGGGTTGAGCTCTGGCTCTTTGGTCCCGCCTCTCAACCGTCAATCAACAGGTGTACAGGTTCCTGAGCCTATTGGACTATCATATCTACACTTGAAACTGTGTATGGAGTCAGCCTCCACCACATTACTTCTTAATGCATTCCATTTGTCAACCACTCTGACACTAAAAAAGTTCTTTCTGATATCTCTGTGGCTCATTTGGGCACTCAGTTTCCACCTGTGTCCCCTGGTGCGTGTGCCCCCTTGTGTTAAATAGCCTGTCTTTATCTACCCTATCAATTCCCTTGAGAATCTTGAATGTGGTGATCATGTCCCCCCTAACTCTTCTGTCTTCCAGCGAAGTGAGGGTTAATTCCCGTAGTCTCTCCTCGTAGCTCATACCTCTCACCTCGGGTACTAGTTTGGTGGCAAACCTTTGAACCTTTTCCAGTTTAGTCTTATCCTTGACTAGATATGGACTCCATACTGGGGCTGCATACTCCAGGATTGGCCTGACATATGTGGTATACAAAGTTCTGAATGATTCCTTATACAAGTTTCTGAATGCCGTTCTTATGTTGGCCAACCTGGCATATGCCGCTGATGTTATCCTCTTGATATGTGCTGCAGGAGACAGGTCTGGCGTGATGTCAACCCCCAAGTCTTTTTCTCTCTCTGACTCTTGAAGAATCTCATCTCCCAGATGATACCTAGAATCTGGCCTCCTGCTCCCTACACCTATCTTCATTACATTACATTTGCTTGGGTTAAACTCTAACAACCATTTGTTCGACCATTCCTTCTGCTTGTAGGTCTTCTTGAGGCCTCAAGCAGTCCTCCCTGTCTTAATTCTTCTCATAATTTTGGCATCGTCAGCAACCATTGAGAGAAATTAATCTATACCCTTCGGGAAATCATTTACATATATCTGAAACAAGATAGGACCGAGTACAGAGCCCTGTGGGCTCTGTACTCGTGTGACAGTTGAGCTCTGTGGGCTCTGTGGTAGTGTGACAGTTGAGAGGCGGGACTAAAGTGCTCAAGTTCAACCCCGCAAGTACAACCAGGTGAGTACAGGTATGGCGGCACATAGCCTTAACCCCCCCCCCTCCCCCACCACACACAGGTGCAGGCAGGATGTCAATAAAGAAAAGTACTTCCTGTAGCGAGGCTCCCTCCTGTACCCTCTAATTGGCCTTTATTAATACTAGAGCGGCCCTCACCAGTATGGTGGTCAGTGGGAGGTAGTGATGTGAGTCACAGCGCCTCTCACAGGCGGAGGTGGTGGTGGTGGTGGCAGCGTCTGTGGTGGGTGGTGGTGGCAGCGTCTGTGGTGGGTGGTGGTGGCAGCGTCTGTGGTGGTGGTTGTGGTGGGTGGTTGTGGTGGGTGGTTGTGGTGGTGGTGGTGGTGACAGCGTCTGTGGTGGTGGTTGTGGTGGGTGGTTGTGGTGGTGGTGGTGGTGGTGACAGCGTCTGTGGTGGTGGTTGTGGTGGGTGGTTGTGGTGGGTGGTTGTGGTGGTGGTGGTGGTGACAGCGTCTGTGGTGGTGGTTGTGGTGGGTGGTTGTGGTGGTGGTGGTGGTGACAGCGTCTGTGGTGGTGGTTGTGGTGGGTGGTTGTGGTGGTGGTGGTGGTGGTGGTGACAGCGTCTGTGGTGGGTGGTGGTGGCAGCGTCTGTGGTGGGTGGTGGTGGCAGCGTCTGTGGTGGGTGGTGGTGGCAGCGTCTGTGGTGGGTGGTGGTGGTAGCGTCTGTGGTGGGTGGTGGTGGCAGCGTCTGTGGTGGGTGGTGGTGGCAGCGTCTGTGGTGGGTGGTGGTGGCAGCGTCTGTGGTGGTGGTGGTGGCAGCGTCTGTGGTGGTGGTGGTGGCAGCGTCTGTGGTGGGTGGTTGTGGTGGGTGGTTGTGGTGGGTGGTTGTGGTGGGTGGTTGTGATGGGTGGTTGTGGTGGGTGGTTGTGGTGGGTGGTTGTGGTGGTGGTGGTGGTGGCAGCGTCTGTGGTGGGTGGTTGTGGTGGTGGTGATGGCAGCGTCTGTGGTGGGTGGTGGTGGTGGCAGCGTCTGTGGTGGGTGGTTGTGGTGGGTGGTTGTGGTGGGTGGTTGTGGTGGGTGGTTGTGGTGGTGGTGGTGGTGGCAGCGTCTGTGGTGGGTGGTTGTGGTGGTGGTGATGGCAGCGTCTGTGGTGGGTGGTGGTGGTGGCAGCGTCTGTGGTGGATGGTTGTGGTGGGTGGTTGTGGTGGTGGTGGTGGCAGCGTCTGTGGTGGTGGTTGTGGTGGGTGGTTGTGGTGGGTGGTTGTGGTGGGTGGTTGTGGTGGGTGGTTGTGGCGGTGGCATCAAGCAGGTACACACAGTATACACCTCAGACACAGTATACACCCGACACAGTATATCACACAGTATACACCTCAGACACAGTATATCACACAGTATACACCTCAGACACAGTATACACCCCAGACACAGTATACACCCCAGGCACAGTATACACCCGACAGTATACACCCCAGGCACAGTATACACCCGACAAAGTATACCACAAAGTATACACCCCAGGCACAGTATATCACACAGTATACACCTCATAAAGACAGTAGTGCTCGAGCTAGGCCCCCATATCTAGATAGGTCAAAGGTCACAAGAGCCGCTTCCTGTGCCAGAGGTGAAGAGTGACCTTTGACCCCTTACCCCCCCCTTGCAACAGAGGCTAACACCTCATACTGATTTGTAAATTAAAAAAAAATGTCATTGTTGTGTGTGTTCCAGGTAACGTTCCTGCTGTTGCTCCTACGATCAACAGCCAGTACAATACACACACAACAACAACCAATACAAGTGTTTTCTATCGGATATTAGTAAATATTATACCAATATTTAAAAAAAATACCACGGCCTTCTTCATGTATATTATTTGAACTTTCATGGTGATACATCGTGAGTCTTTTGTCATGAGACCGTGAATTTTTGGTAGCGAGTTTGCCTTTTCATTACCATATATGCCAATGAGACTTGGTATCCAATTTAGGGTGAGTGACAGTCCTAGATTGTGTGCTTCTTTTCCTGTATGTAGGATTTCTGTGATGAGTTGTATGTTATCTTTGTGCTGGTTGGATAACAATGTCTGGAGCCAAGATTTAGAGTCGGTATAAATGATGACATTTAGTAAATTATTCTCAATTGCATAATTTATGGACTCTTTCAGGGGCATATAATTATGTTTGCAGCGTTGAGCACCCACTGTTCATGCTCCAGTAAGCTTCACGGTTGTTGGTGTAAACTGCTGTCCCAGCAGAATCTCCTTCTTGATCAGCTGATCTACCTGTGAAGATGTAAGTGGTTGTTGGTCTTGAGATGCTTTCCATTTGTTTACTTTCTTTTATAGAAAACAAAACAAAAAATCTGCGAGTCACACGCTGATTTTTTAAGGGTGGATGAGGGCGGGTGACGGTACCGTGTGGGTAGTGAGAGGGCGGGTGACAGTACCGTGTGGGTAGTGAGAGGGTGGGTGACAGTACCGTGTGGGTAGTGAGAGGGTGGGTGACAGTACCGTGTGGGTAGTGAGAGGGTGGGTGACAGTACCGTGTGGGTAGTGAGAGGGTGGGTGACAGTACCGTGTGGGTAGTGAGAGAGCGGGTGACAGTACCGTGTGGGTAGTGAGAGAGCTGGTGACAGTACCGTGTGCGTAGTGAGAGCGGGTGACAGTACCGTGTGGGTAGTGAGAGGGTGGGTGACAGTACCGTGTGGGTAGTGAGAGGGCGGGTGACGGTACCGTGTGGGTAGTGAGAGAGCGGGTGACAGTACCGTGTGGGTAGTGAGAGGGTGGGTGACAGTACCGTGTGGGTAGTGAGAGGGTGGGTGACGGTACCGTGTGGGTAGTGAGAGGGCGGGTGACGGTACAGAGTGGGTAGGTAATAATTTATTTTATTTATTCATTTATTTATATACAAGAAGGTACATTAAGTTTATTAGAGTACAGAGATTTGAGGTTTTACATGCTTGTAAAGCCACTAGCACGCATAGCGTTTCGGGCAATCCTTAATCTAACATCGAGGGACAAATTCTATCGTGGAAAGCAAGACATACAATCGTCTTGAAAATCAGAATATTTCACAACGTCGAGGTGCATGACTGTAGCCGGAACACAGTTAGGACAATAAGGAACTGGGTAGCGTTCCATTAAGTGCCCACGAGTTAAACGGGAATGGCCAATATGTAATACTGTATATAGCCAAGGCGGTGTCCCACCGCCTATTATGGCGGTAGGAGGAAGGCCAAGGGGATATGATACCTTTAAGAGTGCAGAGTTTGATACGTGCGGCCACATACTAACGGCCCTGCCAGCAATGTCGGGTGGAGGAATAAATGAGTGTGTAAAAATCCTTTTTTTTTTAGATTTAGGTACTCAGAAGGAAATAGCCCGTGCTACAGGGACATAATAAGCCGTAATAAAAATCTGAATAAGGAATACCTTTTGAGGAACTAGGACAGGTGCGGATAGCCTCCTTAGCGACCGCATCCGCACGTTCGTTTAAGGACGAATATTTACGAACGGATAAGCACCTATACGAATAAGCACCTATACGAATAAGCACCTGTAACCCAGTTACAGCCCCGCTCGTGTTCCAGGTAAGTCCACTATGGGCTCACCCGTGCTACTTGTAATGTTTTGTTCCGAGTAGCTGAATCTAAAACAACAAGGACTGGGAACCCAATAAAACTACCATCTTAAATCTGCTGGAGATTTACGGGCTATTCATGCCCGTGCCACCTCTTGGGTGGCTTAATCTTCATCGATCAATCAATGCTGGAGGGTGTCCAGCAGCTGGACACCCTCATAAAGACTGTGAAGCAGTATCCTCCCCCACGATAACAGCCTGATGGTTAAATGCAACCTCAGAATACTGAGAAAAAAAAATTGTACCACTTACGGGCTATTCATGCCCGTGCCACCTCTTGGGTGGCTTAATCTTTATCAATCAATCAATGCTGGAGACAGTGTTGTTTGGATAGTGAATAGTGTTTGGAGAGAGAGAAATTGGAAGTGATTAGTGAGAGACGTTTAGATAGTGAAATGACGAGTGGTCATTACATATGAAGCCTTCTTGTGAAACTGTTCGAATGTGTTATAATAAAGCATCATTTATGACAAGCTTTAAAAACGCATTTCTATACAAGCTATGCGTTAATTAATAATTCCCATGTATGCACTCCTCAAACTTATGTAAATACATATATTAATCTGCCTACCAAGGACGGTGGGCGTGAGAAATTTCGCGGCATTGACGAAAACTTTGAACAACTTGATTCCGGAGTAACGTCACTCAAGGGAAACCAAATATACCACATCCACTCGACATTATACGTTTATTACCAAAATAAAGTTGTTCGGTACAGTTGTCACCGGAAATAGCTATATGTAAGACACTTCTCAACATGGTTACGTTCTGTATCATTTAACATATCAATGAAACTACGGTCATCAAGTTCTCTAATTAAACATTTTACCTGGTATTAAAACAGATAACCTTATAGAAGAGGTTCAGTGATAAACAAGTACCGTAAAGCGTCCAACTGTCAAGCAGTAATGAATGAATAATTGGCGGGGAAACACACCACCTCCAAATTATATGTACCATAACAACCTGTTGCTCACCTTGACTTCTTGATTACTTCCTGTTGTCACCTGTATCCCTGCATGCCAACTTGATACACTCCACGCGCGTATACTAAGTGTGATACAAAAACCGTCAGAACGACAGAACTTGGAGCCATACACACGAGCACATGTAAAAGGTTGACATAGGTGTTGCTTTGCCTGGCTGGCGTCACTAGGCCGCACAACACACTGGGTTCTCTGTTGACGGATCCCAAACAACTTTTGGCCAGGTACTTGCCAGAATAATAGTAATGGCGTAAATGGTACTATATAATTTGTGATCGGTATTCAATGAAACAAATTATCGAAAATAACAGATTTGTTAGTATGATTTTGTATAAATAAAAACGTTACTTTTTGTAAATATTAAAGTAATGATGTGACTATTAAACAAGAGTACGTTCAGGTAAACAAACATGGCGATGTGTAGGGGATGTCTGCACGTTCAGCGAGACAAAATGTTCTCATTAATCGGTACTTTATCATCCGTATCATATTTCAAATATGCACCTATATCAAGATTTCACCGTCCTATGTTCACAGGAAAGCTAGAAGACGTGGCCCTTGGAACTAGTACATTAACAAGAGTGTGTGGGCGGTTCACAATGTTGAACATTGTTATGAAGTTATGCAGTGTAATATTCGCCAAATGTTGGAATTGTGAGACGGAACTACCACCTTCCTCACCCTTCTGTGAGACATGTAACACCCTGCAACCTTTAGACAAGAAGCTTGACTATTTTAAATTGATGGGCATTGAGAGAGTTTATAATATTGATACGCAAGTATTAGCCAAGACTTTCAGGAAACTACAAGTTCAGTTTCACCCAGATAAGTTTTCGCTAAAAGCAGAGGTATGTTCCAAACTTTATACACTAAAATTTTAAAACCCAAACTAATACAGTATATATGACTGTATGTGACTTGGAGCCATAGGGCTGGTGTCAAGAGCACTAACTTTTTTAAATGAATTCCTATATTGTCTAATTAGTTGTTTTATTGTTTAACTCACAATATATTCCATTTAATCATTCAGGATAATTTAATTTGGTTTGTAATCTTCTAGATCCTATTTACATGATGTATGCCGTTTTTAGAAAAATAATTTATACAAAATTTTTCAGAAAGAGCATCAAATGGCAATGGAGCACTCATCAGCAATTAATAAGGCATATCGTGTCTTGCAGCATCCTGTGGAACGTGCTGTGTATCTACTTGATCTGGCGGGAGAACCACTCCATGAAGGACAGGTATTTTTATGGGCTAATAATAATCATAGTGCATCATAGTGCAATGGTCAGTGTAGATGGTTCACAACAGAAATGTGCTGGGCTCTATACATGTGCAGGACAGTCGTTTGAGGATGTTTCCTTGCACTTGATGCCTCTGTTCACTAAGCAGTATATAGGTACTATAAATAAATAATAATAATAAATAAATAAAATATTATTTAGGTAAAAGGACATATATATTAAGTTACATTCAGAATGTTGGATTTCTAGATAGAGCTAGTACAGTATATACTACTGTAGTTCCTCAACTTACGATTTTAATCCGTTCCCAGAGACTGTTCGTAAGGAGAAAATTTGTAAACCAAAGCGAATTTCCCTATAAGAAATAATGGAAATTGAATTAATCCATTCCAGACTCCCCAAAAAATTAACTTCAAAGTAAATTTTATACTTAATTCACCCAAATCTTTAGTACTAAAGTATGTACATTTTTACTTACTGTTATTTATGATTTTTGTTGGCGTATGGAAGACTGAGGAAGAGAAGTGTTACTGTTTGGAAGGGGGAGTCCCCTTCCATTATATCATCAGGCAGTGATGACTTCTCTGGGGTACACACACTGGCACATTTTGCCTGCATACCACTAGGACCTGCTTGTAGCTCACTGCTTGTTTTTTTCACTAAAAACCTGTCTAGCAACACTTTTTTTCCCTACATTGTAACAATTGTCTCAAGTGAGACATCATATTGTCATTAAAAAGGTTAACACAACGGCCTGATACAGCTTGATTTGGGTGACACTTTTCAGCAAAACTTTGCAATTCTTCCCATACTGCACACATTTTCTTAATAAATGTGGAAGAGACATCCTCTACTCTACATCAACAACCCTCATACCATTTTCATGTTTACGAATGATCTCTTTGTTTTTCCTCTATAGTCATTCTCACATGTATTTTCTTGGCTTGATCCTTACCACTGGCTTTCTTGGGACCCATGGTGAGATATATAATAACAAATTTTATGTTCAAATAGCCCAAAATCTGGAAAAAAATGTAATTTTTACAAAGAATTCAGGCACGATAGTCACTAGGTGGAAGGCACTGGTAAATTGAGGCACGATCGTTGTGCCACCAAGCACTAGGTCGGCCCATACGCATATCAACAAACTCATTTCCCGAGGCAAAGTTCGTAACCCAATTCAAATTTTCCCAAATATCTCTTGAGGAAGATCAATCATTGGCCTAGGGGTTCCTTAATAATTCAAGGCTTCTTGCCCTTGACCATGGGAAACTGTAATTATATTTAGGCATAATGGAAGCTATAGTCATTTTACGTTAGCACTTTAAAAAAATATTGTGTATGTTTACATAGGTGCATGTAAATACCTATGTAAACATAGGCAGTTAGTTTGTGTTAACACAGGCAGGTCTGATAGAAACCACAAATGTTCAAAGGGCAGAAAACTATTATCAAGATATGATACTGTATACATGTTTAGAAACAAGAACTACATGTACATACATCAATATGCAACCACCAGTGTGAAAAAAATAATAGCCAAAAATACATTGGGATATTATCAATAGCAAGTAACTGCAGGTAACACATCTTCCAAACCTGAACACAGTACTTTTACTTCTCTGGAAAAGAGGTTGATACACTTCCATATTATATTAGTGAATGCTAAATTATCAACCATTTTTTACCAGTTGGCATGAATTACCAGAGAATTTGTAACTATTTAATTCACTCTGATACCTCAAGATCCCATCATAGCCCAATCAGAGTTTTGCTAGTGGAGGCTAGTACACTTAACTCATATCCCATGTATGATAAACCATATGTGATAGGAATATTAGATGAACATATGTAGCTTTTAATCTAAAATTCTGTAGCTACATATCTATTTGGACAGATGTAGTAGTGTATGAGTAAGCTTATTAATAAACATTTTTTTTTTAGCTTGTGCATAAATGCATATATTTAGGCGATTAAGCAATATATCAGGCAAATATTCTGAAAAGGATCTACACATTAGAAACATAACTCTGGTGGCTAAGACCCTGCAAGTACTGTATGTTGTTTATTATAATTTGGTTGATTTCACTCACTCTCAAATCTTACATTCCCTAACCAATTGCTCGTGCAGAAAAATAAAAATAATTTAGGAACAATTTAACATATTTCTTTTTTAGACCCTGCTGAAATTTTGTAATACCCACCAAACCATAACAGTGTATTCTATAGATTTAAATTGATCTAATTTTGATTACAGTTCATTGTTCCTTTATATTTAGTCTGTTAATCTATTGTACATGGGAATTAACTACAAAATTCACATTTTTATTATAAAATTTATCTTAAACATTTCCCTTCCTTTGTTTTTTTTTTACAAAATTTTTACTAAATTATTCAAAATGTAGAAAATATTCTGCTCATTTGAAGGTACAGTATGTATTCCTTTAGGTAGTAGATATATACGGTAGAAGTGTTCTGGTGCCAAAAATGTAAAATATTAAATTTAAAATTTTTTTAATATTAAATGATTCACCCTTAATATAACAAGGTTTGTGTAAAGTAAGCAACAAAACTTATTTGTATATCAAGCCGTAAAGATTTTGGTTTTCCGTTTATCTTTCAAAGGCACATAAGCAAATGTTTAAGTAGAGGAAAGATAAGTTTTACAAATACTGTAGCATTAATCACATTTTATTACTGTGTATGTATTTTAAGAGATTGAGAGATAGGTCTTGGTAGTGGGTCAAATGTAGAAGCATATTGTGTTTAAATATTATTTGCGAAGATTTAAAGCATTGTATACCTTGTTTCAGCTAGTTATGGACCAAGAATTTTTAATGGAAATTATGGAACTAAATGAAGAGCTGGTCAATGCAAAAGACAAAGATACTGTGCAAGTCATTGGTCAGCGCAACCAAAAAATATTAAGTGAACTGCTGAGGTATGATTTGTGGGAAGGTTTGATATTAATATGTGCATTAATGTTTGAGGGCATTCGATTTTCTTATAATTTAAAAGAAAATGTTAGCACTGTTTTTAAATTTGCCTGTTGGCAAAAGTTTACACAATAGTTTACAATGGTTTTACTGTTCTTTAAAACAACAATTATTTTTTATAAAGTTATTTAGACATAATTTTCTTGTATTTCAGAGAAGCAGATGTTGCTTTTGCAAGGAATGATATAGAAACAGCTAGAAAGGTGGTTGCCAAGATAAAATATTATTACAATATTTATGAGAAGATTCGGGACTATGAGCGGGAACGTGGAATCCTTGACTAGATAGTTTTAGTCAACCTTTTCACTGCAGCACCCCAGAAGTGTTTTGCTCCATTACATTTTTAGTAAGAAAAATACAATTTTCTTCTGTCTACAGTATATCATTCAACATTTTAATAAACAAATGCTCATTATCTGGGGATGTAATATATTACAAGAAACTCAATACCCAGTTCATAGTGTTCACAATACATAAATATCATAATAAATAAAACCAATATACATATTATGGAATTGATACGGGTACTGCATTATAACCTGCAACAACAAATTCTGTATTTATATTTTCCCTGCATTGATTTTTTTTGTTCTCATCTTTACTAACATGTGTACTAAATAAAGCCATTTTCATATTTACAATTAATAATTATAACATAAGGTGAAATAATCTTAAGTATGAAGAAATCATATATACTGTACATAGTTTTTACCAATAACAAAGAGGCCAGTAAGCTTGTGGATCAACTTTAATATTGTATTCTTAATTACAATTTACATATATACTAAGACAACATGTCACAATGTGATACACATTGTTCATTTTATTTTTGCTATTACTGCTAGGCATGACACTTGATTTTGTTGCTGACAGATAGCAGCATGTACTGGGTCCATGCGGCAGTTTTACTAAACTGGGAAAGAATTGAACATTTTAGTATACAACTTAGAAATATTTTTCTAGGCACCTGTCACTTATCACACTTATAAAAAAAAAAATGCAGCACACTATCTTCACAGTGAAAGAATATTTCACATAAATGGCAACATGTGAAATATTATTTTCAATTTGAATATACTGTAAAATAAGGCTAAAATGTATATAATTTTCTGTAACAATTTTTAATTTTAGCATATACAGTATTTAAATTTATTTTATACTACTGTACATATTTTCTTTTAACCCAACATTAGTATTCTAGCATGTTTAAACAAAATAATAAGTTAACCTTCAATGTTCCTACAATTCAACAGTATCCACTCAATTTAACGGCCTCTTTTATACCGATCTGCCAGTAATAACGACTGGTTTGGGAGACTGGTATCTGGAGCCTCAGATATCGGTCTGGTGGTCGATATAACCGTAGGTCGGTATTGGGTTTGTTTTGGTATCAGCATGGCATGGAATGCAGGCCACCGACTTCGAAAGCATTGAGGGAGAGATGGGAGGCAGTGATTGATGAATGGAGGCATTGAGGGGGAGAGGCAGGGAGGGATAGAAGCAGTGAGGGAGGGAGGTGTTTGGTTAATATGGTTCACTTGTTGTGTGGTCCACTTGTGTGATCCAACTTGTCATATGAAGGAATTATTAATTGTAACCTGTGATAGAATGGGCACTAACACAGGAACTAACTTGGAACGCAATTATACAATGAACTTTTTCATTTTAGTTTATTTTTATATATCTTACCTGAATGTTACTCGAAATATTACTAATACTTCAACAACTTTCAGAAATACCGGAGCCCCGGAAATAACAACCTGGGTACAGCCCCATATAGGCCGTTAAATCAAGTGGATACTGTATCGTGATTATTTATTTTATACTGTATTAGTGGTTATCTTCACTTTTTTTTTTTTTAAGGGGGGGGGGGGCATTTAAGGATACATTTGCCAAACAACCATTCATGTTTGTTTTCATCATCTTAATAAATAGCTGTAAAACATACATTGTTTTACTGTACCGAAGAGAGTCTAGGTAGTACAGTTGGGTTCGTTTTCAACTCATAATAGAGATTTCTGGGTTCAAATCCTGGGTGGAATAAAATTGGTTGGGTATGTTTCCTAACACCTAATGCACCTGTTCACCTAGCAGTAAATAGGTACCCAGGAGTTAGTCAGCTTGTTGTAGGGTTGCATCCAGGGAAGGGTTAGTAATTCGACCCTGGGAGAGAACGTCATTATAAGCCTAACATGTACTGCATGTATAAACTGGATGCCTGTCCCCTGACAAAATGAATTAATTAAATAACTATATCATTATATATACAGTATATTACTAATTCATATTTCTAATGTCATTGTATAAATCAAGTGTTGAATGTAATAAAACATTTATACACATGGATCATTCTTAAGCTGTACAGTATTCTTCTTACAAGCAAGTTAATATTTCTGGCAAAATTTGAGTGGCAAGTGTCTGAAAAACTTATGCTATTTACTAGATGGGTGATTCCCTTTAGATAAAAGGATAACATTAATTTGTGAGTTATTTTTTCAAGTGGATATGTGGACATCAGGCTAGGTAGGTGATTGTAATGAGTGCAAGGATGGACATCTAGAATATGTAAACATTTCTTTTGTAACATACCTCTAGTCACTACAATCACTCTTCCAGGAAAAGAACAAGGGCTTGGGAGCAGCCGTGGTCACTTGTGATGAGCACAGGGCACAGAAGTGGCCAATCAGAAATCTGTTATCTTCTATACTCTTATTTGATCCTGGTCATAACCATATATAAAAGGTGGAAGACACCCAGCAGAAGACAAACACCATTAGGAGACAACTCTCCTCTTGACCTCACTCTACAAATGACTTTACCAACAGCCTAACATCCAGCTTACAGTTATATGACTAATATCACAAATTGTTTACTGTGCTCACTGTAATATAGATACTGTACTCAGTGTCTATTAATACCCAAATGTCTGGTTAGTAAATACAGTTGTTAGATACCATTTACGTGTAATCCAACATTTGCTACACCACACACAATTCAGCTTACCTACCTAAGCATTTTGTAGGTTCCATTCTTTGCAACCATATAAACTGAAACAGTAACTGTTATATAACTTTACTTTCAACCAGGTTTCAAGATGGCCACATTCACTCAAGATGACATTTGTTCTGACTTCCAGGTTTCTGATACCATCAGGATACAATATCCAGATACTTTTTGGAATATTTTACTGGAATCTCTGGTTAATAGTTGTACAGTATTTGGAAATTTTGATAAAATAAGTTAGCTGTATTGTGTTAAAAACAACCGCAGCGCATTTGCAAGAATTGAAGAAGTGGTGGAATTCTGCACAATATCTTTTACACATTTGTTTTCCTTACCATCTATGGTTCAAGTTAATAGAATAAATCAGCATCATAAAAAATTAGGTTTAGTATTGCCTTTACAATAGACAGTTCTACTGTTTCTCAACTCTTTAAAAAATGGATCAAGATAAGCAGCAAATAATAAAAGACCATTTACATTTATACAGTACAGTAGTTAATATTTATCAGTTACCCAGGTAACACGATAAATACCAACAAGCATATCAACAGATGTAGTGCCATTATCAAGTAAACCACTATCAAGTGAAACTGACATGTTGTATTCAGAGAAACAATGACAGTGTACACTTCAATATTTAAAAGTAGATCGACTTGTAATATCAGAAAAGTGTGTACCGCTGTTACTAATAAGAAAAGACTATCTGCTTTTGGGTACAAATAATATTGCTAGACCAGCAAACTTTTTTAGGTAATGTATTCTCAGATATTCACAGTAACTTCCCTGTTTTAAGATGCTGTTAGTACCCCTTAAGAATCAAACCAGGAAATTTGTGAAGATCCAAAAAGCATCACAATGAAATGTGTTAAGTAAAACATGTGTATGGGGCAAGTAATAAAATCAGCAGACTAACAGACGTCACAGCTCAAGTAAGACTTGGCTACAGGTGTCTCTGGCAGTTCGACTTGTACTCACCTAATTGTGTGCGGGGGTTGAGCTTTGGCTCTTTGGTCTTTGTATAGTGATTTAGATGAAGTAAAATGTATAGTGTGTGGACAAAGACAGGGACACACACTCAATCACTTTATCTTGGACTGTAGTAAAAATTGAGCCAGTTAGAGATAAATCTAAATGCACGTTATATGAAATGGCAAACCATCTTATTACTAAGAATAAAATACTTGAAATCATTGCACTGTTTCCATATTTCACTTTCAGTAGATATATGACATGAGATTAAGAAACAAGTACAGTAGTGTATTGTGAAGACTAATACAGTAATAACAAACAGCAGCTCCCCTATGACTGTAATATTTCCTTTGCTCAAACAATTATGTATTAGCAATAAAACCTACCATTAATGTATAATGATTTACTGTAAATATATAGCCCTTGAAAAAGCACATTCTCTGTAACTAGTTGACACTGTAATTATAAGGTGTGAAGGATAGATGAATTTGTTAATCTTCATTGAGGTGTGATAAAGACCTTTTGTACCCTCTGTAATCCTTTTTGTGTTACTGCTCACATGATGAGTATGGGGGTGCACAATAAATAAATAAATGTTTATTCAGGTAAGGTACATACATATAAGAGATTTTCCAAAATTTGATCGATTTATAGATAGAGCTAGTACATACAATGCCTAAAGCCACTATTACGCAAAGCGTTTCGGGCAGAACTAGCCCGAACTAGCTGTTCTGGCAGAACAATAAACTAGCTACAGCCTAGTTTATTGGTCCACAGCCACCACCACCACAGTCAGCCTAGTCTATTTGGTCCACAGCCTAGTGGACCAAACTCTCACAAATCAAGCCTGGCCTCAGGCCGGGCTTGGGGAGTAGAAGAACTCCCAGAACCCCATCAACCAGGTATCTAGCTGCCTCTGGTAGCAATAATCATCAAACACCCAAAAAGCATGGTAAAGAAACAGGATCTAAAAAGAACAGCAGCTACAAACACAATAGGCAGCATAATGTGAAACTGGAAGTGAACACAAACTTTCATCTCTCACTAAAGAAAGTGAACGATCAATAATTTCACCTGGAAAAGCAAATTAAGGAGGCATTCCCACCTTCATTACATAATATTTTCAAAAATATATTTTTTTTGTCTGCTACTTTTAAATGAATTTATACTTTAAAATATATTAAAAGACAAACTAAAGCCACAATTTTAAACTAATAGTAACGTATTTATGAATATACTTCAGGCTTGAATTGAGGTTTTGTCTTGGTTGAACTATTGACAGTCCCCAGGATGCAACCTCACAATACTTGTTTAACCACTACATTTCTATTTAATGCTAGGTGAACAAAGGTGTACCAAACCAAGGACAAGATCTTTAAAGTTGCAGCCATCCTCCACGATGCATTGATCAGCTTTAACAGTATTAAAAATAGCTTTCTTCTTGGTTATATAATAATATTATTATATATTAAAGTTCTATGTATAGTTAGGCATAGGCTAGGTGTTTAGGTTCTGTTGGTAATTATTCGTTTTCGAAGTACATGGATTAAGCATTTACAACATTGTGGTTTGAACTGAGGTCATCAGCGAGGCACTTTTTGAGAAATGATCAAACATTATCAGTCTTAAGTTCTGGTTGATACCTGGTTGATGGGGTTCTGGGAGTTCTTCTACTCCCCAAGCCCGGCCCGAGGCCAGGCTTGACTTGTGAGTTTGGTCCACCAGGCTGTTGCTTGGAGCAGCCCGCAGGCCCACATACCCATCCTCATCAACAAAGGCCAAATGCTCATTAATCAATTTCCCCAACTCAATTAACTGTTTATGAATGAAAATACGGTTCACACACAATTTGCAATAAATATTTGAACATTTCTTGAACAATATTTCACTGATGACCTCTGTTTGAATCGCAACTCATTAAATGCTTCACCTACATCGTCCGCTGCTTTAACGAACCTGATCTGAGTATAGGTTGCAGTATATGCTTCACCGATGTGCTATGAACACAATCGCCAGAAGACCCTAAGCACCTATCCTAATCTAGGATTAACTAAACATTTAATTATTGTATATTATGTACCTGAATTTACCTGAGGGCCATTAACACCCTAGTGCCTTCAACGAGGACAGGAAGCCGGAGGCGTGTCAAAGGTACCCTCATTTGTCCTGATGATTTTTTTAAGCTGGATTTTAACACTGCAGCAATGTTTTGGCATTTACAGCTTCGGCGGGTAGGCGGTTCCATGGGTTCATAACCCTATGGGTATACTCTTGTGTTATGTTCCTACATTGTGGCTTGTTGAGCTTGAAACCGTTGATCCTTGTCTGTGTTTCATAAGAACAAACCTATTTTTATTACACAGTATGTTTAATTGATGAACAGGTCTCTGGGGCGGGCGCTGCGGTAGAGAGCCTGGCCTGAGGACGGAGGCCGCACAGGTGGATGACCCGCTGACTCTGAGGATAACCAGACAAGGTGTTGGTGCCACATGGAGGCCTCCCACTGACGCACGGGAAGACTGAGCACTCTGGTGACGTCAGAGGTACACTTCCCGCTGACTCACAGGAAGACTGATCACAGAGGTGACGTCAGAGGTAGACTTCCAGCTGTCGCACAGGAACACTGCTCAGTGAGGTGTCGTCTGCTGCGCCAGGTCAACAACACACCAGTCAGGTGATGCTTGTTCACGCCACCTTTATCTTCACTTATTACATTTTTCGCCTCACGCATGGCTTGTTTTAATTTAATATTACAAGCAATAACACACGGATGATCTGGCTTATATATATTTTTAAGGAACAGTAATATGATTCAGGAGGAAATATATTACGTGTAAAGGAACAGAGAAATGGCCCATTATGTACATGATTTTCCAAGACATTTTTAAACGTAGTTTCAGTATTCATGTTTTTTCAACCTTTAATGACGTAGAAAGTGTTATAATAATAAATATGCATGCAAACTCTTAAAGATTCAAAATTCAAATTTTTCTAAAAATGTGTGTTCAAAAACCATAATAGTTTACAATTGTGGGGACAGGATGGTTCTTGCAGAGTTGTTCAGGTTAATGGACGTATAAATTAACAGAAAATTGTATAGGGCGATTATAGAATAAAAGTTGAGTGCCACGTCGGAGACCACAGCTTTTAACAAATCATGCTGGTCCATATTCCATTTTGTAACCCATAGCCTAGATAGACCTAACATTATATTAGATCATAGATTTCAAGTAACATGGAAAACAATTTATATATAAGTGGCAAATGTTCTTACATTTGCCAACCACATAATGACACCAATTAAACCTTAAATGGCTTCAATTGCTATCTGCAATCAACTCTGCTCAAAACACTATAGAATTTTAGTTTATTTTGTAAACAAAAATTTGTCTTGTATAACACAATGTAAGACTGAAATAGGTGAGTCATCTAAGGGTTAATGTCACTAAAGGTATTTATTAAACACCTAAGGTAGTAAACAGAGAGAGAATAATATAAACAAATTCAGTACAAAAATATACTATACATTGTATAAGTAAAATATGTAAATGCTGAATATTTAACAAAATTCTTAAAATAGTGGATTACTGTGTTATGCTTTTAAAATGCTGTAAATAAACTTTGCTCTTTAAAAAAAACTTACTAAGTTCTCCATATTTTCCTTTCCTGAAATCAAGTTCTTAATTTTTTTAATTTCCCCATTCTCTTCTAGATTATAATGCATTGCATATTTTATGTGTAAGGAAACATGCCAAAATGTCCCACCATGCCCATTAAATGAACTTGAGGGTAATCAATTGTGGATTAACTATGCTTACCGCTGCATCCTGCAACTTAAGCATTAAAAAATTAAATTTATGCATTGGCTCAAGTTTTGAAAATACATCTTGCTTGATTAATTTTATTACTTTTTATTAACAAACTTAGGTATACACAGCAATGTGCTGCTACCATATTTTATATGAAAGATTACACAGTGTAGATAAAAAACTAGCTATAAGTTCATCTAATATTCCCATCTCACAGGATCAGTTTGTCTAATTACCCAAATCTACCCAAAACTACCCAAATCTACTCAAAGCTACCCAAAGTTTCTTAGCATTACGTAAAAAAATGAAGAACTACGGTGTATTTACTCACTATAATGTTTGTGCTGAATGTAAAACAGGAAAAAACATATTTTTACACTGAAATAATATCATTTTATAATGAAATTAGACAAAACTAAGAGGCAAGTGACGCCACAGAAAGTTAATGCTCCAAGTGATGATGTGGCTTTGGGTAATTAGATGGATCCAATTTCGTTATAAAATAATATTTTATAACGAAATTGGGTCCATTTCATAATGGTATAACAAAATTGGGTCCATCTAATTACCCAAAGCCACAACATTGTTGCTTGGAGCGTCGACTTTCTGTGGCGTCACCTGCCACTTAGTTTTGTCTAATTTCATTATAAACTTGTATTATTTCAAGAGTAAAAATCTGTTTCTTCATGTTCTACATTCAGCACCAACATTATAGTGAGTAAATACATCATAGTTCTTCATTACTTATGTAATGATAGGAAGCTTGGGGGTAGCTTTGAGTAAGTTTGGGTAGCTTTAGGTAATTAGACGGACCCCACAGAATAGTTAGTCATACATGGAGTTAGGGGAGAAAATACCTGCCTCAATACAAAAACAAATCAACTTTCGACTAAAAATCAGGAGAGAACATTTATTTATTTATTTATTTATTTATATATACAGTAAAAGAGTTCTTACATTCTTGTACAGCCACTAGCATGCATAGCATTTCGGATAAGTCCTTAATTCTAATTTTCACACACACACACACACACACACATCCACAGGAAGCAGCTTGTAGCAGCTGTCTAACTCCCAGGTACCTATTTACTGCTAGGTGAACATGTGCATCAGGGTAAAAGAAACTCTGCCCATTTGTCTCTGCCTCTGCTGGGGATCAACCCTGGACCCTTAGGACTATGAACCCCGAGCACTGTCCACTCAGCCGTCAGGCCTCTTAACATGAAATGTCAGGCCTCCACTAGCAAAATCTGGGTACAGCACAGGAATATCTTTCAATATTCCTGAGTGTATAAAGTAATTACAGAGCTCAAAGTACCTCATGCCATTTGGTCTGAAGTCACTTATAACAGGGCAATCTCAGATATAGTGTTGGAGAGTATGTCCCAGCTCTTGTTCACATAGCTTAAAATTGGACTGTTCACCATTGGGGATTCATTACCTGCAGCCACTTGCCATATATATATATCGATATCCCAGCCTAATTGTGGCAATTACATGTCACACTGTCTAGTGGATGTTTTATGCTGCCTGTACATATAATTCTCAGTTCTAAACATGTCATAGCTCTTTATACTTGGTTACTTGAATAGTTTTATTAATGAAGACATAAGCAAACGGTACACTGACATTCCTTGGTAGATATGGCATTAGATTCTGACCACATGTATATGCCACAAAACTTTCTAGCTAAAATAACAAAAATGCACATTTAGCAGCTGTATAGATAGTTTTCTGCTGTATAGTACTTGGTAACTCTGTCTGCTATATTAATTTTGAATATACTTAGGTATGGCATATAAAAGATTTTTACATTTATTAATTCCGATAAAAATTTGTTAAAAGTGATCATGCAGAAGGTCAGACAGGGAATGAATTCGTTCATACCTGAGAGGTTGAAAATGTACCATACTTCCTGCTTGGGGACCTTTTGGTTTAGTTCATTTATTATGCACTCCATACCTATCTTGTGGGCAGTAGTGGAAAAGGTTACAGAAGCACATAATGGGCTCAGGGAATGAACCCCACAATGCATTTAGCTAAGCAAGTTACAATCTTGATGAGCTAGTTACAAAATTCACTATAAGTCATCACATCAATGGGTTTGAGATCGACCACAAGTACAGTTTCTAAATTAAGCAACTGACATATGTGGAGAGCTGGTGTCACAATTGATATGATCGTCCTGCACACTGCCCCCCATCCAGTGGGCAGCGGTGGATTGGTTACAATCACTTAGTTACTACCTACAGTTAGCAAACTGGGGATATTTGGCTAAAATTTCTGGTAGCAGATCATTTCGAATGAAATATTTACACATCGTGGGAACATTGGTTATAGAATTAGAATTGTCTCTGACTTCATGTATCTTTTCGCACTTCATCACATAATGATGGAGGGTGTGCGAATAATTTTGTTGACACAGTTTACATTTGGTCAGGTATACATAATCAAATAATGAGAATTCCCAGAGACACTTGTAACAGAGTCTAAGCCGAGCAGTAGTAACATCTAGAAGTCTGCTGATTTTATTGGATGAACCATAGATGTGTGGCTCCTCTTGCATGATAGTATGATGATAGATGGAATTACTGGTGTCAATTTCGCTTTGCCTCAGATCTACAAGATTTTGTTGAAGTTCTTGGTGTACTATTGCTCTCAGACTGCTCATTGACAATCCAAGGTTACACTCAATGTCTCCTGAAACAGCACTGAATATATTGAAGTGCTTCTTTCTGGTTGATCTGCACTTTAGCTCCCTGAAGTTCACTTACTGCAGTAACTCCACACATATATCACATCAGCCATAGAAATCCTGAATGGCCTATGGGGGGATATGAGCCAGAAACAGGCCTATTTACCCCCCCCCCCCATCCACAAAACAGGAATCATCCTCACTAAAGGAAACAGATAAAATGTAGTGAAGCATTGCAGATAACTGCAAGGTTCACAGAGAGAAAAAACTGAAGTAGCAAACAACTCTATAAATGATTTAGTCAATAGTTAGTTGAAATCCCCAAGTTATAACTGACCACCAATCAGTGGCAGCACCACTTGGAGTTCCCAGCTCTCATGTCATCAGACTTCAGTCCAGAGCTGAAAGACCACAAACCGATGCACTTGAAAGGGAGGAAGTGGAACTAGGGAGACACTGAAGTTTAACTAGAAAGAGGCATTACATTACATTTAACTCTGGTTTTCTGGAGCAGTCAAATGGTGGCTCCCTGAAACTAACTAACCACAGATAAGGGGCAAAAGAGGACACTTACCAGGGACAAGGAAAGTGAAAACTGCACTCTTGAAGCAAAGAACCGAAGATGGGAACCCGATTCAGGACCATCAAACAAGGCGTCTACCTAAATAGAACCAGTGGTGCATAGAAGTCGCCAAACCACTACAACCGGATACAGCAAATGGTGCACTTTTGACTTTTGGCTGGACAAACCAAGCATCAACATCCAAAGAACCCCTCCAGAAGCCAACCATCTCATTCTTCACTAAGAGAAGAAGAAGGCTGCAAGTGAAGAAATTGCCCACCATAGCCAAAGAATATAACTTTCAAGAATATATCCCAGATCAAAGAAGCATCTTGAACCAAAGAGAGGAGAGAGAGAGAGACCAGCACGAAGATGATTTAGGTGGAGAATGAGCCAGCCAGAGGGAAAAGAAAGCTCAAAACGAACCACAAAACGGCGCTAAGATACATCAACACTGAACACAAACAGAAGCGGCTCCACCAAGGCTAGACTACAAGTGGCAACACAATGGAGAGACAGAAAGAGGTGAAATGAATGACAGGAAATTTTTGTTGCTGCAACAAAAGACACTAGTGGGATACCAACAACTTTGCCACCTGTGCACCATACAAATGGTGATAAACCCTGTCATAAAGTCCAGAAGCATAAATCTACTGTAGGAGAACATCAATCCAGCTAGATACTATACGTCTGGACCAGTGCATGGAAAAACACCCAGGTTCAGACACAGGGCCAAAAGGGCCAAGGGTGGTCACCAAGGAGCCAGAAGAATCACCTTGCCCAATCAGGTCTCCATCCAGAGTGGCAGCTGTATCGGGGAGGGGTAGAATATGGGGAGAGAGAAATAAACTCCCACCTTGACCATTCCTGCTGATATGCATCAAGTTTCTATAAGAAAGTGAGTCTCATGAGTGGGGAATGGAGCCACTTGAGATGTGAGCTGTTGGTTTCATGCTGACTGAAGAGGTCCATCTTGAAGCAACCAAATAACTCAGAGCCTATGGAAGGACATGTCATTGATAGTCCACACCATGGAGATGGAACAGAAGTAAGAAATCATCGACAAAAACATGGGACACACACTACATGCCAATCACATGTAGAACTAAACTCCAAATATCCAGAAGCCAAGCTACTCACAGAGCCTAGCTCCAAAGAGGAAAGGACTAAAGTGACTCCCTGCAAGTCAGAGAATGACTGGAAAGCAGTCAGAGCAGAGCCTGGAGGAAGACAAACCCTCCAAAGGGCCTGCCACACCATAGCAAACACATTCACTGTACTGTGAGCCTAGTGGAGCAGCCTGTCCTCTTACAAAAAAGTGACAAAATAGAACCAGAGGAACCAGTACAATGCCAGAGCCAAGCCCTGCCCAGAGAAAACACTATGCATTCAAAACAAGGGCTTCCACACAACTGCTTAGCTAACCACCAAGTCATCTGAGACCAGTCCAACACCAGGTGGAGATGGAACTACAGGTAGATCAGAACTGCTGGGGAAAGGGGGGGCAAAGAAAGGAAAGCTGACCAGGAATCCTAAATTAGGTCCAACCAGGTCCAAACCTAGAATGAATCGGCTTTGACTTCTGCAGTTTGCCAGGAAAAAGAACCCAACAAGTTGGGAACCAGATTCCTGGCTAGCAAACACATGGACTGGCTGGGAGTCCAAACCAACCAGTCAAGATAAGCCAAGACATGAACACCCAAGAGATGAAGCTAGGTCACAACTACCTGTGCTAACCTTGTAAAAATCTGAGGAACCTGATTCAAACCAAAAAAGAACTGTGAAGTGGTAAGCCTGGAGTTCCACAAGAATCCCTAACTAGTCTCTGAACCTTGGGTGAATATGAACGTAGCAGTATGTGACCTTGAGATCCAGGAACACCACCTGCAATGCCAGGTGTATCTGAGGTAAAATGGTCATGTGAAAGGTCAGAGGGAATGAAGTCATTCAAACCCAAGAGGTTGAGAATGTACTATACATCCTTACGGACCTGAAACAAATGGGACACCAACATAAGAGAAGGGGTCAACCCAACCATGCTCGAGTCCAAGCACTTTGCAATCACCACAGGAGGAACTGAAATAGGGCTACTGGAGCTGAAGAAGGTGCAAGGCAGGACAACGGAAGCCTCCAGGAATATAATGCATCTATGGACTCTAATGGGGACACATGAAGCACACCCTGGAGGATGTGCTTCAGCTCATTCAAGGACGAAAGGTAAGTACAGTCTTCTGCTCTGAGTGAAAGTCTCTCCACAGATGGAACCAGAGACCAAGAAGGGTTGAAGCTCACTCTTCAGGTCCCCCCTCCCCCCACTGTCACCCATCCTTCCTGCCAGTCCCAGAGGTGACATGAATACCCCTGGAGCAGAGCTGTATTCTATGTCTGTCTTAACTGACAGGAAGGCATCATCTCATAATAAAGGAGCAAATAGATCCCTATGAGAAGTAGAAGGCTGTGAATCCACGGTGGTAAGGAACGTCTCGGCAGTCTCTGCTGTAGAAGTGGATGGGACTAACCCTAGAGGCAGCTGAGCTACTCCCAAAACTAAATCCTGCTCAGACTCTGAAACCCTCAGATGTTTCAGATCTATGAGCAAGGAGGGGATAATAGAGGCATGGCAAACCACACCAGGTGGGGCTGGGGAAGGAGGAGGATTGGCAAACTTGAAACATTTGGAATTCACCTACCGATCTACACATATCTTGGGGGGGGGGGGGAGGAGGGGAACGCACAATCATCCCTCATCCTTTGATGAGGGATGATTGTAATAATTCCCTGCTCCCTTTGCCTCAGTTAAGGGACCAGGTTCTGGTTCTGGTCCTGATAAGCCATTCAGGATTTCTTAGTCTGATATGACTCATGTATGTAGAGGTACCTCAGGAAGCTAGCTTCAATAAGCCACCATTCGATCCCTGCAGAAAAGAATAGACTATGGTGTCTGATGCATGGGCATACCAAGCAAAATGTCAGCAGGCATGTCAGTGTGTTCAGTAAATGTTCAGCTTGTCCACAATTCAGAGGGTATTACATAAACTTAAGTAGAGAATTTAGACCACTTAACTGATTTATGTAGAATAGTAGTAACTGTTATCTTGAGATCATCTCGAGATGATTTCAGGGCTTAGCGTCCCCGTGGCCCGGTCCTCGACCAGGCCTTCTTTTTGTTACACACCCCTAGGAAGCAGCCCGTAGCAGCTGTCTAACTCCCAGGAACCTACTTACTGCTAGGTAACAGGGGCATCAGGGTGAAAGAAACTCTCTCCATTGGTCTCCGCCTCCACCAGGGATCGAACCCGGAACCTCAGGACTACGAATCCGAAGCGCTGTCCACTCAGCTGTCAGTCGCCCTGTTGGAACTAATATTGTACTGTATCCACAAATATAGGGTATTATTGAAAAAAGCATAGTGTTTCCTAATGAATTGGTATCATTACACCCAATGAAAAAAAAAATTTAGTTTTAATGGTCCCAGCAAAATTCAATACCTATTGTAAAATTAATGCCTAATCCCAATAAAGATAAATTATATATTTATTAATAAATCTTCCTATTAATGTTATGTTTTCCCGAAACATTGTGTGCTAGTGGCTTTACAAGAATGTAAGAACTCTTGTACTTATATAAAAAAAATTATACTGTAGTACACACAAAATACTTCACATTAATTTTCTAGTATTATTACAGTTAAATATTATGGCAATATGCCCTCCTTGGCTTCAGTGAGGTATAGCTATGCCATATTAATAGTTTTGCTGTACACATTTTTTGTTAAATCTATAGTACAGTACTGTAATTAAATCTATAGTGCGGTACTATAATTTAAGGTTCAAAAATGCACTAAACTGATCTTTGTTTTGTAGAAAATTGGTTTTGACTATCAGTCAGTTTTCAATGTGATTGGCGGCTTTTAAATAAACCGATTCTCCTACATATTTTAGGCAGAGCTCTTCATGGAAGAAGAATGGCTGGGGAAGTTATTCATGACTACTTAGTCCATTTCCTTTAGCATTCTGTTGTAGTGTACTTTTAGGAAACACATAAACATGCATTTGTATATGTATGGATATACAGTACTATAAAAACTCATCTTAGGTAACCCAAGATACACAACAAATTGACAAATGGACACCATAGAAGACGTCATCGATGCACGCCTGGAGGTCAGTGTTTTGTAGAGAATGGTTGTACTAGTAGTAAGTACATCCCCCTTGGTTTTTCAAAGTTTCACATTAAATTTTTATGGTGTACAATACTTTGGAAGTGTTAACTACAGTAATATTTGCATATGAAACTGTTAACAGAAATATGTATAATAATGTGTTCCTCCTGTATGTACTGTATTTAATAGTAATTTTGTAGTTCAAATACTTCCTAAGTTTACTCAGATTGTTATGGCATGTAGTGAATCCTTTAGTTCCTTGTTTATTACTAATTGTAGATAAGTGTACAGGAAATAGCCATTTTCAATTCTCGAATGAATATTATTACAGTAATGCATTGTACTCTAGGGAATGTCCTGACAAATTGTCATCCGCAATTCCATAGAAATAAACATTCCATTCACCTGGGCTCTAGGAGATTCAAACCGTGGACCCCACACGTGCAAGGCCGAAGCTCTATCGACCGAGCTATTGTGTAGTCTTAATATACATGATGTGGGCATGGATCACTAATTTCCCTGAGCTTCAGTAGTAGTCAGGAAAAATCGAAAATTCCAGTTTGGCAGCAGGATTCTGCTTCTGGAAACTTTCCTTATTAAGACTACTCAATAGCTTGGTCGATAGAGCCTCGGCCTCACAAGTGTGGGGTTCAATTCTCGAATGGATTCATTTCTCGTTATTACAGGACATAACATGGTTCGAGTCTCCTAGAGCCTAGGTGAATGGAATGTGTCCTGACATTTGAATACCTAGGGAAGCACTGTAATTACACTATTTAAGTAATGTATTCTGTGAAATATAAATCAGATGCCTATGAATGTAATGATACCAGAATATGTAGGCACTTTCAGCATAGTAACTAGTATGAAAGGCTGTTGTTAAGAATAGGAAACATTAGTTGCAGCATCAGGTTTATGGGTAAAAATAATTTGAATTGTGACACAAAACTTTCACAAGCACAACAAAATTGCAGTATTCATGATATGGGTGATTCAGTATAAATAAGTGGTTTCATTATCTTGTTATCATCTCTGCTGGCAACTGCATAATCTATATGAGCTTCACAGTATGCCAGTGTAATAAAGTGCTGATACTTTTTAGAACATTATTCTATTCTTAATTTATTACCCAGGAGTTTCATCTACTTAGTAATGCAGAACAGAATTGCCAACCTGACTGAAGGTGTTCTGATATTATGGCATCATGTTGTGAAGGTAAAAAGAGTTTGTGTTAATACCCAATATAGTAGCTTGGATGTAGGGCCCCTAAAACTATCTAGGTTTCACTCCCTGGAGGCACAGATGGGTTTGCTTGTTCACATATGCATATACAGTATATACGTACTGTACATGTTGCAGTATTTAGGCAGAGTTTGCCAGATAGGCTTAATAGATAGGGATCATTTTGACAGGATGGCCAAACACTGGCCATATGCTTTTGCTATATAGTACTGTAATTCTGCAAAAAATCGGTGTGAACGTAAATTAATAAATACGGTACATACTAAGTAAATAGATTATTGTAAGTATGTACAGTATATATAGTTTACAGTACTGACCTTAGCTTAGGTTGCTACATTAGTGCTGGTTCATTTTAGTTTTCATGTCCAGTCGTGTTGACAGCCCATCCTCCTGTTTTGGTAGTACTTACAGTAACGATGAGGATCATAGTACAGTACATAAACAGACGTACAATGCAATTAGAAAGTAGACATAGGTACTATTGAATTTGGACAAACAGGATAAGATTTTCTATTTATGTTGCAAAGACAAACTAAACTAAATTAACCTATCCTAACCATCCTAGGCCTAATACACAATCGTATTAATCTGAGGCCTATTATAGTACACATGTATGCTATACTAGGCCTAGGAATATTTAAGTTTTTGTTTAGCTTCATGTTTTTTGGACTATATAAAGTGAATAGCACAAAATTCTACTATTTAATTGTTAAGTATGTCAATCTTTGTACTATGGTGCCCATAGTTACAAAAACTACTATCTAATCAGGAGGATGGGTTGTGTGTGAATACTGTACAGTACAGTATATCTCTCAGAATATACAAATGCACTTGAAAATTAATAAGCAGATACATATACCGCACTTTGCAAAAGTATCGTGGTTGATTTTGAAAATGTAGAATTTTTTTTAATAATACAGAACAAATATGCCTGGTATAGCTCAGAAAACCCTTTCTCAGTTATTTTTTATAAAATTCACAATTTTTTCAATGGTAACAAACTGGAAATTACTGCTACTGCTCCTTATATACCCAGGCCAGGTAGAGTGTTTATGTGCTCATTGGCTACAGTGGCTACTCAGTCACTCGCAAACAAAACTGTTAGTTATCAAACACTTGCATATTTCCTTTCAACAAAAACTGTAGTAAGTTTGTTACCTTGGAAAAAAATACTGTTTTAATCAGTTGTGATGCTAGTACCTGTAGCTATGCAGACTAGTTCAATAGTGTTAGATATTAGTTAACTGTATTTTCTTTTACCACATACAGTATAAGTGTATATTAGACAAAAACAGATATTCACCTACCCTGTCTGAGGAAAGCCTCTCTGGCTTTCCGGAGCTATACCAGGCTGAGGTGTATATATATTAGACCCTGGCAATGGGTATCAATAGAGTTCTAGGCCTACCGGGGACCACGAGCCGGAACCTGGCCCCCTCAAAGAGGCACAAGGAGCAATGGCCTATAGATACCCCTCATGTAGTTGGAAGCAGTCTATGTCTGCCATCTACCAGGTCAGGCACCCAGAAAGATAGGAATCCCAAGACAAACTACAGCTGGTTAAACATTGCAAACTGAAAACCGAACAAGCAAGCAGAACATCCCAATCAGAAAACAATCAAACAAGCATGATGTCACCACAGCCAATGCACCGCTGTCTGTGCAACTCCCCCCTCCCTGGGAGGGGGAAGTGGGTGTCCCAGGCCTCCCGTGCCTGCTACCCAACCCCAGTTCTGAGGCTGTTATGTTGGGTGGCGGTCGATCACCTCTGGCTCCAGTTTTCGAGCAGAGCTGTGCCTAGTGGTGTTGTGCTGCAGTGTAGTGGTGTGCAAGCCAGGTGTTATTCCAGAAGTACTGGGGCTGCATGTGCCTAGGGTTCCCTTCCCTAGGTGCCCTGTAAGTACTGCCATTGCAGTTTGGGGTTACCTTCCACAAACTGTTCGGGGGCTACCTCCACAGGATTCTTTTGCTGCTTGGCGATTGCCTGCCCTTGGGGTCCTGGGTTTTTTTCCTACTCCTGTAGGAAAAAATTGGCCTTGGGTAGGAGGTAGCATTGTCGCTGGCAGGGGTGCAAGGTATTGTGCCGCTGCCTTATTTTTTATTTTTTTTTTTATTTTTATATACAAGAGTTCTTACATTCCTGTACAGTCACTAGCACGCATAGTGTTTCGGGCAAGTACTTAATCCTAATTTTCACACACATACATTCCCAGGAAGCAGCCTGTAGCAGCTGTCTAACTCCCAGGTACCTATTTACTGCTAGGTAACAGGGGCATCAGGGTGAGAGAAACTCTGCCCATTTGTTTTCACCTTCCGCCGGGATTGAACCCGGACCCTTAGGATTACGAACCCCGAGCGATGTCCACTCAGCCGTCAGGCCCCCTTACAATATGCATAGCAGCTGGTTCTGTTCCTCCTGGAGATGTGCTTTTGTGGGGAGTTTCTTTTCTTTTGTTTTGTTTTGTCTGGTGGGGGTCTTCCTGGTGTGACTGTAGGACTACTTGTATAATTTTGGTGGCCCTCTGCTAGGTCCCCTTGATTGCACACATTGCAGGGGTTCAGCATTTTGTTTGGTAGTTCTGGGATAACCGGTTAGTAGTACCTTGCCTGAGCTTCCCTTAGCAGTCAGCCTAAGGGCCCTGGAAACCCTCATTGAGATTCATTGGTCCATCAGAGGATACTTTCTCTGAGTCACATCTCACTTCATGCGAGTTTGAAGGTTGCTCTGTTCCCTTGCCTCAGGGTGACACTCATTGTCTTTGCCTTCCCCATGCTGCCTGTTGAGTCAATGACACCTCTTGTCCTTCCCTTGCTGTGGTTCATCCTGCTCCCTCCCCTGCTCATGACTCATGCTCCCTGGTAGGCCTAAGAGCTCCATTCGCTTGACTGATGCCAGGGTCTAATACATTCATAGCAGCCTGGATAGCTCCAGTGAGCCTCCAGGTCTCGCCCAGACAATAGCATTTCCTTACATTCAACACTGGTTTTTACTTGTGTTGCTTTGACAAACTAAACTAACCTAACCTTCCTAGACCTAATACACGATATCCGAGGCCCTAATATAGTACATATGTGTGCTATACTAGGCCTAGGAATATTTGAGTTTGTGTTTTAGCTTCATTTTTTTTTTTTTTTTAAGAATTCCTTACTAGTCGGTATACTACAGTACTATGTAAAACCTAAGCACGTACGAATTCGTAACTATTGGTGATGGTTACAATAGGTACTATGTAAACAGGAGGATGGGTTGAACTGTGACATTGCTGTGTATATTTTACTAGTGTGGTGGCACTAATGTTATTATGTGTACGTGTATATTATTTTGATAGTATTTACTTTTAACAACCTTTTATTTCTCTCAATGTATTACTATTTATTTTTCATAAGGTAATTATTTATTGAACTTACTTTTAACCCTCTTTTCTTATAAGGCATTCTCCTTTCAAAATGATTGCCTTCTAATAGTGATGACTGTAGAGATACATTTGAATGTACTAATATTATTATTTCTGCATTATTGTATTTATAGTGTTAAAATACTTTTATAATATTAATGAGGGCAGTATTAGTGTGGTGACTCTTAATACACATCCATAACAATCATAGTTATGATCCATATCTGCCTTATTATAGTTTCTTAGACTTGTTATTAATACTGTACTTTTGTGCATGCAATACTGTGTATCTAAATATGCATGTCTTCAATTAAATGTCTTTAACTTATCTATATATTGCATAAATGATATTGCTTATTCTGCCTATTTCATTAACTGCATGGATAAAACTTTTGTTAATTTCAGTATAATGCTTGTACATGTATAGTGTGTTTTTTAATGAATAAATGGAAAACATCTTTCTTTTACTTATTTATTATATATATATATTTATATATATATATATATATATATATATATATATATATATATATATATATATATATATATATATATATAAAATATGTGTAATTAATTTAATTTCTCGCAAAACTTTACACATAAGGGGCCTTACAAAAATAAATACCCTTCAGACTTGTGATATGTATATGTAACTCCAAATGTGGAGTAAATTTGTATCACATACAAATTCATCTTTGTAAGTGAACAATTTTCTTTCAAAATAGTTAAAAAAAAATTGTTTATTTCTACATAACAATGGGTAATTAGAATTGTTAGCATGCTTTAACATATGGCTGTGCCATATGTTAATTGCCATATAGGTAGGTAGGGGTCACAGTGGCAGATGTCAGTGAACAGTTGCATTAATAGAATTTTAAGGGATTGAGTTCTGCTTACAAACTCTGGAAACTAGCAAAAAAACAAGGAAGAAAAATCTTGTTATGGTATTATTCACAAAGAATCATTAATTAGAAGATTTCTTGCTTTTGGCATCATAAAGTAGCATCTAATAATGTGGATCATAAATTATTTTGAGGTCACGTTTGATATTTTTCTTTGGTAGCTCCTGCTGGCATTTCATTAACTCTCATCATACAGTACTAAAAGAAAGTAGCATTAATGTAGATTGAAGGGAAATATATTGATGCAAATTTCTCCAAGATATTTATATCAGTAATTAATATACATTAATGTGGAAGTTTTCCTCATTTAAACACATTTGCCAAGATACTAATAAGATAAAAAAAAAACATGAATGAACATAATCTCAGCCTGTTAAATGAGCAGCCTATGAGTTAAGCCTAATTGCTGATGAATCATTTCTGCAACATCTCCCTGTTCTGTTCCTCCTCAGCATCTCCCTCCTTTCTTCCCCTCCCCCCCCACCCTCTACACATATCCCCCCACCCATCTCCCTGTTGAACCCTCCACCTGTCTCCCTTCTCTCTTTCCCTCTCTCATTCTCTTTCTCCTCCCTCCCCTCACCTCCCACTCTCTCCCTGTCTCAAAAATTTAATATATTGAAGTACTGAAAACTGCTTAAAATCTCTATTGAAAACAGATCCACCATTTTATTTCAGGCTTGATAAAAATCACATTAGGGTGGCTATAGATACCCATATTTTTTATAGGGTGATACTTGGGCTGACCATGAGTGGCTTATGACACTCCCATAACCTCCTTCCATGTTTCATTTTGGAAAGTTGGATGAGGCTAGTCCCAAGCATCGGGCATCCTACTTTGGACAGACAGACAGACAGACAGAGACAGACGGAGGGACGGATGGCATTCTACTTTGGAAAAATGGACGGACTTAAAAATATCATTACATTCACTGATATCAGTAAAAATATCACTGTTAAAAATTATAATAACAGTACCTATGACTGTTAAAAATATTAATGACATCATTATCTAATGGCTGAATAACAAGTACAGTAGCTGTGATTATAATTTTTTATCCATGCCATCATTGCAAGTACTTTCATAAAAATTATTCATAAATTTTTGCATCGGTGGATGTCTAATTGTTTCTAACTCTTAGCTGGTGTCTGACGTGGCAGTGATACACGAGGTGTGTCTACAAGATAGGATGTCACAATTCTTTGGAAAGTTGGCAAGAGGTCTTGGATGGGGTCCACAACCAACAAAGGTTAGTGTAACACATTTGTCTAGATTTATTTTACTGTACACATTACTATACTCATAAACAAATAATGTACAGTATGGGTATTCTTAAAAGTTAAAAGCAATCGTTTAAACAATTGTAGAAATTCAAATTGTCATGATTTATAAAATATTAGAAAAGAAAATTTATAATGTAATTTATCACAAAACAAATTCAATGGGATCATACTCAAGCATAAGCATATGGAGCCAGATGTGTGGCTCATATGCTTATTTTGTCCAGATATTTTGAAGGACATGACAATAGTTTAAGTTTTTTATCTTCCTTTGTAGACTGGCATCATCAGCTAACATGTTAATATAGTTCTGTATTCCTTCTGCTAGATCGTTCATATAGACAATGAACATTACTGGTGCTAGACTATGTGGTACACCACTTGTATCTCCAGTCTGATAAATTGCCTCCGATTACCACCCCTCATTTTTCTGTCAGTTTGAAAATTTTTCAGCCATGTCAGCAGTCTGCTTGTCACTTCTCCAGTACATCCCAGTTTCCAGAATACCCTCTTATGTGGGACTCGATCTAAAGCTTTTTTTAGGTCCAGATAAATGAAGTTAATCCAACTGTCTCTTTCCTGTAAAATCTTTGGCTCTATCGTAGAAACAAAATAGATTTCTACACACACGATCTTCCTATTAAAAAAACATACTGTCTGTTTGTTATTATATCACTTCTCTCCAGGTGTTTTACCCATTTGGTTTTATTTTTGTCTAGTGTTTTGATTATCATACTTGTCAATGATACAGGTTTATAATTAAGAGGGTCTTCTCTGTTGCAATTTTTGTAAATGGAACTATATTTGCATTTTCCATACACAGTGGCACCTCGATTAACGAGTTTAATCCGTTCTGGCACCGAGCTCGTTATGTGGAAAACTTGTCTTAAGAAACAAATTCCTCACTTAAAATGAAGGAAATAAATTTAATCCGTTCCACTCACAAAAACATCCATACTTGTATGACATTTTATAATGTAAATACAGGCATACCTCAGAATACGAGTTTAATCCGTTCCTGGAGACGCCTCGCCTTCCGAAAACTCGCATTCCGAAGTTAATTTCCCCATAAGAAATAAAGGGAAATGAATTAATCCGTTCCTGACTACCCCAAAAACCCCACATCAAACTAAATTTTTATACCTAATTTACCTAATTCATCTAAATAAACCTACAAAACTGTGTTCCAGTTATTACTTACCTTGCTGTCGAGTGCTGTAGGCGTATGGAAGATGGTGAGGAGGGGGAAGGAGGAGAGGAGTTACTGTTTGGAAGGGGAGTCCCCTTCCATAATCACATCACATAACCCCATGCCTTGTAACACTATGGATACCACTTCTCTTTCTAAATTTTTCAAACCAGCCCCTGCTTGCCTTAAACTCTTTCTTATCTGCATCACTCGTTGCAGGGGTATTCTTTAGAAGGTCTTCGTGCAACACCCTGGCTTTCTCACAAATAATGGCCTCCGAAACACTATCACCCCTCAACTCCTTGTCGTGTATCCAAATTAATAACAACTTTTCCACTTCTTCAAGTATTTGTGGTCTTTGTGCTGTTAATGTTCTTACTCCTTTTGCCACTTTAGCACCCATAATCTTATTTTTCTTCTTAAGTATAGTGCATATTGTTGATGTGGCTTTGTTGTACTGCCTACAAAGTTCAACAACACGTGTACCGTTCTCATGCTTCCGAATGATCTCTTGTTTCTCCTCTATTGTCATCCTCACATGAGCTTTCTGGCCTTTATCCTTACCACTGGCTTTCTTGGGACCCATGGTGAGATATATAATAACAAATTGTATAGACAAATCACCAAAATTCCAACAAAACACTGAAAATCCGCGAGAAGAATTGATGTGGGGGTAGTCACTGAACGCGAGACAATGGTAAACTGAGGGGCGGCGGGGCGGAGGGGCGACGATCGCCGAACCACCACGCGCTAGGTCGGCCTGTACGCGTTTCAACAAACTCGCGTCCCGAAGTAACCCTCGCCTTCTGAGACAAATTTTTGGAGTAAATACTGCTCGCCTTCCGAAAACCTCGCATACAGGGACAATCGCATTCCGAGGTACCACTGTACTAGTATAATACTACACATATAATTATAAATGTTTTGTTGTACTGTTTTCATGTTTACTTTACCTTATGAAGAGTCGATGCTGGCTTGAGGGAGACGATGGGGAGGTGAGAAGGAGGAGAGGGGTTATGGTGTGGAAGGAGAATCCACCTCGTCTAATCAGTCAGGCAGGCTCTCTCTTCTTGGGAATTTCACCCCACTGGGACCGGGTTGTGGTTCACTATCACTGGCTCTTCTTTTCTCTACTTTTGCAAAGAACGTATCTATTGACAAGTGCTTTTGTCTTTGTTTTAGGATGTTCCTAAAATGAGACAGCAAATTGTCATTAAACATGTTCACACACTGGGTTGTTACTGCTTTATCAGGGTGATGCTTTTCCAAGAATGTGGTCACCTTTTCAAACATTCCCAACACTTCCCTGATCTCACTGGAAGAGGCAGCATCCTCCCTTACCTCCTCATCCCCTTACTAATGGGGCAAATTGTTGATGAGGCCCTGCCATACTCCCTTGTGAGATCAGTCACACAGACACTACGCTCATGCTTTGCTATAATTTCCTTCTTCAAATCCACAGTACTTGTGTCTTTCTTCATCTTGACAACACTATCTTTAGCAAGCAGCTTCTTTGGCAACATCGTGCGTTACAAATTGTAGTTACAAAACCACAAAGAAAAGCACAAATAAATGCAGAGGGATGCTTGTCGTGCATGATACAACAACACTGGCGTTGGAGGCGTCCGAGAATTTGGGAGAACCCACGAGACGCTAGGAAGCACCATGTGGTTTTGCTCATTAATAGAGGTGAAGCTCGTCAATAGAGACAAATTTGCTGCGAGTGGCTTGCTCGTAAATAGAGCAGCTCGTTAATCGAGGTGCCACTATATCTGCCAAGACTCGTGATGCCTGAAAAATAAATTGGAGTGAAGTGCTCAGCTCAAATGTGCTTCTCTCTGAACTCAAGGTGAGACTTCATCTGGGTCAACTGTACTTTATTCCTATTTAGCCCCTTGAGCATTTTTAAAACTTTGTCTTGTGTCATGTCTATGTACTGTATGTTATTCTCTAAAATTCGTATTGTGTCTGATTTTCTGAAAACTTCATTTTGCACAAATACACTTTGGAACCATTCATTTAGTGTTTCACACATTTCCTTTTCATTCTCTGTGAAACTATTCCCCATTTTCAATCTATGAATTTTATCCTTTACCTGCCATTTTCTTTTAATAAATTTATCATACTGTATAGGCCTGGTTCTGTCTTAATGGATGCATTGTTAGTTGGCTCTGTTTCCTTGTTTACTTGTTCCAAGGATTGTAATTCTTGGGTTATCTGCAGCCTCATTAAGTCTAACTAGGCTGCATTCAACCTTCTGGCCCCGTGTGATGTTCACAAATATGCGGCTTTGGTCTCATTCTGGAGTTGTTTGGCAGCTTCAAGGCTTTGTTTTCTGTTAAATTTCCAATTGTCTGTAAAGGTGTGCTGACTTTCTGGAGGCTTTTTCCATTGGGGTGGTGGATTGTCACGTGCTTCCTGCACTTCTGTGAGGGGAAGGGACAGGCTCTGGTCCCCAATAGGACAAACAGAATATCCATGACTGATGTGACCTTTTAGTATGGAGCAGTCTCAGCAAGATAACTTCAGGGCGTCACCGGAACTCCTCCAGAAAGTGGCATTTCATTACATTCAATGCTGGGTTTTTCTTAATTCTCTTTCCTCTTTTGTTCATGCTTACCAAGATAATATATAGTTCCCTTTCTCCACATTCTCACTTATTACCAGCAAGAAGCAACTTTATTCTGTGCAGAACTTTTAATAAAATATTTAATGTATCTGAAGAAGTTGCATTTATTAATGAAATCTGGATGATAATTTCTTGTTTGGCTGTTTTGTAATTGTTCAAGATTATGCAGCAGTGTTTTGTTACAGGTTAACAGTATCAACTGGTGTGACTATGCCAACAGAGCCTTCACATTCGTTGAGGGTACCTTTATAATTGCTCCTTTGGCTGAAGATGATATAAAAGAAGACCCAAATCTTGCTTTTGAACTAATAATCCACAAAGAAATTAATAGTTCACGAAATGCATATAGGTGAGAGTTGCATTTAATGTGTGTTATATAATTATCAGTACAAAATTTTACACTTTCTTGTTATGTTATTAGATATACTGTATATGCTCATTAGACTAAATGGAAAAGTGTGTATTGTGTTGCATGATAGTACAATAATAAGAGGAACTATATGGTGATATGAGGAAGTGGCAACTATTGGTTATAAGAACATTTCTGGGGGAGCCCTGTCGGCTCTCCAGAGCTATTCCAGGCTGAATGGATATGTACAACTTTCTGGCATCATCAATGTGCATGGAGTTCTCTCCTACCAGGGACAACAAGCCAAAACCTGGACCCCTCAGAGAGGAGCAAGGAACAATGGCCTATAGAAACCCCATGTGGCTGAGAGCATTCCATGTCCGCCATCAACCAGGTCTGGCACCCATAAAAATGTAGGCACCCCAAAACAAACTCCTATTCTGGTGAAACTATTGCTACCGAAAGCCGAATGAGTGGACAGAACTCCCCAAATGAAAATTGGCAAACGAGCATGATGTCATCACATTGCCGTGCCGCTGTATGCACAACTCTTACCCCCCCTCCAGAGGGGGAAGGGGTAACCCCAGACCTTCATGCTGGCAATCCAACTACCAGTTCTTTGCTAATGTGATTCTGGGGTAGTCTTGTGCCTCTGGCTCCTGCTTTTTTGTCTTAGTTCTGTGCCTTGTGGCATGGTCTCTGTCTATAGTTGGTGTGTGAGCTAGGAGTAATATTCCACGGTGCTCGGACTGCATGCGCCTAGGGATGGGATCCCTAGGCACCCGGTAAGTAATGCCCTTGGGTTTTAGGGCCGCCTTCCATAAGTCTCCTTGGGTTCTGCCTCTGCTGTGTCTTACTGCTCAGTACTTGGCTGCCCTTGGGGTCAGCTGGGGTGTTGTTGCCCTTGTTTGTCTCTGGGTAGGAGGTAGTTTTCATCACTGGTAGGGACTGGGGTACTGCTAAGCTAGTTATCATTTCTCATAGTGGCCGGCTCTGTTTCGTCTGGGTACGTTGTCCTCTTGCAGGGTTTTTCTTTTGTGTTTTGTTCCTGCTTGGTCGGCGGGGTCTGCCTTCGTTGGTCTCCCTAGCTGTTGTTGGGGTATATATATACACATGTGTATTGGTGGTATTCCCCACTAGGCCCCCCCATGAGTGGACATGTCCTTGGGGTTCAGCTTTTAGAAGTTTGTTTGGTAGACTTAGGTGCTGTTTCGCAGTACTCTGCCTGGGCTTCCCTTAATGTGTAACCAAGGCTAAGGGCCCTGGGGACACACCACGAGGCTCCATGGTTCGATGGATGTAACACCTTGAGTCCCCTCTTGCTTTGTGCGAGATTGAAGGTTGCTCTGTTGTCTTGTCTCAGGGCGACACTCACTGACACGACACTCAGTTTCTGTGCCTCCGCCATGCTACCTGTTGGGTCAGTGATTCTTTTGACCTTGAGTCGTGCGACGTTTGTTGCCTGTACGTGCTCCAGTTCATGCAAGCTACTGATCATGATATGAGGGTGCAGGCAGCTGCTGCATTGCATGCTAGGTTCAGGTTGCTGCAACACGCTAGGTTGGTTGCATCCCCGGATGCCCCCAAGACTGCCCCCTTTTGGTTTTTGGAGACCCGGCCTTGGGGGTAGGAATCGCTTTGACTTTGGTTCCGTCTGCCCCTCCTAGTCCTTCCTCTTCTGTTGTGCATCCAATTCCTCCTCCCTTGCTTCCGGCTCCGAAACTTCTGAGGGTTTCAGAGTTGGGGCAGGGTCTAGTTGGTGTTGAGACTCGGACGGTCTCGGGGACGTCCCCTTCCGGGGTTGCGGCAGAGGCATTCGAGCCTGGTCCTCCAGCCGGAGCTTCGGGGTCTGACCAGTGAGCCTCCCTTTGTTCCTGCTTTTTCGGCTGCTCCTGCAGATTTTCTTTAGAAGCAAGGGGGTGCGGAGGACAGCTCAGCCCCGGATCCTTGGGGCGAGGTTCCTGGGGCGTGGGAGGGGTTGGGGGCCTACGGCCCCATAGGACCCTGCTTGGGATTTTGTAATCTCGGAGCAGGGCTTGGTGTTCCAGGGTGTGGGATTCTCTTTTGCTCCCTCCTTGTACGAGTTGGATATGGCATCTACCCCTCCCCTGGTTTGGTTCAGTGTCCCCGACAGTTCTTCATTCCGTCTTTCTTGTGATTTCCGGAGTCCAGTCCCAGTGGATGCGGGACATCCTTGCGGCTTACCTCCTGTGCGACCCGGATTTTGCTTTCATAATGGATTCACGTTCCTTTGTGTATGGATCTTTGTGTCCTTACTGGGTTGGTTATGAAGTTCTAGAGTCATCCTGGTTAGCAGACTGGCCGTCTTCTCTTAGAGGCGTGGCATACATTCTGCCAGTCCCGCACCCTTGAGTGGTAGGAGGCTCAGACAGCATTGCAGGTTTTCCTGGGGGGGGGGGGTGGGGGGGGCGCATTTGAGCATCTCAATGAGTGCTTGTTCACCCCTGCCCTTCTGCAGGATGTTGGTGTGATGTAGCTTCATGAACAGGTTCCTTACCTTTCGACTGCATTGGTCACGGAGGACTTGTGTATGTGGATCAACCCACAGCCGGCGCCGTGGGTTGATCCAGTTTCCCTTCTTCCCTGTTCCCGGTCTCGGTTCTGCCAGGTCGTCCGCAGGATTATTATGGCTAGCCAGCCTGTGGTCTATCCTCATGCCCACGACGTGTGTAAGTTTGCTGCTTTGGCTGCTGTCTTTGGCAACATGTTTTGGGTTGATATTCAGGCACAGGGTTTTTGGGTGTCCAACAGGGTCCTGGCCGCTCGCTACCTTGTCAATGTCCCTGGACCTCATAGGGCCTGCGTTGCATTGGGTCAGCAGTTGTAGCTAGTTGTCTCGGCTTCGTGTCGAGCAGTGAGGACTGACCGACCGCCTGGGTAAGTTCCTGTTTTTCCTTGTCTTTGGACAGTTAGCTCCGGAGAACCGACAGGGCTCCCCCCCAGAAAACCAGCGTTGAATGTAATGAAATGTAATTTACTGGGCGAGTCCCAGAGGCTCCCCGGTTTCCCTCCTTCCCTCCGGTCGGTATTTTTTCACGTATTTTGACATCATGCTTAAGAACTGCAGGGTGGATCGATCGATTTTTTGCTAGCGTCAGGGTCTGGGGCTCACCCTCCCCTTTCCTGGGGAGTAGAGGGGGGGGGGGGGTTTGCACAGACAGCGGCCTGATGACATAATGACGCCATGTTTGTTTGTTAATTTTCGTTTGGGGAGTTCTGTCCACTCGTTCGGCTTTCGGTAGCAATAGTTTCACCAGAATAGGCATTTGTTTTGGGGCGGCCTACCTTTCTGGGTGCTAGATCTGGTTGATGGCAGATATAGCATGCTCCCAACCACAAAGGGGTTTCTGTAGGCCTATGCTCCTCGTGCCTCTCTTGAGGGAGCCAGGTTCTGGCTCATGGTCTTCGGTAGGCAAAAATTCCGTGCACATTGACTGATGCCAGAAAGTTGTACATATCGATTCAGCCTGGATAGCTCCGGGGAGCCTCTGGGACTCACCCAGAAAATGGTGTTTCATTACATTCAACACTGGTTGTTTTTCTCTTGTTTTATCATGGTGACCTCATCATAGAGCATTATTAATTATGTCAGACATGATCTTCTCTTCTCCATGCAATCTTGGTCACAAATTTTATTTTGTCCTAAGTATACCAAGTAACTTATTGGAGCATATGCTCATTAGTCTGAGGAATATTATGGTTCTTTTAATTTTGCTAAAATTCCAGAATTTTGACACTAGATGATAGCATCAAAATTATTGTTCATTAATGTAATATCTGTCACAACTGTCACAAAATTAAATTACTGTAATGCAAAAGAAATTGTTGTTGGATCTGTGTGTTATTGTAAAGAGGTGGTACCAAGTTAACAGCAATACAGTATCATAATACAGTACCATGAGACCTCCAGTCCTCACTGTAGTGGACAAATGAGTTTTAACTACTGTATATGACTACAGTATTATATATGAATTGTTTTCTTAAAATGTGATAATGTATATATCAGAGTCTGCGATTTTTATCATGTACAATAATTAGATATTGCCCTCTATGCTTTCAGCCTTTTGAGAACATGCACAGAACTTGAAGCGAAAGATGCTTATGAAGCTTACCGTAAAATATTACTGCCACTGGTAGACTCTTGTGGGAAAGAAGTTCTTTGTCACAATATCCTGCAGAAGGTCCTTGATGTTCACAGAGAACACCCTTCATGGCATGTGGCACACATCACAACACACTTTGGATTCTTAGAGGCTTTAAAAAATGAAGAAGTACTAAGGTTAGAAAATGCATATTTTTTAATTTATATTTTCTTTTTTCTGTTTTTTTTAACAAGAAAGTACAGTGGGTTACTTTGTCAACAATTTTATGTAAATAATTAATTTTCAAAACGTTTTAATAACATGAATAATTTTATAGCAATAATTACTCAAGAATTCAAATTTTTCATGAGAAAGTCTTGTAATTTTGTGTCTTTACTGCAGCTACCTCAATGTGCCTGAGGAGACAGAAGGCCTCTACCCCATTCATGTTGCTGTTGAAAATGAAAATGACAAAGTTATTGGAGCATTAATAGCAGCAGGTGCTGCTTTAGATGTAACAGACAAGACTGGTAACACACCTTTACATATTGCTGCTTCTAAATCTGTGATGGTTATCCAGGTTAGTACTTTTTCGTAAAGTTTCATGTAAAATTTAGTTACTTTGGTAAGTGGCATACTTATAATGGATGTTTTAATTTCAAATAAATCATACAGTGCCTCGCCTCACTCCATTACATCTATAACCATGCTTGGTGAGAAGAAAATCCTTTATAATCATTTTACATGTGTTATAAAGGAAGTTCTGGGAGGGCTCCATGATGGCTCCTTGTTGCTAGCTGCCAGATTACCTCCACACATACGTTACCCCAGGCAGGCCCTTGCAAGTCACTAAAATGCCTCTTTCTGGTGATTCCCTGGACTCTTCCTATTCCTTTTCAGTTGCATTGGTTAGTTGCCTTTTTTTTTTTTTTTTTTTTTTTTTTTTGCAACTAACCAATGCAACATGTTAGTTACCTAAACAAATTGGTAACACTGCTAAACTCTAAATTTATATAGTTTTTTTATTAACCTCATCTAATATGTTCCCCTTTATTTTACATGTCTCACATTCTTTCTCTAGTTCCTTGATTTGTCCTTCCTGTTTCCTTACCTTGTCAGTCAAGCTGGCAATTTCCATATCCTGTTTCAAAATACTGTCTCAAAGTATTAACCTGGCTCTTGAGCCCTTCATTTTTTTGTTCTAAATTAAGAAAACTTTCTTAATTTTTCTTAATATGTGATAATTTTAAGCCCTTAGAAAATACTTTGTCATCACTAACTTGCCAAGAAAATCATCTTCCTGCATTTGGTTCTTAGTAAAACCTTTGAAATCTGTGTCCCTTGTTGTCTCCACTGATCCTGTCCTATCTGCCATCTTTGCTTTGATGATGTGTGCTTTGGTTCAGTGTCCCTGGCTAAACAAATTTTCCATATTTGTATATTTTTCTCAACAGTCACCACTCTCCGCCTTATATTAATGATCTTGGAACATTTATGGTATTTGGAACACCATTTGCTTAGCTCTCTCCAGCACTACTACTACTACTTAGATATGATGCAATGATTGTGCAGCTCTCTAAGCCGGGCCTTCTGCTTGCGAGTGGTGTGTGCTAACCAGGCAGCTAACAACAGGGAGCCACTGAGGACCCATATGAAAAAGGCATTTCGTTATATAAGTTTTTTTGTCGTAAATTTCTTTGACACACTTGTGCATAAAGTTTGCCATTCATCGTTCTCGTTAGTATGTTCTCACCGCATTCGTGTTTAAATGATCTTCATGAATAACTTGCCATTTAACCTAGCTTTAGTTGATATTACAGTGAAATGTAACTTTTTAAATGTTATTTATTTATAAATAGAGTTATAATTTTATATTTCTGTATTGTATTGTATTGACTTAAGAAAGTTACAATAATTTATGTTAGAGATATTTTAAAGAATTTATAATTGTAAATATTTGTATAACAACAACCCAAGCTGTGTTAAATTAAAGTTTTGTATTTCAGGCTCTAAAACTGAAGCATCATCCTATATTAAACCAGAAAAACCACGCCCAAGAGACACCCTTACTTCTAGCTGCACAGTGCAGTAAACTGGAAAATGTTAAGCATCTTATTCAGCTTGGATGTAACATTAACCACAAGGAAGATGTACCTGATCCTGTGGACAATCAGTCATATTGGGAAAAAACTGAGAAGCTCATATTGTCAAAGGACATTAGTTCCAAGGTACAAATACTTAAACCAGAAGCAATATTTCAATTACTTTTGATCAGCACTTGATATTTAATAGTTGTAGGGTTTTATACTTTTCCATAAGGTCTTAGTTGTATTTGCACTATTTGTATTTTTTTATTTTAGTATGCAATATACAATTTTGGATAAATTTAATAACAGTTTTTCTTCAATAAATATGCAATATGATAATTTGAAAAGATTGTGTAAAACATTTTGTATGACTTTTATAGGATTTGCACAAAGGGGGAAGTTTGTTGCACTGGGTCAAAACAAGGGAACTCATGGACTTGTGCCTGGATATGGGCTGTGATCCTGACCTCACTAATGCTCTTCATCAAACCCCTTTACATGTTCTGGTAAGAGTGTGTATGGTCTTGGTTTTACTTGAATATATAGCAAAGGAAATGGTAAAAGAAATTGATGACTTAGAACACTTAATATATTCATGTAATAAACTATGATTTGGTTGTTGGTATAGGTATCAGATCTGTTCTAATAGATTTGCATCATGATACAAGTATAACAAATTTAACAATACTGTACAAAGCAAAATATTAAATTTTGTTTTATTTTTCACATGCAAAAATTTCAAAAGCAGGAAACAGGAACAAGAAATTCCTATTTCCTGGTCACAATAATGGGTTATGTGTTGGTAAGGTTTAGCTTTCTCATTCATACACACATAATAGATCTTCTAGATTATAAATGGTAGATTACTGTATTTATGAATCATCGCAAAGTTCTGGCAAAGATCCTGCACGAATATAGACAAAATTATAAGCATTTTGTTCTGTTAATAAACAAACTATTATATGTACTATATTTCAAATGTCTGTCTATATGTGTGTAATTACTTGATTAGATACCTTATAATTTTCACATAAAAATGTTTGTTTTTCTGGAAGAGTTGTTGGTGGCTCCCCTGAATTTATCTCGCCAAGATGGCTTCCCCTGCTGAGTCACGGCACCCATAATAGTCCTGTATGGCTTAATATAAAATGAAGCACTGAAACAGCCAAATGACTCTACAAATGATTCTCTCAATTTGAAGTGATTCACTCAAAATGAGTTCAAACTCCCCCGTGCAAAAGACTGTCAATAGGTGATACCCTGGGACTTCCAGGCTCCCACACCAGCAATGAGTCAGCCCTGTCACTGATATCTGAGCACTTAGACCTTCCCGAGTCACTAAGCCATAACAGGTCTCATTTCATTCCTAGATAAATGTCGGTAATCCTTTGGCCCGAAAAATGTGGGCTTGACAAGTCGATCCACAATGGGCTAAGCCAAAGACCCGTGAAGGGATTGCCAGTGCCTCAAGGTGGTGGCTAATCAAACAGAGACCCCAGACACTGGATATGCTCACCAGAAGAACAGTCACCAAACAGAGCCAAAACAACCAGGCTACAAATGGGGACCATGGCACACTGTATAAACAAGAATGTGAATCCCAGCACAACCAAAAGAATAACCCCAGCCAAGAGCCCAAACAGAGGGGTCAAGAACCCATCAATAGCCCAAGGCAAGTCTTTCCACCCTGGTGCCTGGCCTCTCAGGGGCGATCTCAAAAACACAAACAGCCAGCATGTGGAAAAGCTTTAAAGATTTCTTATAAAGAAAGTGATCTAGGCATGGTTTTGGACAGAAAACTGTCACCAAAAGGGCCACATAAAGAACATTGTTTAACCACTGCACTGCGCAAAGCGCCTTTAGGCGCTCAGAGAGTTGTGCTTTTTGTTTTTTAATTTGGCTATATTTTAATGTTTTTTAATGTTTTCATTACTATTTGTGTTTTGAAATGGAAATAGTTGACTTTGGAAACATTTTGACATTAAATTTACCTGAACATTTGTAAAAATAATAAAAATATGTCCTTGTCAATTGCATCAAGACGTTTTTGCCGAAAATAGGTGAGCAGTGCAAGGGTTAAGCATATGCATATGCTCAAGGAGCATATGCTACGCTTTCCAACATCAGAATCACCTTTAAATATATGGATGGTGAAATATTGAAGAAGTTGTTCATGCCCTTTGTGAGACCACTTTTACCCTACACATACAGAACAAACTGGCCGACTTCTCGTAGTGTTCAAAAGAGAGCTTGACAAGCACCTTCAAAGGATACCTGATCAACCAGGCTGCAACTCCTATGTGAGTGATACTTCATACAAGCAGTGAGTCATACGTCAATGATACATCAACTTTTGATAACTCGATCAAACAAGCTGTTACTTGGAGCAGCCCGCAGGCCCACATATCCTCTACAACCCGGTTGATCTGGGAGTTCTTGCAGGAACTTATCTAAATGCTTCTTCTTGAGGTTATCTTGAGATGATTTCGGGGCTTTAGTGTCCCCGCGGCCCGGTCCTCGACCAGGCCTCCACCCCCAGGAAGCAGCCCGTGACAGCTGACTAACACCCAGGTACCTATTTTACTGCTAGGTAACAGGGGCATAGGGTGAAAGAAACTCTGCCCATTGTTTCTCGCCGGCGCCTGGGATCGAACCCAGGACCACAGGATCACAAGTCCAGTGTGCTGTCCGCTCGGCCGACCGGCTCTTGAAGACATCCATCTTTGTTCCGGATGCCTTTGTGTATGGTAGATCTCGGATCCCCAAGCCCCAAGCTCTGATTGCAAAATCCCCAAGTTGGGGGTCAGATTCTAGTCCTGTCTCCTAATTTGTCAATGTGGATCTCAGAAGCCTGGCACGATTCATGGGGTTATCAGTGCCAGCACGTAAACACTGGGAGGTCTCGAGGGCCTACCAGAAAAGGACATTTCACTACGTTTAATGATTTATTGTTTTAATTTAATAATTCAAACAGGGTTATCCATATTTTTGGATAGATTAATTTTTTTTTTAATATTTTATACTTTTATAATTTTACATTTTTACATAGGTTTTGCGGAATAGAATACATTGCATTGTAACACTGTTGTGTCGAGGAGCAAAAGCAAATTGTGCTGACTTGGAAGGCACCACCCCACTGCATTTAGCAGCTGCCCAGTGCTCTACGACTTTAGTTCAGGTTAGTCTGAATAAATCTTTTTGGAATTATGAATATATAATTGATACACAGGAATTTAATAAATTTAGGATAAAATGCTAATGAGTTTACATGTATTCAGCTCCCCTGGCAAAATGTCAGGTGAGCTCTTGTGTGACGGAGTGTCTGTCGTCCATTATTTTTTATATATCTTTTTTCTGTGGGGAGCCCCTTCTGCTCCCTGGAGCTATTGAACTGATAGCCAAAGATGTTGCCGAAGATGGCAGCCAAGGCAGCAAACTTACGAATGTCATTTTTCACATTTTTTTACCGAAGTCGAGGCGTACAAATAACGCCAAAGAGCTGCAAATGGACACAACACATGATGCACCCCAGGCCTGACAAACCAACCAACCCAAGGGCCCCTCCGGAAAGCTGCCATCTCATTCTTCGCTAGAAAAGAAGAAGACGGCTGCAACCGAACAAACCGACTACCAGGACCAAAGGAGCAGAAACCCCTGTGCAGGAGGAAAGCATGAAGCTCACCAATCCGACCCCCCCAGAGGTCAATGCCAACAGAAACAGAGCCTTGGAAAAACTATCTTGAACCGAAGGAGCCACCACAAACCGAGGAGAAGAGAGAAAAGAGAACACACTGTCCAAGGACCAGGACGGCTCAGGCGCATGAGCAGGCCATAGGTGAAGCAAACTCTATTGACTAATGCCCTAGACTAATATATCACATATCAGTCCGATAGCTCCAGGAAGCCTCCAGGGCTCGCCCAGAAAATGGTGTTTCATTACATTAAATGCTGGTTTTTTGTTCATTTCCATACATATTTACCAGTTTCTGCAGACATTACATACTGTTCTTGTAATGCTCTATACTCTTGCAGACACCTCACCTGCCTAGATATGCTCTCACTTCTGCTGCATTCATAGACATCCCCACTTACATATTATACCCTTATTCCATTCATACACATCCCCACTTACATATTATACCCTTATTCCATTCATACAGACACCCTATTCGCCTATTTATGTTCTACGTGTACACACACACCCTACATTTCCACATAGGCCCTCACTCGTATAGCCATCCCATCCTCATCTACTGTCATTCTGTCTACATTCTTCTTTACACCCACATACTGTATACCTTCACTCATCTATGTTATGTATCTCCATCTTTTCATTGCATTAGCATGAATCATAGGGTAAATTATGATTATGAACAAACCATAATGTTCAGAAAAGCAAGTTTGCTACATGAACAAATGACTGTAGTTTAAACGTAAAAACAAAAACTCTTGTGCGCAAAATAAATAAGCTTTTAATAATTTTTATTTTTCAGATTTATAAGTACAGTATATTTATGGTTTATAAAGTAAAGAGCTATATAACTGAATATATAACAATAATTTTAAATACAGTCACTATTCAAATAGGGTACATATGCCTTTCTTCTTCTTCACAATACGTGCAGTTTGCATGAAGTTATATCCTCCCAATGACTGCACGAGTAGTAATGTAGAAAGATGCACATGCTACAATGCACAGCGGCACATCAATGGTCACGATATGACAGAGGCGGGAAGATAACGACACCGTCCACGTGGGTGAGGATATAGGCAAAAGAAACAAACAAGAGGAAAGGGACGCAGGACGGGAATAATGAGAACAGAAGGCGAACGCAAAGCATCGCCACAATAGAGAAAGTGAGGGATGTAGGCAAGAGACGGAGGGTGGGAGGCGAAGGATGTGTAGGAGGCAGGTGTGAAGCAGATGTGAAAAAGTAAAGGAGGTGGGAGCAGAGGAAGGTACAAGGAGTGAATGTGTAGATGGTCAGAGAAAATCAGGACCGGACAGGTGAGGTTAGGACAGGGCAAGGTACGTAGACAGAATGCGGAGCCTTACAGCGGAGACGCAAACGCATCGGTCTTCTTAGAAGCGCCAGCAGGCCAACAGGAAGAAGACCTAGGAGAGTCGCGAGGACAAGTCGTGGGAGAGTGTGGTTTATGGGGCCCGTCAGGCAAGGTGGCAGGGAGCTTGGAAGTCGGGACGACGGAAGATTGCTTCCTCTTGGTACCGGGGGTAGAAATTTGTGGCAAGGCAGCCTGGGGAGAGACACGGGAAAGGCGCACCAATGAGTTTCTCAGGGCGGTGTCCAGCATCATTTCAAACGCATTGGAGATAGCAGAGGCAGTTGTGGTAGGTTGGACGTCAACCAAGGAGAAGCGGAGGAGGGATGCGTCGGGCCAGCCTCAGGAATGGGGAGGATGGACTGTGGAAAGAATTTAGTAAGGAGTTGGAACAGCGCCTTTTCAAGGGCATCCACAACGCGAGTGACAATAATGTAAACAAGATCAGGACTCAGTGGTACGGCGTGTGGGAAAGAAGAGGTCTCAGGGGTGATAGGAACATCATTGACAGACAGGTCATGCCCAGGCAAAGGCGGCGGCAGAGTGGGAAGCAGGGCGTGATGAGGAACTGGGTCAGAACGTAGCAAAGCACAACTGGAAAGCAGGGTGACAGCGGGGAGAGGCTTAGTGAGCGCCACTATGTAGGAAGGACATTGCTTGAAGGTGATGGCATGATCATCACCACAGTTGGGGCAGCAGAGTATATCGGACATGTAGGCACGAGTATAATGGGAACCAGAGCATTTGCCACATTTGATATCGTTGGTGCAACCTTGTGAGGTATGGTGAAAACCTTTACAATGAAAGCATGGAGTGGGATGGGGGGGACTTACACCTCCAATTTATGGAGGAGGCCATTAATCCAAACCAGATCAGGGGAAAAGGAGCCAAGAAAAGTAAGGAGGGCAGTGCCGGTATCACACAGTTGACCATTAGTCCTACACAGAAACTTCCTGGCACCAAAAATCGAAATGTCAGCATTCTGTAGTTGTGCCTTGATGTCGTCTGCACCAATGTCAACAACATGCCGGACCACATAACGTACCAAACGGTCACCCAGAGGTGTATAGCAACGAACTTTGTAACCACAGATGTCAGTAACGTCCGTAAGCTCCAGGTCCTCGGAGTGATTGTGGTCCACCACAATCGAAGTTCCTGCATTTATTTGGTCTGATGTCGTGCACTTTGATCTTAAAGAACATGGGAATGGCATGATAAAGGAGGCTTTGCACCCTGTTATTTCCCAAAACGCTCTAATCAATGGGCGTATCGGCATCAAAGGCAATGATGAACGTTTGTTGTCCAGGAGAACTCGTCCTATGTTGAGCAAGTGGAGAGCGTAGAAACGAAGGCCGCGGAGGGTCACAAGGTACCTCAGTTTGTTGGTGACGTTTTGCCTCCAATCTATTAGCCTTACTATGATGATTACTGTCCAGGAAAACACCCTCTGGATTCCCCTCCAAGACCAGGAAAACGATGCAATCGGAATGCATGCCATGTAACAACGGGTCCTGAAAGGGGAAAAGGAAAGGGGGATCAAAGGGAATCAGGAATGTCACTGGGAGAGACGCTGCGTGCACCACCATCCGTCGTCATGGTCGGCCGGCAAGTCCCCCACACTTGCCTTTAATTTAATATAGCATCATGTGTGATAAGTTCATTATGAATTGATTTAAAATGATTTTGATTAATAAACTAAGCACATTCCTTTCTTTATAGGCCTTCATTGTGTTTGGAGGAGATATTAATGCCATGAATAAGAGAGGAGAGACACCAAGGCATCTGGCTGCATCTTGTAAAGTGGATGACAAGATAAAAGGAGCTGAGAGAGACAAAGTCATATATCTACTGCATACAGTTGGAGCTAAAAGGTACAGTAGCTTCTTCGTATTTAATTTGTCAAGTGATTAATTTTTGCAAATGATTACGTTAATGTTTCTTAATGAATAGTTTTTTATTGGTTTCAAATTTACAGGTGCCAAGTAAAATTAGCTTCATGTTCAGATGGATGTCTGGATGAAGGCAATTTTAATGGTGTTCCACTCTATGAAAAACCTTTACTTCGTTCACGCTGGATTATGGATGAATATCTCTCAAGTAATCAAATAGCAGAATCAATAAGGTAGGTATTAAGGTATTTCAGTTATTATTCGACTTTATAAGCAGTGTTATTTCTAAAGGAACACAAGTCATGTGCCTGTAGATTGGCTTCCATTTTGTGGGACAGAAAGCCTGTTAAGTTTAGTGATGCCCCTCTTTCGCCAGTTAATGGCCTACAGGATACCTATTTTCTATTAGATTGATAGACGATTCGGGTGTAAGACAATATGGCCAAATGTCTCGTTGATCCTAGGACTTGAATCTGGGGACATTCGGCTGTGAGCCAGCTGTGCTGAACTCTTGTGCTTTCACAGTGTAACCTAATTCCAGACATTCAATTTTTATCTATTTGCCAATTATAGTGTTATCTTTTGCAACCAAGAAATCAATGCATAAATGTTAAAATAAGGCAAATGGTATCGTGGGATTTATGTGTACTGTATAATCCTCAAATGTACCAGCAATACAAACAAGCAAGAAACAACTTGGGGGACCATCGACAAGCTGCCAGCTTCCTGTCCTCGTCGAGGCCACTAGGGTTAGTAGCCCCTCAGGTAAATCAGGTAAAAATCTATGCTGCAGTGAGGAAAGAGGCAGAAAGAATCTTTGAGAAAGGTATAGTGGACAAATGTAAAAGAGAACTAGGCCTATTTTGATAATTTATTAAAAGTAATTTCGAGATAAAGGATAAAATACAGAGGTTGAAAATGGGGAACAGATTCATGGAGAATGAAAACAAATGTGTTAAACATTAAATGAACCATTCCAAAGTGTGTTTGTGAAAAATTAGGTTTTCAGAGAACCGGACACAATACGAATTTTAGAGAATAACATGGAGTACATAGAGGTGTGTCTTGGGATGAAGTGAAACTGAAAAAACTGGTCCCATTCAACTGTTGTTATTGTTATAAACAACCTCCTGGTGCTTCGGAGCTCATTAACTGTTTAATAATTGGAAACAAAGCTGCCAAAGATTGAGAAAAGATGTACAGGTTCGTTAGTGCTTGCGTAAGTGCTTTCGTGAATCTGGCCCCAGGAGCCAAGCCATCCCCCCAAAGCCCCAGCCACACAAGAAAAGGCCAGGGCAACCGAAAAACACTAAGGGGGCCCACTGGTCAGACCCATACGCACCGGCAGGATGAATAGGCTCAAATGCCTCCGCCGCCACTCCGGAAGGGGAAACCTCTGAAACCACCCGAGCCTCAACACCAACTAAACCTCACCCCACCCACGAACCTGCTGATGATGCAGAGCCGGAAACCAGGGAGGGGGAGACCGGATGTACAACAAAAGGGGAAGGAAGGGCAGAAGGTACCAAGATGAAGTGACTCCCATCCCAAGTCCAGGTCCCGAAACCCAAAACGGGGCAGTCTCAGGGCATTCGGGGAAGTGACGAACTCATTGCGTTGCAGCAACAGAGCCCAGCATGCAACGCAGCTGCTGCCTGCACCCTCAGATCATGATCAAAAACGAGGTTGAACAGGAACACGCACGAAAAGCAACATCACATGACTCCGGGTCAAAGGAACCACCATCTAGATGCCATCACTACAGGCAGCACGGCAGAGGCACAACCGGTGAATGTCACCCTGAGATAAGGGGACAGAGCAACCATCAACCTCGCACAAAGCAAGGGAGGACTCGAGGGTCACATCCATCGGACCACGGATGTCCACTCGTTTGGCTTTCGGTAGCAATAGTTTCACCAGAATTGGGGTTTGTCTTAGGACGCCTACCTTTCTGGGTGCCAGATCTAGTCGGTGGCAAACATAGAATGCTTCCAATCACATGGGGGTTTCTATAGGCCATTGCTCCTTGCTCCTTTCTGAGGGGGCCAGGTTCTGGCTCATGGTCCCCGGTAGGCAAGAACTCCATGCACTTTGACTGATGCCAGAAAGCTAATAATTACATATCAGCCTGGATAGGTCCGGGGAGCCGACGGGGCTCCCCCTAGAAAACTTCCTATTGCCTTCAGTATATCATGAAGAGTGTTTTGCTGACTGTATTTGGTACAGATGGCACTCCTCAGAATTCCAGATTCAGCGTCCTTTATAAACTGAACTTTTTGTTCAAAATTGACTTCACTGCTTGTTGAAACCCTGAACAACAGATTTCTGGCATTTCATAATGCCATTGTGGCAGGATGCAATATATATTCACAAATATAAAAAGGTGAAAGAGGGGAAGGACTTTGTCCACCATGGGGAAACACAAAAACAAGGCTGAGTCGTCGGAACAGGTGCAGAGGTCGCCCCATTGCAACTCGATGGCCAGCAACTACACAGGCCCCTTGAGGGTGGAGGTGCCTGGGGTTGGACTTGCAAACAAATGGTTGGAATAATCGGATGGTTAAGATTCAGAAAAAGACAAAACACACAGCCCATAGCAGAATGGACAAACTACAATATTCACTCACTGACGTTCCACCACCTCTGATGATCTTCATGCTTCTTCACTGTGGCATGTTGCCTTGACCACTCCGACTAGATGCCATCACACCTCGTCCCTTCCTTGAAGCTGCTGCACTGCATAATATTTTTCATGCTGTGTCGCTTCCCATGGACCAGGTGCATGAACCCGTCCACATCACATTGCCTGTACCTTGGCACAGGACCTTTCTGCTCCACCAGTGACCCAGGGTGACAACCATAGTTTTATTTTCTCTACAGATATCTATTGGCATTGGAGAGGGGAAGTACTGTAGCAATTACATCAGAACTGTTAGCGAGTTCTGCTTCATCAGCACACTACTCTCACCCAGTCAACAAACAGCGTTGGTCCAAGCCAAGCCAGCAGATGAACATACTGTATAAGCCTGCAAGAGAACAGATCTTAATTATCCCCAGCTCATCAGCAGTACCACCACAGAGCAGCCAGGAGCAACACCTCTGACCTCCCTTGGCCCAGTTGTTTCACTGGATGGACTTAGTCTACAGCCACCTGACTGCCACCAACTGTGATCTGACATAACCACCACCTGCAGTCTACAGCCTCATCTTATGGCACTTAGTCTCCCAGTGCCTTATCAACATACATCAACCAATGCAACCATTGAAATAAATATATATACTGTTAATTATCTTGTGTGTTTTATATACCCTGACAGAAGGAACGGTAAAGAGTTTAAAGAACATCAGTCTGTATTCAAATTATCTACAAAACAATACCCAAGTGTGCATGCCTAGCACTAATGCCTCAGTCTCAAGAGGCAGCAGGCTGTGGGAAGAGCTACTGTAAATGTTAATTGGAAATTCTTTGCTGCTCTGTTGACAGTATGGGTGCCGACATCTTGTGGTGGTCTGGAGTATCAGCCAGGCAGGCCAATAGCTAGCAAAATAATACTTAATAGTTTCTTTGAGGCTGAGTAGTACTTGGGGTTGTGGGGGTTTGAGAGTATATGAGTGAACCTTCTTTAGGTCATTCTGAGCTGTATTAAGTTTTATCCAATCTTCTCCTACCTCCACTATGACTTGACTAGGACTTAAAAAATGCCCTACTTCTCTGTGAAGTATATGTCTACCAAACTTGACTCTGTGTTGTACTGTCCTTGGGAAGAGCAGGACATTGCCAAAGGTAACAACCAAGTACAGCATTACAGTTCAGAAAACAAGACAGAAATATATACAGTTCTTACACTAAGTACTGAATAATGCCACAGAATATTGGTGCTTGGTCATTGGCCTATTTCTCACCACAAAAAAAAAATTATCACTATTGAACTTATTTATACATGATTTGTAATACTATCATATATTTCATAATATTTTTTAGCTGAGGATCATTGAGTACATGTTGATATCATATAAATAACATAAAATAATGAGCATCTGAATTTTATTATAGTGATGATAATTAATTATTTTAACATACAGGTGGCAAGTAACAAATCGCAGTAACCAGCAGCGCACTGGTAGAGTGCTGTGCCTGGACGGAGGAGGAATCAAAGGACTGGTCATGACACAAATGCTGTTTGTCATCCAGGAGATGCTGGGGAAACCTATTCAAGAGTGTTTTGATTGGATATCTGGCACCAGCACTGGTGGCTTCTTAGCTCTGATGTTATGTTCAGGTAATAATATAAAAGCTTGGTAAGTGTGTCATACTCAAAGATAAAGTTTATTTTTCCAATTATGAAACCAGTTGGTATTTGTAAGCATTACCATTGAAAAGCTGCATGAAATGCCTATTCCAACATTATGGTTCTGTTATTTGGTTGCATTCATTGAGCAACGCTATGGGTGGATAACCATAGGTTCCAATGCTTGGCCTTGTCTCACAGCTGCTTAGGCAACCTCGGGTGTATCACTGGGTACTTGATTTGCAGAAATATGTAACTTTCATTGGGCTTTTCTGCCATGATCTGTAAAGAAATCCAGACTTTGCCTTCTGGCAGTTAAACTGCACCTTTGGTGAAAGATACCTTCCCAAGGCAATTTCTCTTATCTTGCCGAGACTCCTTGATGCTGGTGGCTGTTCTGGTGCCTGTGCCTACAACTTCTTTTGGTTCAGCAGTATGCTGCCCTGCTAGTGTAACACGGGTTATGGTCCTCTCTCTCTACTTCTCTACCTTCTACTCCCTCTACCCGTATTCTTACTTTTTATTCTCTACCAAGGGACTCCAAAACTTTTACCAAAGCCAACTCCACGCCACGTGGTCCTAAGACGATTGACCGACTTAGGATTCTACACCCAGTATGACGTGACCTAGGCTCTGAGCAAAACTCTAGAGTCGCCTCTACGCTGCCACCACCAGACCAGTAACACAAGAGCAATGATCGAGGTCTGGATCGATCACGCTAATTAATCAACCTAGGGGCTTGATCCCCACTAGTAGTTTATAACCTCGGAAACTTGAGTGTGGAATTAATTAGATGGGGATGATGAATTCCGATCCGATGTTAGAATCGGCGCCCAATCCAACTCTGCCTCGTGTGGACCACGTGACCAGGACAAGTGTACACATAAAACACATGGAAACAATAAAAATGCAAATTCTTAACTTAATTAATTTATTAAAAGAAAACTAAAACAAAAAGCTAAATATGTTCACTCCCTGTCACTTTAACACTCCCTACTTGACCTGAATGGCAAATGAGACTATTTCTATACATAACCATAGCAACTATACCTCTATGTTTTCCAGCTAAGATGTTGGGCTGGTCTCGGGGAGAGGTAAGATGTTTGACCTCTCCCAGCTGCTTCCGTGACCACACTGATCTTTTCCTCGTCTGGTCTACCCCAGACAAGAACATTGTAACCTTCCGCCTAGTCAAAGTTTCCAAGTTACTAGCAAGGTTTAAGTTATAACAATTAACCTCTGTTTGTACTGAATTGATCCAGACTGGTTGAATTATTTTACTGAATTAAATTACAAACATCTAACGGCAGAGCTGTTCCCGATCCCCAAAATGGTTAATTGAACTTTGAGAAATACTAGACATGTCAACCCTGCTGACCTATGACCGCCGGTCACTCCGCCTTAAAAGTTAGATCTGATTCGTGACGTCACTGATGGTGACTTAAACTCAATAATTAGAATACTCTTGATATTGTATCCAGTACTATTATACAATACAATTTTAATGCAAAATGAATAAAGGCTAATTTTCTCTAAATTACTGAATACTATAGGATGATTCATTATACGCAGCTATGAACAAAGATGCCCGCCATTTGTGACTCAGACCTGCTAATTCCCAGGGGACTGGGCGTTGTTGAGAGGTCAGGTCCCTACTCGAACTTCTGGAACCTTCTGGAATAATTCTTACAACAGCCTAGTTTGTTACACTAGCAGCCTCCTCTAGGCACCACTCTGCAACACAGTAAAGTGTTTCTATGCTTATTCTTCATTTTAAACACTACTTAAGGAAGCAACCGATTGTAATAACTCAGAAATAAGGCTTCGAGTTAATGAGAAGTTCCTTTTTAAAATGTATCATTTAGCACCTGCTGTTCCTCATCTCCTGTACTAAAAATTCCTTCTTAGTTTCAGGCCATTGAACCCTGGGGTGATTTGTACTAGCACCTAGTTACAGTCAATAGGGGGATCAGGCAGCCCAGCTGGTGGTTATTGAGAGCCAACATCTGGTAGTCATCTGTGATGCACATGAGGGGTAGATGCTTTCGTGGAGGATGTTGCTTCCGCTCAGTTCCGCAAGCTTTCTTGTGCATTTTTTCACCTCCGGCCTGCTCATGCACTGCCTGAGTCTTTAGACAGTGTTCTCTCTTTTCTTTCTTCTTCTTCTTCTCACTTTGTTGTGGCCCCTTCGGTTAGGGATTGCTTTTGGAATTCCTTGTTTTTGTTGGCATTGGCCTCTGGGGGTCGGGTTGAGGAGCATCATGCTTTCTTCTGACATCGGGAGTTCTGTTCGTTTGCAGCCTTTTCTGGAGTAGAATGAGATGGCTAGCTTCCGGTGTGGTCCATTGGTTGTGGATGCTTGGTTGGTTAGGCTGAGGGTGCATCACATGTTGTGTCTGGTAGCGGCTTTATGCCACCAGACACACAACACAGGCCACTGGTTCTGTGATGGACACTCTTTGGATGGATCCAGATTCCCTGGTTCCATGGCTCGTGTGTCTCAGTTTGTCCGCAGTGTCATCAAGTCCAGCCAACCTGGGGTCTACCCAGGTTGGGTATAAGCCCATGACCTTAGCAAGTATACTTTTTTTGGAAGTTTTGGCAACTTGTCCTGGGTAGACATTCAAGCATGGAGGTTTTGGAGGTCAAACAGGGTCCTGACTGCCAGGTATCTAGGTTTTTTTCTAGGGGAGTTATTTTTATCTTTTAGGATGTAGACTGCACAGATTAACCAGACAGTGGTCTGTTTTGATTCCCCTACCTTTCTGGTTCCTTTCTCCAGTCGATGGTAATTATGACATACTTTAAATGTAAAGTGCTTATAGGTCATTGCTCCCTGCATCTCTCTGAGGGAACCAGGTTCTGGCTTGTGGCTCGTGGTAGGCATAATAACTCCTGTGACTGATGAACCCAAACTAATATAGCATACATGAGTTCGCATAGCTTCAGGGAGCCTCGGGGCTCACCCAGAAAATGACATTTCATTACATTGAACACTGTTTTTTTAACGAACTGAAGTAAAATTATCCAAATGCTGTACAAATTGATTTTGTTTACATAAAATTGGTCCCATAGCACTCAACACACATGCCATACTATTTTATCAGTACTGTATGTATGGATCCATAAATGAGAGTGAAAGGGTTAAATAAAACTGTATACTGTATATGGAAGGGATATTTGATGATGATTAATAAATAAATCAGTTGTTGTTAAAAATAGAATGGATGTAAAGTACACTGGTACCTCAGTTTTCAAATATAATCCGTTCTCAGAGACAATTCGAAAACCAAAACAAATTTTCCCACAAGAAATAATGTAAATTGAATTATCCGTTCCACACCCCCAAAAATATTAACTAAAAAACACATTTTATACAAAATAATACTCTAGGTATCTTACCTTTATTGAGGACTCTTGTTGGCATATGGAAGACAGTGAGGAAGGTGGGAGGAGAGGTGTTAGTGTTTTGAAGGGGAGTCCCCTATCATTGTAACAGCAGTGATGACATTTCTGGGGTAATCTCTCTTACATTTTGCAGGCATACCACTAGGACCTGGTTGTGGCTCACTGCTTGCTTGTTTTACTAAGAATCTGTCTACAAACTCTTGTTTTTCCTTACATTTTAAAACTTGTGTGCAGTGAGACTCACTATGATCACATTGTCTCACTATGAATGATCTCTTGTTTTTCCTATGTCGTCATCCTCACAACTATTTTCTTAAGTTGAACTTTGCCACTGACTTTCTTGGAATCCATGGCATGATATATAATAACAACTTTTATGTTTAGAAACTAAATAAAGCACAAAAAAACTAAATTCTTCACAAAGAATTCAAGCGCGGTCGTCTCTAGGCGGGAGACACGGATAAACTGAAGCGCGCCATGTGCTCGGTTGGCCCATACTGTACTTGTATCAACAAACTCGAGCACAGAGGCAAACTTCGAGTACCGAGTCAAATTTTTCAAAGAAATTGAGCTCGAGAACCGAAAAATTCAAAACCAGGGGCATTCAAAAACCGAGGTTCCACTGTATATTACTCTAAAATTATTTGTTTAATAAATTTTTGTTTTCACGTACCCAACATAATTCATGTGATCATATTAACACATTGGTCTTCCTTTAACAGGGAAATCTGTGCAAGACGTACAATCACTGTATTATAACCTGAAGGAAAAAGTGTTTATTGGTGGGCGACCCTATGTAGCAGGGCCATTGGAGGAAATTTTAATAAAGGAGTTTGGCGAGGATACAATGATGAGTAGCATTAAATCTCCAAGAGTCATGATAAGCTCTACTCTGGCTGATCGACTACCACCTGATTTGCATCTCTTCCGTAACTATGAGTCTCCAATGAGTGTTTTAGGTGAGTTTTAAAATTAAGTTGTTTGTACCAATAAAAATAAAAACACAAATCCAACACTCTTGAACATCAACAGCAAATTGAACTCGGACGTATAGGTTTAATTTACCTAAAAAAATCTTAAAAGTTATTCAGGAAATAGATAAATGTATATTTGTCACTGCAACTAATGAAAATGAGAACATTGATGAAATATTTTTTCAATGCTGGAGGAAGATAGTAAAAAATATCATACAGTATAGAGGGTGAGACATGTATGAAACAAAATATTCATCGAATTCATAGAAATTAAATAATTTGAAGGTGATACAATTTTGTGCAGTATGAGAAATGAGTGAGTAATGTAGAGAAGTGTATATATATAGTACTGTATACTGTATGGTAATTAAGAATATGTATAGTGGGTAGAAGAAAAACTTGAAGGACTTTGAAGTACTCTTATGTTAATGGCATTAAGAAATGAAAACAGTTTTATGAAATATAGACATTTTGACTATGTATACTGTCAATGCTTTCTGCTTATTATGTATTTCTGATGCCATTTAAGGAGACACTTTAACTGAGTGTGTTATGACACCCTCGACTTTCCTACCTCTATGAGTGAGGGTGGGGCAGGATTTTCCTCCTCGCTCCCAATAAACCATGAGAGAGTAATATGCCTAGTGAGATGGTGTTGACTCTGGGTTACCAGTGTGTAAGTTCTGGAGAACCACTGAGGGAACCACTCCAGCAAAGTTCTATAAACAGTACTTGGCAGTATGAAGCTAGTTTATATATACTGGCATCTTGCCATCACATATGATAATGATGTCCATTATCTGTTTTTTAACTCCTCACTTCTATATTCTGTGTTTAGATTCATGTGACTGATATTTTTAATAATTGTGGCATTAATACTTAAATACAGATAGGGTAATTTTGTGGTTAATGGGTCAGATGTCAAAGATACTATTGTATACAGTATGTAAACTATATTTGGTTTATGTTCGGCTTATTTCATCTGCTTAGTTCACTTTTTGGAGGATGTATTCGTCCACTTAATGTAGATCAAATTTGCCTTTAATTTCAGGAATACAAGAAAATAATGTTTTCATGACTACACAGGCACCTGATAAACAAAAGATGTGGCTTGCGGCTAGATGTTCTGGAGCTGCCCCTACATATTTTAGGTATTGTTTTCAATATTACTCTTAAATTTTAAAGGTGCCATTTCTCTTAATTATCTTAAATTTAAACAGAACAAAACTAGAGGTATGCTAGTGTATCTGTGGGATTGGTGTATTTTTGTGGTACAGTACTGTCTATGCTTGCTAATCTTAATCACGTGGTCTCCCTGGGAATGGTGTATTTTTGTGGTACTGTCTATGCTTGCTAATCTTAATCACGTGGTCTCCCTACCCCGTATGGAGACTGTATGAGTTACCTGGACTTGTGAGTTACCCAACTTTTTACCAGGAAAGCTAAAAAATTTATATATTCATAATTTTTTGTATCATAACCAACATAATTTCTATTGCCACGTGTAGTACAATAAACATAAATTTACACTGTTAGGGAAAGGATCTTCATATACATAGAGTACTCAAGTAATTTATTGACAATAGCAGAAATTTCAACTTGTTAGTTCTTCATCTTGCTTGTTGAAGGCTTCAGTTTTTCATTTACCTAAATAACCCTACACTAAAATTACTGTACAAGAAAAATTACAGCTGCTTAGGCTTCACTGGTTGAAAGGTCCTTGGCTTGCCAGTGATGCTTTACTTATTGGAGGTTTCCTGCTGAGGCTTTGCTGCTTGAAGATCTTTGGCTTTCTGTTTTAATCAAATAAGACTGGTTTTGCTTGTTTCCTTTTTTCACTGGCCTCTATAATCAGTTCTTTGGTCTGCCTCAAATACTGATACATACAGTATTTCCAACTTCTGGATTAATGCTGTTGGATGAAATATTATTTACTTTGTCAATATAAGTCATGAGGTCACTGTATTTAGTTGTCTGTACTTGGCTAGTTGTGCTTGCGGGGGTTAAGTGCTGGTCCCGCCTCTCAACTGTCAATCAACTGGTGTACAGATTCCTGAGCCTACTGGGCTCTATCATATCTACATTCGAAACTGTGTATGGAGTCAGCCTCCACCACATCACAGCTTAATGCATTCCATTTGTTAACTACTTTGACACTGAAAACATTCCTTCTAATGTCTCTGTGGCTCATTTGGGTACTCTGTGGTGTTACACTCTCTGGTGTTACTTCCTTGTCATTCTCTTCATCCAACTCATCCTCTTGAATAGTACAGTGCATCGCATTTAGACATATAAATCGCCAAAGCCAAAAACTGAGGAACTGAAAGTCATAATGGCTCACAAAATTAATGTAATGTCCTGTTTTCTATTCATGGGTCCTCAGGTTGGGTTCGGGCAATTTAGTACATCACTTTAGTGACACTGTGAATGCTAGAGGCTGCTTCATCATCCTTGTCTTCATTCACCTCACCAGAAACAGACTGGAGAATCTCTTCTTCATTCATCACACCATATCCTAGGTCATTGGGATCTCTTTCTAGCCATTAAACCATATCATACCTCTTAGATGTTACCCAGCATGTCACAACTTGCCATGGATTGCATTAGTAAATCCTTCAAAACTCACATCTTCCTCCTCATTTACTGGAGCTGTGAGGAGTTTCTTCCACAAATTCTTCAAAGTCAACTTCATGACTTCACTCCACATTTTGACAATTATATATGGCTTCCTTTATCAATTTTTTTTTTTTACATTTTCAAGTGTTCTTTTGGCCTTGGTACCTACATCTAGTTCCTCATCTTCCTCAGGAGGTAAAACAACCAAGACTTCATTCAGCATCTTTTTGGTGTACAACCCCTTTGTGGTGCAGATAACACCTTGATTAATGGGCTGGATGAGAGGGGTAGTATTAGGAGACGTGCAAAATATGTTATGTTCCCATCATTTGAGGTTAAAGTGTCAATATGGGGGTGGGCAGATGCATTGACAAACAAGAGCAAAGCCTAATCTTCTTTTGGTCTCACTTTGTGTTTCTTGATTTGATGGTCACTAACTTCCTTGCAAAAAATCACGAAAGAAAAATCTCCTCTATGTAACCAGATAGGGTGAGTGAAGTTAGTCATTCTCCAGTCGATGTTGACCAGGGTAGTAGGGGAGGTGTGAACTGGATAATCTGCCATGGTTTTGAGGATGTTAGGATGTTCTTTGATAAAGTTTTGTTGTTTTTGCATTGTCAGGCATCTTGAAAAATTTTTATGGTCTTACCAATATATTGAGATCATGGGGGCCAACAGTCCCCATATGAAGGCATAGACAACTTCTCTCTCAAGATGTTTCATTGGTGTTAGATGAATTATTCATAAATAAGTTAGTTGGCAGTCTTGTTACTCTTGTAGTAAATTGTGATTTGTATCATCTGGTTATCTTGAGGTTATCTTGAGATGATTTTGAGGCTTTTTAGTGTCCCCGCGGCCCGGTCCTCGACCAGGCCTCCACCCCCAGGAAGCAGCCCGTGACAGCTAACTAACACCCAGGTACCTATTTTACTGCTAGGTAATAGGGGCATAGGGTGAAAGAAACTCTGCCTAATGTTTCTCACCGGCGCCTGGGATCAAACCCAGGACCACAGGATCACAAGTCCAGCGTGCTGTCCGCTCGGCTGACCGGCTCCCTTTAGTTTTGGTGGTGGGGGTAATGTTTCTGTCAGTGATGTCTTTCTGGGCTCTTTCTCTCTCTCTCTCTTTTGTTTTGTGAGCTGTTGAAATGCTGTTGTATAATAGTTTAATAGGTACATCATATTTTGAAGTGTTGGTCATTTCATCAAGAGGTAGCATGGCGGGTCACGTTTTTTTTCATGATCTCTTCACAACATATCTGTTAAGAGTATCCATTGTTGAAAAGAACTTGTCTTTACTATATTCCTCATGAACCTGCTTCAAGCTGGAACTGTGTGAGAGCACGGTTGATATAGGAACAAGGGGGGGGGGGGGGGGTTATAATGACCCCTTGCAGTCCATGTGAGCCCAGAGGAAAACTATGCAATCCAATACGGAGCCCAGAAAGGGAAGTTTCATTACACTCTGTGCACTATTGTAATGAATGTTGCTTTGTCTGAGCTAAACTATCACCATCTAAAAATGACTGGAATTCCCTGTATCAGCAGTGCCAAGCTGTCATGCTGTATAACTCTTCATGATCCTGGCTTTGAACTAAATTTGAAAATTACTTGTTCAATGCTCATTACTAAGCTAACATGGGAGCCATATTCATGATATTTCTTATACTGATTCAGTTTTGAAGGTACTTTATTCAGATATATAATACCACCACAAGTGTACAATCAAAATTTGTTTTTTATTTTTAATATAAGTGTATATTTTCTGGTGTTTTCTCCTCCAGAAGTAATTACTACATAGTAGCAGTATTAGATTAATTATTTTAAAAGCAGTGATCTTAGAAGAGTAATTATTTTTGTTTTGTGACCTTATTTTTATTAGATGTGGCAAGTCAATGAAGAAAGATGAAAGCAGTAAAAGAACTTTGAATACATCCACTAACATGTGGTAACTATGATCTGGCAGGTTGAAGTTTGTTTGAACTTGCAATCACTGTACTTGCAATATAATTCTTCAAGAAATTAGGCTTTTTCCTAATAAAAAAATTCTGCATGAGATCAGCAATTAAAGTACTGTACAATATGTGCATTTGTGATTGATTTTCATTTTAGCATGAGTGACAGCAAGGTTGCCTGAAATAATTTTAACACATACTGTGCTCTTTTTATATTATGCTACATTAATAATACACTAATATGCATTTTGTAAAATGAAAGGTTTTTCACAACTCATAAAAATGTACATCTATATTTTTAATTCATCATTAAATTACAAAGGTACTTTTCTGAATAAAATGTGACTTAAAATGCTGTAGATATAAAAAAAAAAAAAGGAAAAATGACCATGTATCAATTTTTTAGTTTTAATTGGCTTTCAGGAAAGTATTCTTCAATGGAGACAGTGAGTCACAATAATGTGACTGAAGATATGATGAACAAACCAAACCTCAGAAAATGAAGAAACGATGATGTTTCGGTCCATCCAGGACCATTATCAAGTCGTATCACACGACTTGATAATTATTCTGAAAGGACCGAAACATACTCATTTCTTCATTTTCTGATGTGTGGTTTGTTCATCATTCTTCAATGGACTTTTTTTTATTCTTAAACCTATATTTAGATCTCCCAAAGCAATGTTCTGTATATACAGCTGTACACGCAAGATGAACAATGCCACTACTGTTAACCAAAATATCTTATCACAGCTTCATTATTGGCAGTATAGTTATATTTACTTGTAGTGTATTATAGTCGGTTTTGAGAGCTCTTTTACACCCCAAGCCTGGGTCAGGCTGGTGTGGTGATAACTGTTGCTTGCAGCGGCCTGCAGCCTCTCATGTCCACTACACCCCAAGCCTGGGCCAGCACCTAGCAATATTAATTCAATTCTAAAACTGAAATGGCATTTCCTTGGAATGTGTGGAAAATGTCATTACTTTTAATTTATATAAATAAAATTGAAAATGTTGTTTGAACAAGCTCTTGTAAGTATTATTAAGGGGTTATAGATTTGTAAGGAATTACTTTTGAAACTTCACACGTCCAACACTTGTTGATCATGAAGTTCCTCTGTACAGTGATATGAAATAAAGAACAGTATTTTATATCTATAAATGTGGATACATGATTTCTCAGGAGAAAATTATCTTATAATATGTTTACTATTGATTCTTCTAGTGAGATTCTTCTACATCCTTAGCAGTCTGCTTAGTTTTGGTTTCCATTCCTTCTGGCTCAGTGTTTGAACTCGAGCATCTTTCAGTAGATCACTCCAAAGTCCTTCCTTGCTTGTTTGAGTCTCTCCTCTGACCTTTGCGTGTAGTTTCTGATTCAGGTCTATAGTCATCTATACAGTCCATTGGTGGCTTGGCTCTTGGTGTCCCACCTGTGTCTTTTGTCACAGTGACAGTATGAGGTTTCTTGGGGTTCTTTTCATCAGTCATTTTTTTCCCTCTGTTTTGGCTTCGGAGGCTCTTTCCCTTTTTGTCTTGGCAATTTGTGGATTGGCATTTTAAGCTGAATTCTGTCCCCTTCTCTTGTTTGACCTTGGTGGGGCAGCTTTTGTTTGTTTTTAGCGTCGATACTATGCTGAAAGAGTCATTTCATTACATTCAACACTTTTTTTTTTAAGGTTGTTTGACACTTACCTCTTGCCAGTTGATGTCCCCCTCCAGGAAATTCTTGATTGCTGCATCTGGTTTTGTTGTTGTTTATATATTCACTTTTATTACACAGTTGAGGATTCCATTTTTATGGTACCTTCCCTTCCCTCGGGCCTAGTCATCTTTTTCTGCAACTTCAACATTTTCCTTTCATTTTTGGTAAGAATATGGCAATTCTGAGTTCCAGAGGGAATGTTTAGTTATAGACTCTTGTTTGTCCAGCCAGAGGTGCACCATATGCCTTGTCCTATGACCAAAATTTGGTGTGATTTTGTGATTCTCGTGTTGTGTGGATTTATACCTTGTTTGTGGACCCTGTTTCCCTCATTCCTTATTACAAGGCCTGCTTCTCCCATGTCATTCAGCAGAACATTCGGCATATCCAACTGGCAGTTTATCCCCACTCTCATGATGTATGGAAGTTTGCTACTGTCAGTTTGCTTTGCCATTATGTCCCCTCCCTGTTCCTTTCTTTTCCATAGAATTTGAGGGTGTGTTTCTGTTATGGGGGCTCATGAATGTTATGGGGCTCATGAACAAGTGGGTAGTCAGGATGCCATGCGCTGCCATCTGGGGCCAGTCAGGTACTTTACAGCTGAAGTGTTTTATCCTACAGCAGTTTTTGTTTGCCTTGCATATGCATAATGAAATCACAAGTAAGTGATGTACCTACAAGAACATATCGAGGCCGTATGATGAAATCAATCCCACATACAGTGCAAGCTCATTTCGGCGAGCTATATGGGACCAATCCCGATTCAGTACAGTGAGGGATTCCTTCCAGCTGGAAAAGCCTTCAGGAGGCATTTGCAAGATTTAATTTGTTTGAGACAAAAATACATTGCTTCACCTGTTTCATTCTTCCAACATTGCTTCCTTCCCAAAAAAACATTCAGAATATGAATGGAGTCATATTCATACTTTAATATTTTCCACACACTGTGGGCTAATTTCACTGAGCTAAATTTAAATTCAAACTTATCATATTATGGACAACCACAGGAGAACCTATCTTTGAAGAGATTTCACAACATTTAGCATATTTCTACACCCCAGCCTCAAAACCTTATTTCAAAGGAAGAAGGGCTCATATTTTAGTAAATGAAATGGGGCAACTTGAAATTAAAATAAACCATAGAAATTGGTTTTAAACTGCTCAGTGGCTTTCTGTAGGCTCCAACTCTTTCTTAAAATGTTGGGTCCATTACAAAAATCATTAATGTAAAAATTCTGCTTGGGGTACTTTTCAAGCTCGTCGTAGTTCAGTTGGTAGTGCATGTGCCTGGGAAATGTGGGGGAAAGCAGATTTGACCCCACCATGTGACCTAAATATTTTCTCATTGTATGCTTTGTTTTCTCAAGGTTACTTATTTCTATTTAAGCAATTACTTGCCTAGATGTGCTTAAACCTTTGTGCTCAGTTTTGGGTTGATTCCTAATTTCCAAGCTTCTCTTGCCTCAGAGACAGCCAGTCTGATCCTAGCTCCTAGTTGTGGATGTTGAAAGTCTGGTGTGATATCCAAAGGCTTGGCAACCCCAGTGCTATAGCTTGGGAATATACTGAGTGTTCCACCAGAAATGGCTATTTTATTACATTTAATGCTTATTACATTCAGTGCTTAAACTGTTTCTCTTTAGTTCCAGTGAGAAGTTCCTTGATGGTGGTTTAGTGGGAAACAATCCAGTCTTAGACACATTGGCAGAAATTGAGGAATGGAATATGGCAGTGCGTGCCAAGGGTCGTGAATCCGAGATCTTCACCCCCACTGTTGTAGTGTCTTTAGGTTGTGGTAAACCTCCTGTGATGCTGGTGAGTATACAGTATATCTTAGTCTAGTTGTATACTTTTGTTTGTATACATCTCTATAACTGATCCCCTCTAAACAAGGGACCAAATCTGCCCATTGGATTCCCCTCCAAAATTATAAAAAAAAGTACAGTTTATCATGTAAAGCCATTTCCTTTGAATTATAGTGTGTTCTTATTTTTGCTGATCTCTTACTGCCTTGTAAATTGTACAAATAAGTTTGTTACATTTGTTCTGTTATTGAGACCTATTATGAGGGCATACATACCAGATGTGTTTTCCTCTGTACTCAAGCATTTACACTAGCTTTTCCTCTGATATATCAGTGTTTGCGCATTGAAGACATGTCGTGTGGCAAGAGTAGTAGGGATACAGCAGACGAGGATAAGATAAGCTTACTTTCTATGGATAATAAGTCAAGAGTTTTTCGAAAAAGTGATTATGGCTAGGAAAGAAAGTGGTTGGCAGAGGAGCATAACATTGGGGAGGGAAACTACAACCCACTTGAAAGTGGAGGGAGCCAGTCAGCTCTGGAAGAAATTTGGGCCATTTGAAAATGCCCTTCCACACCAAAAATTCTGCCTCCAATCCATCTATCCATCTAAGTACACAAGAGCAATAGCCAAAGTAAAAGAAGCTAGGAGTTCAGGCAATAGCAGGGATAGCTGACAGGGCAAAGCAAATTTATATGGCACCTAAAAGAGATGAAAATTGAATCTCGTACCAAGTCACAAGGCTAACAACCCAAGAGAACAAACAGGGTTCAATATAACACATGAAATCATAGGTAATTATGTAAAATAAGTCCCAGGACCTCTGTAACAGATTATAGTCTGATGAAGAGACCTGTTCAAAAAACTAGCATTGAATGTAATGAAACGCCATTTTCTGGGTGAGCCCCAGAGGCTCCTTGGAGTTATCGGGCTAATATGTGATACATTAGACTGGGGCATTAGTCTATGGAGTTCACGAGCCAGAACCTGGCCCCCTCAGAGAGATGCAGGGAGCAATGGCCCTGGGAAACTCCCCTGTGGTTGGGGTTTTCCATATCTACCATCGACCTGGGTCAGGCACCCAGGCTTAACAATACAACCCCACTTGGTAAGAAAATTACAGCTAAAAACCGAAAAGAGAGGCAGAACTCCTGCCAATCCCAGGGAAACAAGCAAACGTCACACTCCACCATCATGTCCACTTGTCCCGCAGCCCTCCCTTCCCCAGCTACCTAGCACTCCAGTTTGGAGCCAAGCATCAAACATGAAAAAACGCCAACCGGAGCCTCCAGGGCTCACCCAGAAAATGGTGTTTCATTACATTCAATGCTGGTTTTCTGTGGGGAGCCCTTGTGGCTCCCAGGAGCTACATAACCAAAGACAAGGAAAAGTGGGACTTACCCGGGAGGCGGCCGCCACACACTCCTCAATGCGAAGTCGAGACAATTGTCTGCAACCTGCGACCCAAAGCAACACAGGAAACGCCCTGGAACAGAACATTAACCAAATAATAGGCAGCCAGGACCCTGTTCGACCTCCAAAATCCCCGCGCCTGAATATCAGCCCAGGACATGTTGCCAAACATGGAGCCAATGCAGCAAACTTCCTAATGTCATGGGCACGAGGATAGACTGCAGGCTGGATATTCTTAATAACCCTGCGGGCGACCTGGAAGACCCGCACTCTAGAACAGGGAACGAGGGAAACCGGATCAACCCAAAGGACATCCCCAGGTACCAAAGCCGAAGCGCGCAGATAACGGCGAAGAGCTGCAACTGGACACAGCACATAATGCACCCTCGGCCTGAGCAACCAAGCATCAATGACCCAGGGGACCCTCCAGAAAGCAGTCGTTAGAGCCTTAGAAAAACAATCTTGAATGAAAGGGGCCACCACAAACTGAGGAGAGGAAAGATAAGAGAGCACCTGTTGTCTAAGGACAAGGACAGCTCAGGCGGGACATGAGCAGTCCGGAGGTGAAACAAGGCCTGAAAAAGCTTACGGAACAGGGCAGAAGAGACAGTCACACTGAACACAAGGCTGGAGTGGCTCTGCCAGCCCCACACAATATGAGGCGACAGTATTAGGCATCAAATGACGGTCCATGAAAAAGCCAAGACAAAAAGGACAAGACAACCCGATCAAAAATAGAAGACAACCTACCAAGAGAGAGAGAGAATTGTGGAAAGAACGCCAGGAAACTTCATACTGTCGCCAAGGATGAAGCTCTCAGGTGGTGACACCATCAACGAAGCCACCTGATCAGCATACAAATGAGATAAACCCGCGTCAAAATGCCCAGACACGGAAGAGCGAGGAGAAGGCCGAACCAGCCATGTACCGGACTGGACTGATCTGATCTGTAGGAAGAGGCGGAGCCACAGAAAATGCCCTGGGTTTACACACCGAGCAAGCAGCACCTGGAATCAAGTCTGGGCTGGCCACCAAGGGGTCCACAAGGACTACTCTCAGTTGGTAGGACTCCAACCAAGCCAGACACCCGAAGCAACAGCTGGACCAGGGGAAAGAGGTACAGGCAACCTCAACCTCAACTAGTCCTGCTGAAAGGCATCCACCGTGACAACCTTGCAGTCGGGGGAAGGACGCCACATAGATTGGGAACGCTGAGACCACGCCAACGCAAAGATGTTGACGTCCAGGAGTCCCGTACGTATGGCAGAGCCAACTGAATGAATCGACGTCAACTGTCCATTTCTGTGGAACAGGTGAATGAATAAAGACAGGCCGTCTGCCAGGATGTTGGACACTCCTCGGATGTGAATCGCACGGAGAGCCAAACCCCGAGAAGCCAGCAGACGAGCCACTCGAAGCGACCAGCCCCAAAGAGACAAGGACCGAAGGGAACCCCTGCGGTGACATCCCCATCCTTCTCGGGAAGGACAGAACCCCATTGTCCCTGGCTGGCCTGGTGAGCACTGATCACAAAGCCCCAGCCGAGAGATGACGCGTCCATGAACACATCGGGCGAGGGCTCGGGTGGGCGCCAAGGCACTGAACCCCAAAACCCCGAAGGAGGAAGCCAGTGATGCAGCAACCGACGCAAGACCCCTGGGCAGATGAACCCAGCAATCGCGAGAAAAGTGGAAGGGGTGTTCCCAAGGAACCAGAACAGACGCCGAAGTCAAACCTGACCCCAGCGGGTAGACCAGCATGGCGAAGTTCAAACTTCCGCACAACTACTTGAGCAACTGCCAATGTGACCAGGGACCCTCCAGAAACAACGAAGGTGGGACCGCAGCCTCAGCAAGGCCTCTGGAGGGAGAGAATGGAAGCAGTCTGAGAGTCCCAAAACAAGACCCAGCTAGGTACAAAGCTGGGACAGAACCAGATGAGACTTACTCCAATTCACCAGGAACCCGAACCCCGGCGAGCTGGGGAAAGAACCGTACCCCTGGCAAACATACAAGCGGACGGACTGGGAGCCCACATCAGCCAGTCGTTGAGGTAGGGCCAGGACCCAAACCCCTAGCAGATTGCAGACGGGTCACCACGACCTGGGTAAGTTGCATAAATAGGCAAGGGTGCCAGATTCAAGCAAAAGGAACGCAACGAAAGCGGTAAGCCTGATGCCTCACCACGAAACCTAACCAGTCCCCTAACCCTGGATGAATAGAAACGTGGCCAATACATGTCCTTAAGGTCACGGGACACCATCCAGGCACCCAGCTCCAAAAGAAGCCGGACCTGAGACAGAGTGGTCATCCGAAAGGATGGCAAGGAATCCAAGGGTTCAGATGGGACAAACTCAGAATGAACCTCAGATCCACACAGTCCCATTTCGGCACTGGAAACAGGCGGGAAACCAACCTGAGGGACTGGGTCATTTCGAGCACACCCAAGCGCACCCACTCCGAGTTGACCTGACGAAGCACAAGAGAAGAAGCCTGCCCTGCCGGCACCAAACCCCCCCTAATGATATAAATATAAATAAAATATAAAATAAAAATAAATATAAAACTGATACTGATACTGCAGGATAAAAGAACTGATACTGCAGGATAAACTTATCTACAAAAGGCATCAGCAGTGTGCCCACAACCACAGGGGTCCCAGAGTGAGATCAGAGACCCCCTTGCACTGTCCAGGGCAAGGTTCTCTACACAGTAGCCTGACCTCTCAGGGCAAACTCATGAACACACCAGAGAAGCTACTCTGTCAGTGCAGGAACAATGCCAAACAATCGCTTAGAAAAGGGTTGCCCTAAACACATGCACGTGAAGCAAATACTAAATGTTAGGAATGGTACACAAGCAAATGGCTCCTACAGGACAGAGTACAAAGGATGACTAACACTTACAGTATCTTCAAACAGAAATTGAACTCGCTATAGCCTGGCTACTTGGGAAGGTCTAATTGTTCAGACATCAGTGACAGGACTGAAGTTTACTGGTGTAGGATCCTGTAACCTAACGGGGCGTCACCTGTTGGCAGTCTTTCACACCTGGGAGGTTCGAGCTAGTTTTGAGTGAATCATTTGGTTTTGAGTGAAAGAGATGCAAAGTTGTTTGGCTGTTTTAATGGTTCATTTTATGTGAACCTTGCAGTTCTTTGTATTACTTTGTTTATTTGCTGGCCGCTTTCACAGTGTGGAGTGATTGTAACATTCCCCAGCATCCTGTGCTCCTATGAGGCCAGGTTCTGGCACTGGCCCCTAATAGGCCAATCAGGACTCTTATGGCTGATGTGACTCAGTAGTGGGAAGCCATCTCAGAAAGATAGCTTAATCCCCTGCACTGTCCATAGTGCCTTGAAAATGCTCAACCAGGGTTTCACTTGATGCCTTTTGACACTCTGGGTATATTATAAGATTAAAAACTCTTATGAATACAGTACTCACTTTGCTTCCTCAGGCCTCCAGGAACCATCCTCCATCTTGAAAACAAAATTCTTGAGTCTCGCTTTCCTTCTACGGCCTTAGTAAAGAGATGAGGACCATGTCTAGCACATAACCGTCCAGTGTCTGAATGTGCAGGGTGACCATACTAGGAGCCAATTAACTTTTAATAACAGCAAATGAGTAATTACCTAAGTGTAATTACCTAAGTGTAGTTACAGGATGAGAGCAACCCTCGTGGTGTACCGTCTACCTAGCACTCTTTGTCATATAACGCTTTGAAGCTATTGACGGTTTTGGCCTCCACCACCTTCTCACCTAACTTGTTCCAACCGTCTACCACTCTGTTTACAAAAGAGAATTTTCTTATATTTCTCCGGCAGCTTTGTTTTGTAAGTTTAAATCTATGACCTCTTGTTCTTGAAGTTCAGGGTCTCAGGAATTCTTCCCTGTCAATTTTATCGATTCCTGTTACTATTTTGTACAGAGTGATCATATCGCCTCTGTTTCTTCTATCTTCTAGTTTTTGCATATTTAATGCCTCTAACCTCTCATCGTAGCTTTTGCCCTTCAGTTCTGGGAGCCACTTAGTAGCATGTCTTTGCACCTTTTCCAGTTTGTTGATGTGCTTCTTAAGATATGGGCACCACACAACTGCTGTATATTCTAGCTTTGGTCTAGCAAAAGTCGTGAACAATTTTTTTAGTATTTCGCCATCCATGTATTTAAAAGCAATTCTGAAGTTAGAAAGTGTAGCATAGGCTCCTCGCACAATGTTCTTAATGTGGTTCTCAGGTGACGGTTTTCTATCTAGAACCACCCTAGTTCCCTTTCTTTGTCAGAATTCTTTAAATATTTCTCACATAATTTATAGGTTATGTGGGGTCTATGTTCTCCAATTCCACATTCCATAACATGGCATTTATTCACATTAAATTCCATTTGCCAAGTGGTGCTCCATATACTTATTTTGTCCAGGTCTTCATGAAGGGCATGACAATCATCTAGGTTTCTTATCTTCCCTATTATCTTAGCATCATCAGCAAACATGTTCATATAATTCTGTATTCCATCTGGTAGTTCGTTTATGTAGACAATGAACATTACCGTGCAAGAACTGAACCCTGTGGTACTCCACTTGTGACATTCCTCCAATCTGATACATTGCCTCTGATTATGGCCCTCATTTTTCTATCAGTTAGGAAATTTTTCATCCATGCTAGAAGCTTACCTGTCACCCCTCCAATATGTTCCAGTTTCCAGAACAACCTCTTATGTGGAACTCTGTCAGAAGCCTTTTTTAGGTCCAGATAGATGCAGTCAACCCAACCATCTCTTTCCTGTAAAATCTCTGTGGCTTGATCATAGAAACTGAGTAAATTCGTCACACAGGATCTTCCAGATCGAAAACCATACTGTCTGTCTGATATTATATCGTTTTTCTCCAGGTGTTCTACCCATTTAGTTTTAATTATTTTTTCTAATATTTTGACTATTACACTAGTTGATGATACAGGTCTGTAATTAAGGGGTCTTCCCTGCTGCCACTTTTGTAGATTGGGACTATGTTAGCCTTTTTCCACACATCAGCTACAACTCCTTTACACAGGGATGCCTGAAAAATCAGTTGAAGTGGAATGCTGAGCTCAGATGCACATTCTCTCAGAACCCATGGTGAAACTCCATCTGGACCAACTGATTTGTTCTTACTTAGCTCCTTTAGCATTTTCTCCACTTCATCTCTAGACACACCTATGTGCTCTATGCTGTTCTCTGGAATTCTTATTGTGTCTGGTTCCCTAAAGATTTCATTTTGTACAAACACACTTTGGAACTTTAAGTTTAATGTTTCACACATTTCCTTTTCATTTTCTATGAATCTATTTCCCATTTTCAACCTCTGAATATTATCCTTTACCTACAATTTGTTGTTTATGAATTTATAGAATAGACTTGGTTCTGTTTTACATTTGTCCACAATCCCTTTTTCAAAATATCTTTCTGCCTCTCTCCTCACTGCCGTGTAGTTGTTTCTCGCATTTTTGTATCGCTGGTATGTTTGGGAGTTTGGCCTCTTCCTATATTGATTTCATTTTTGTATCTTTTGGTCTCTGGCCCTCTCGCAATTTCTGTCAAACCAATCCTGTTTCCTAGTTCTGCATCTCTGCTTTGGAATCAATTTTTTTTTTGCCTTTATCATATATTTCACGAAACTTGACATACATCTCATTTACTTCATGTCCTAACAGCAAGTCTTTCCAGTCAACTTCCTTACAGAAATGTCTGAGTTCCCCATAATGACCTCTCCGGAAATCAGGCTTTTCAACTGCTTTAACCTCATTTTCTTCCAAATTATAATGCATAGCATACTTTATTCCCAATAAGACATGGTCACTTTTACCTAAGGGAGGGAGGTACTGAATGTCAAATATCTCTTCCTCTTTCCTGGTAAATATCAAACCCAGCATAGAGGGAACATCCCCTTCCCTTATCCTCGTAGCTTGTTTAACATGTTGAAACATGAATGTTTCCAGGATGAGGTTTACGAATCTACAAGTCCAAAAATCCTCCGTTCTAGCTTCATATGCCTCCCAGTCTATGGATTTTAAGTTGAAGTCGCTGACTACCAACAGTTGTGATCTATCTTTATCAGCTCTGACTATAATTTCTCTCATTATTGTTATAAGACTCTCTCATTTATTCTCTAGCTGCTCCTTTGTCCATGTGTTGCTTGGGGGTGGACTATATGCATTTATGATCGTTAGTTTATCATCCTGATTGCATATCTCTATTATGTCAACTCGTGCATTGGCAATTATTATTTTGTTTACCTTTAGGTGTTCTTTCACCAGCACAGCAATGCCACCGCCTTTCCTAATTTTTCTGTCCCGTCTGGTGTCTGCAACTGTATTACATCACTTAACTCCAGTATCTTTGATCTCACTCCATTTATGTTGGTGTATGCAATTTTTAGGAACTTGTTCCCCCTCTCCTTATTCTTCACTCCCCCTCTCTCTAATCCTTTTGTTGGTTTGCCTTTATGTACCACTTTACTGGTTTGCCTACCCCTATCACTTTGTAGAAAAAAAGAATTGTTTTCTTCTTCATTCCTGCTCTCATTTAAACGTTTTGCCTCGGCGAGGTTCAGTTTCAGCTTCTCTCTGTCTCCTTTTGAAAGATCTCATCTTAACGACCATACTTTCCCTACCTCATTACTTTGTAATTTTCTAGCAATCCTTAGTACTTCTTCCATTTGTTTGGCACCGTTTAGGGTGATCCACAAAGGTCGATCTTTCCCTTTTACATACTTTCCAATCCTCCTGTAGTCGCAGACATTCTCGATGGTAGTAAGACCTTCCACGAGGCCAACAATTTTATCTACTACTTTCGCTTCTTCCACAGCTCTTTCTGACCTAGATGTTATCTCCTTTTCTTTGCAACCAAAAATTATCAGAGACTTACTTTGATCAACTGTGTTTTGCATCAATTTAGGATTTGATGCCAGTTCCTTTCTGACTTCCAGCCTAATGTTTGTTTTATCTTGGTTGCTGCAGTGTTTGGCTTCCTTTACTGCTTCTTCAATTTTTCCTTCTCCTTGGCCACTTGTGCATAGGTGAGTTGCATATCTTTTTTGCACTGTTCTATTTCCTGAGTAACTTCCTCCATCTATACTGACAAAAACTGTTTTTCCTGTTGAATTTTCTTACCTAACCTATCGTAGTCATTTAAGTTTGTTTGCTTTAACTTCTTCCAAAACTATTTTTAAGAGTTTTTTCCTCTTCCATGACTTTGCAATTTGTTTCCAGTTGATTCTTGTCCTTGCATAAATCTTTCACTAAACCCTCAAGACCTAAAACCTTGCCACTCTAGTGCTCATTACTTTCTTTCAATTTGCTGATTATTTCTTCATGATAGTTCACTATAATATCTAATTTTGCCAATTTGTTGTGTAGACTGCTTATATCAATGCTTTCTTCATTAAAACCCCCAAATTCTAGCTCTGTTTTGTTTTTCTTCTTGCTGGTGGCCATCTTGAATGTTTTTGTTTGGACTGTAAACACTAGGGTCACTTTTTCTCATCCAATTTTTCACTTCACTTTGCACACTCATGTTACCTCACCTATTTTTCCAAAGCACAACACTTTTATGTTCCCTGGGACACCACTCACTATCATCAACCTGTACTACAATACTTAGGAATTGTGAAATATCCTGGAGCTCCTCTGTTGCTGGTGCTGACACTAGGGGTGTCACCTTTTGAATCATCAAAAAAATCCACATGAGCTCTGAGGTGACTTGAACCCATGGACTGCCAGTTGCAAGCTCTACCACTGTACTACCCTGACTTTGTTGCAGCTGGCTTGGTGATTACCATTATATATTTACAGGCAAAATATGGGCTATGAGCAATTATAATTTCTAGGGTTGCATATACGTACTGTATATATGAATAAATACATGGTGTGCATATATTTATACACATACTGTATACCTGTACATTCGTACATTTTCAAACTTGTGCATAATGTACACCACCTTTGACACTGTTAAAGGTTGTAAACACTTACAACTTGTTAGAATTAAAAAGTAAATAAAGAAAGTGAGAAACAATGAAAATAAATAGACAAAGTTACTCCCGTGTAGCACTTCATTTCTAAAAAATAAAAATGCAACTTCTCTGGGATACTATAGCTAAGCCTTTAAGCCTAAGGTTGAGATTTTTTTTTTTTTACTTAGATTTTTTTGCTTCATAGATGCTTATTAATTTTTTTTTTTTTTTTTTTTTTTTTTTTTGTGCACTACATGTACACAGTACTCCCTTTAATGTGCAGCCCAAGTTAAGGGAGCCACAAGATGCTACTATTGAAAGCCCATCATATTAAGTGAGGGGGAGTACTGTATTTCTTTTTGTAAGATTTAGATTGGGTGTCAACCTTTTTGTCTATTCTGTAAATGGATGGGGTGAAATATGCATACTGTACCAGGTCATATCAAACTTATTACACTGTACTGTATTGTACTTATATTTAATGTATTAATATGGATTTATTTTTCAACAGGTTGACAATATTGACATTACTATGCCAAGTATTCTTGATGTACGTCGAGGTCTTCAAGCAATGTACAATTTATTCAATGTCTTGGTGGAACAAGCTTGCAGTTCAGAAGGTCGGATTATAGATAGAGCACGCACATGGTGTTCAACTTTACACGTTCCTTTCTTTCGTTTTAATCCACAGTTATCTCAAGATATTGCACTAGATGAACATGACGATGAGCGCTTAGTTCGTATGATGTGGGAAACAAGAGCATACATGAAATCCCAGGCAAAAATTTTATCTCAACTAAAGCCTCTCTTAATAGAAGCTGAAGTGGGGCCTATACCTCCTCCCCGGCAACTTACTCCAACCAAATCTAAACACAGCTCACGTGTTTCTATATCTGTTGGTTCTAGTCAAGATACCGTAGATGCAGTTCACCGACTCGTTTCAGCAGGAACTTCCCCTGATGAGGAGGGAAGTTATCACTCTATTCTTCCAGAGTATGCCACTGTTGGAACTGAAGAAACTTCTGATGAAGTGATGGTTGAGCATCCCTCAACACTTGATTCTGTGTCAAGCAGTGAGGGGACTTCTCCATCACCTGATGGCAATGATGACTTTATGGATAAATGCCAGCCCAGTGAAATTTCATCTGATTCTCTTATCCATACTGTAGAATAAGTATTCTTCATTCATGATTCATTTAATTTTTGTATAATAATTATCATACAATTGTAGTCATAAAGCTACATAATCATGCATAGTCATAACATGCACATAATATAATTAATACTTATTACATAATTACCTTTTTATAATTATCTAAACTAGTTAGGATGCTTTGCTTACATCATTTTATTAATATACACAATACTGTGTATGTAGGCCTTTTTCACTTTAGGCATTGTTTAATTTCTTCTATTACACCTCTTTAAAATTAGTCAATCAGATTTGGTTGAGGTTCAGATAAATTAGACCTTGATTGGTATCCCTAGTAGAGGGATACCTTGGTTTATTTATTTATTTATATTTTCAAGAGTTCCTACATTCTTGTAAACCCACTAGCACGCATGGCATTTTGGGCAGGTCCTTAATCCTAATTTCTCCCTGGAATATGATCCGCCAAATCGTTTAACAACCAATTCACTGTTAGGTGAACAGAGGCTACAGTTAAAGATTGACGCCCAGTCAATCCTCCCCAGCCAGGATACGAACCCAGGCCAAAGCTCTCGCAAAGTGCCGAGTGAGTGTTTTACCACAGGGACTGCATGGCTGCTTGCTTTAGTTTCTTCATTGGTTTTCATTCAGTATCTTGAGAATGGCATACATTAATAGGTTTGTATTAATTTGCATTACAGATAAATGTGGAATGGAGTCAGAAAATACATATTCAATTGCATGCACAATCTGTTTTATAATTTAGCTGTTTGTCTTCTACATATCTGCATAAAAAGTTAATATTACTGTATTGCAAAGTAATTTATTAAACTAACAATCTTAAGAAATAAATGAACTAGCTGCTGTATCATTCAAGTGTTGAGTTTCATCACTAAAGTGCACTCTTATACTGCCTCTCTCTATTGGTTGAGTTAATCAGCAAATCAGTTAAAAAGTTGTAATACAATAATTAGGTGATTTAAATTGCTAATCTTAATAGTGCACGACTTGATAATGGTCCAGGATGGACCGAAACATAGTCACTCTTTACTTAACATGCAGGGGTTGGGTTGTATGTTAGTACAGTATTTACTTACAGGAGTACTTGCAAGTCTTCAGTTATGAA